>NC_047665.1:43000287-43329454 GCF_011762505.2 Arvicanthis niloticus | reverse complement strand
GGCTCCCCTCCCCCTACTCCCAGGAAGCCCTAGGTGTTGGATAGATAAAACCAGAGTTTATTTCCTCTATTTCTGCTCATATCTCTAGTCTGTGAATGTGATCATTGAATCAATTAAAGCCTATATGTACCAATTTCCCTGTTTCTACAAGTTAGGGATAAGAACATGTTTTATACAATATGTTTAATGAAAAGTTTATTTATACCAATAGAAAAGTGCAAACAGCAAACTTTTATAATAAAAATGTTTCTATAATAAACTTACAGAATATCTAAAAGTTCAGGCTTAGCCCTTACCTTTTCAAAACGAACAGCATGGCTGCTGAGAGTCTTCTCCATGCTGTCTGGCACACTGGATACTGACACTGTTTTGGTGTCCTTCTCTCCTCACACCAAAACCAGAAAAACAGCACTTCCTTATGAGCAGCACCTCACAAGGTGAAAATATATATGTAGAAGTATATACATATATATACACACAAACATATATATGCAAATACATATACACACATAAGTATATATTATATACACACATACACACATGTATATATATAATATATGCATATGTATATAAATATTACACATACATGTATCTATTTCACACACACATACATGCACACTGAGTATATACCATGTTAACTGTGTGTTCTATGTTTTGTGTTAGCACAAAGGACACAGAGCTGAGTTAGTCTGACAGGTGCCTTACAACATATGTACACCATAGGGCTTAAACTTCTGCCAAGAAAACATTTTTACTTTCTTCCATTCTTTGCTCTAAAATTCAGTTCTTCCAGTGATAAAAGCATCTTTCTGTCTTATCTGATTTTTTTTCACAGAAATTAAAGTATATTTTCTTGTGTTTGATGGGGTTACCTAGTAAATTTCAGAGCCAACTGGACCAGAAAGCTCATCTGGCCCAACCAACACCATTTTACTCCAAAAGAATCACTGAAGTGCCCATTGATTTTCGCTGTGGATGGAGGGCCCTCTGACAGCACACCCACCTTCACATAGACCTAGGAGACTGTGTCCTAGAGTGGTCACTGCAGGGCTCGGTCCCTGTTGTTCACACTCTTATAATGGATGTCATATATCAGTCAAGAAGACAAAGTTCCTGGGATTATGAAATATGCATTCTAGTTGTAAGAAGAAAACAACAAAGCTGATAATCTATTAAGTGTGTGGTTCATGTGGCATGTTAGGCAGTACCAAGTCATCCAAATAGAGAAGAGCCATGAATATCTTCGAAATATATGGTAGTAAAATGGTGCCGCCTGATCAGACAAAATTTAAGCCTAGCTGGATATATGAAAGTATTCAGGCAGCAGGAACTGGAGGATAGCCAAAGCCTGGAGTATACAAATCCAACGAGTTAATACATGTCATCCACACTTGCATATATGCAAATACTATCTTCTAACTCTTTGCCCCTAAACTTCTCTCCAATATTTTTTAGCTATTTCTTTTTGTATCACCTCCACTATTCTAAGTAATACTTGTAAAATTCTCCCAATTTTGGACACTACTGACCTCTCTTTTGACAGACAGCTGAACAATCTCATTCTCCTACTTCCTCCCAACAACTGCTGGATTTAATCGGCAGTTCTTTTTGTGATCAAGAAAAGTACTGTTTACTGCTGAATCTTTTAGTATAGGTTTTCATTTTTACAAAATCAATATTTTCGTTTTTGGTGTATTTGGTTATTCAGTCTTGTTTATTTGTTTGTTTCTCTCCATAGTTTCCTCAAATTCATCAAAGGGAGGGATAGTAAGATGTCTGTGAGTACAGCGTTCTATAAAGTTAGTCACACAGATGCTCTGGAAGCTTCAGTCCTCTGCAGTCTTTTCTCCTCCCCCACACCACTCTGAGATGGACTGGGTGTTTTCTGACCTGCTGTGTAACCAGTTCAGAAACACTTTTGGCCAGCTCCTGTGTTAAACCTCCAGTCTCCTATTCTCTTGGCTGACTATACGGCTTCTTTGGGACGCTTCCTCTACTAGATCTGATGAATGCTGCCAGACAGACATAGGGGAAATAAATTTTCAGAGACCTTGCATCCACATCTTCAGCATAGTTTCCATTTTGCTAAATAGCGATGTGGTGTACAGAACCCCAGACAGAGTCACACCCCAGAGTTAATGTGACTTTGAAGCTTCAAGTGTTGGCTTTTGAAAACAAATGCTATTGTGATTTCTGGTTTTTAGTGCTTTATCTATTTTTTTTTCCTTGAAAATGTTTATAATGATGTGTCTGAGATGGGCTATTTTTCTTTTTATAATCTCTTGAAGTACTTGCAGTGAACCTTACAGCAGGGCTGCATCCTTCAATCTGTTTGTCTGAACTTAACAGCATGCTCATCCTCCTCTTGCAGATGTTCCATCCACAGAAGCCCTGTGGTGAGTTTTGTGGATGTCTAGCCTTCTCCCATCTGCAGAAGAACACTCACTTTATTCTTTTATGGCCTTTTCCTGCATTGCCTCTACTTCCTCTAACCCCCTTTTCTAGCTTTAATTTCTGATTTTAGACAAAGCTGTTTCTCCAGTCCTGAGTCGTTCTTTATTGTCTTTACATGTGTGACCATGGAGCAAAAGCATGGTCTTCTTGTTTGGGGGAATCCCAGATATACATAAACCACCTGTCTTCTTTAGTCAGAGGGAGTTTGTCAGAACAATCTGGCCATTTCCTGAAGGGTGACAGTGCTCCCATGTGCACACCTATATTGACCTCTGGTAGCTCAGTGAGGCCAGTCTTACCCTTTAGAATGCAGACTTTTTCTGGATCCTCTGGGAGACAGTAAAGAGTCTCCCCAAAGATGACACAGCTATGTTTTCAAGTCTGGAGGGTCTTCCATTCTTTTTCTCATGCATAAAGCTGTTGGAGAGATTGCTGTTGATCTATTTGGGCTGGGGAGGGAGCTAAAGTTCTAACTATTCATGCTGCAGTCTTTTAAATATCTTCTTGTCTTCAGTACCTCACCACCTTGTCTCCCTCTTCCTACCATGTGCTGCCTCCAAACCCACAGCTTTGGGTTCTCCACAGTTGCCACCACTTCCCTGTCCTTCCTTCAAGACCTTAGCATTTCAGCCTCACAGCTCATTCACTATTGTCTTTTCTTGACTTACGTTTATTGTTTGGGATTCAAAACACTTCAACATTTTCCTTTAAGAGCATTTTAGTAGGATTTAGGAGAATGGAGGAATAAATGCATATATCCAATTTATCAAACTTAGTAAGAAGTTCTTTATTTTTTAAGAATTGGAAGGATCCTTATTATTTTTAGTTTTCTAATACCTTTCTTATTCTTCACAATTTCTCAGCTATTAAAGGCCATCTTTGGCTATTTAATTTTTGGTTAAAATCTGTTTTCTCTTAACATACTCATTCTAAACCCATTAGTCATTTTTTTTTTGTTTATTGCCCCAGCCTTAATCTAATCAATTTGCAATTACATAAAAGAGTTATTCATTTAATTTTAAAAATTATTTTATTATTTTGTGTCTATGGCTATTATCCTTGCATGTATGTGTGCCACATTTATATAATTCTCTCATAGGCTAGAAGAGTTACAGACTGGAGTTACAGACATACCCACTGTGCAGGTGCTCAGAATTGAACCCTGTTCCTCTGCAAGAGCAGGTAATACTCTTAACCACTGAACCATCTCTCTAGCCCATGTAAGACTTGTTCTTAGCCCTACTGAGCACCAGAATATCCGACTTTGTATAGAGTCTAATTTTATATTTCTGTATTGGAGGATGGAAATCTGTATTATTAAAGAATTCCCAGGTGCTAAAACTTTTTATTTTGTATTTTTCCCTATATAAATGTTTAGATACAAAGCAAAAAAGGGGAAAAGTAATTCCTCTGGGCTTATTACACATCTTCAGTAATAATCAAATTCATGGACAACATTCTTTCATCCATTCTCAGCAATTAATCTCATCTATATTATTCTTTATTCCCTCTTATCATTTCAGAACAAGTTCCAGATGAAAGATCATTTCATTGTATTTGAGTATGTATCTTTAGAACAAACAAAGCCCAAACAAAGCCATAAAGCCTGCATACACTACCACATGAAAATCACTTGAGTTCTTTGGTATCACCAGTTATTCAGCTACTGTCGTGTTCCCAAGTCTCTCTCAAGTGCCGTACTCATCCCCGCTGACACCATGCTTGAATGGTGACCTCAGTGAGGCCCACAAGAAAAGCAGTTGTGTTGACTACAGGTCTGATTCCCTCAGTGTGTACTCATGGGCTTTCTCCAAATTCATTTATTGATGAAATCTCCACTTGGAATTTCTACCTGTGGTCAGTCCTTTGGAGCATCCCCGGGCGTCTCCTGCATGTCAGCACTTTAGGGCTCTATACTTGTTTATGAACATTTTGTTTCCTCCTTCTTTTCCCCCATTTAAAAAAAAAAAATCCGTCAACACTGAGATTTGGGCTTTAAGAATAACACAGTATGTTTATTGGAATTACCATATCCATGTTATTGCTAAGGTAAGAAGTGATCTAAACCCAGCTTTTGGGGGTTGAGTGGCCTGAAGACAGCAGGAGGCAATCTGGTAACGTGGCAGAAGTGGTGTGATGAACAATCTCTATGTGGGATTCTTCTGAGGATCAACTGGGGAGTTACTGAGGACAGGGATGGCAGATGGCATGGAGGCTGTCCTGGTGAAAAGAACGGGCAAAGGCCTTTGAGGTGGACCCTGAGAGTTAGGGAAAGGCTTGCTCTACTGCTCAAAGATTTTGAAGTTTTTGAGTTACCAGCTTCTTAGGGTCTTGGTTTCCTTATTCTACAGGTAATCGCAAGGAATGCACACAAAAGGCATCTGGCAGGTGTTAAATGCCAGTGTTTCTTTTGTGTTTTTATTCTTGAAATAGGATCATAAGTTTTGTATGAGAAGATTCTCTGTTCATAGGCTCTGACAGTAGGACTGGGGTAGCTGGAGCTCCAAACCAAGAGTCCAAGAGTCCAGTGATGGACACTCAGCGTGAGAGACTCATTCTCATCTTCCTTCAGTGTCTGTTTGCATGAGTGTGTGTGCTTGCCAATCATTTGGACCTATAAAACTTTAAGAAGGCCCCTTTAGGCCTAGAATAGTCTTAATATCAGTACTGCCCATGTGCTGGTTAGATAATGACCTGTATCTCTCGAATCCCATTGTAGAGATAAAATGGAGATAACGAGGTGACCAATACAATGATTAATCCTAACGAGAGACAAGGTATTAAATAAAATGTTTGCTCTGTTCTAAACATTGTTCTAAGTATCATAGTAAATAAACATCATCTCATAAAGTAATGTTGTAAATAGTATCAAGATGTCTGACAATAGACCCTTTCATATGTGGGAGATGAATAGATGTTAAGTGGGATTTCATCATGAATAACAGTTATTGATCCTGAGATAGCAGAGGTATGAGATGCTGTGGCTATTTTTAAGATTATAATTTATGTAAGATAACAAGTATGTCTATAAAAATGATGGAAAAAAAGTAAAAATTACCTTCTATATGAGTTTAGAGTTTAGCATCTTCTGGAAGGTGGGTAGGCCACTGAAGGAGTAAGAATTCCAGGTGATAGGCAAGGCACTACCAAAGACAGTGGGGTGGATGGCATGGGAGGACTGGGGAGACACACAGCAGGGCAGCACCAGAGAGTCCTGACTAGGATGGCCAAAGGGAGGATTTTGGTCATGAAGGTTGCTGTGGTTTGAATGGGCTCTTGAAGTTCACGTTTTAAAAACTTACCACCCAAAGTAGCAGTTGAGAAGCGGGCTCTGTAAGGGAGGAGAACTCTGTTGTTACAAAGTGAGTTTGACCATTTTTTCAGGCTCTCTGTCCTGCTCAAGTAAGCCTTTGGCTGCCTTATGACACAGCAGGATAAGGCACCCAGATCCTGTTTTTCCAGCCTTCAAAATCATGAAGAAAAAAAAATTACATTTCTTTTTATTAGAAATTAGCTCCTCTAGTGTTCCACTCAGGGAGCAAAGACTGATCCAAGACAGAGATGATGAGAAAGGAGAACTCTTTCAGGAGTTTTTCTTGACTGTAGTTGTCAGAATTTGTGATTCAGGGAGAAAACGGAAACAGGAAGGCCTTTTCTGGGGTATGTGATAGCACCTCCCGAGCAGATGGGGGTTCTGAGAAAAGTTTTAGCACACAGGGAGCTAGGTGTCTTCTTTTCTCAGACCCGGTGCCCATGGACTTGGTCTTCTGCGGGGAGGGGGGGAGAGGGGATTCTGCTCCTTCCAGAAGCCTGCATCAGACAGTACCGCGGGGGGTCTGTGCTTCCTGCTGCTATAGGCTCTTTGCCGTTTTTTTCTTAGACCTGGTCCTGATGTCAGGCAGGACTAAGGTCCTTAGCGGTTATTGGATTACCTAGCCTTCATACTTAGTAGGCACATAAACTATTAATCTGAAGTGAGCTTTAGACTACAGAGGCAGCAAATATTTTCAACATTTAATCACTCTGAAAGGTAGGTGTGTGTGTGTGTGTGTGTGTCTGTGCGCGCGCGCGCACAGACACAGACACACAGACACACACAGACACACACACACACACACACACACACACACACACACACACACACACACACACACACGGGAGCCAGCGCAAATGGTCTGACATAGTATCAAAGAGTATTTATTGTAAAATCAGAATCTCAGCACCACATCCACATCGAAGAAATCAGACTCAACTGCCTAAGGTTCTTATTACTGTCATGACATCTTAGATTATTTCAATCCATGTGTCCCAGTTGTCACACAAGAAAAGGATTTTCCTTAAAGTGCTCCTCCCCCACCTACCCCACCCTTTGCTTAGATCCAGAGGTTTGGGCCTCTGACCCTTTGATTCTCATTCTGCATCTTATCTGTGTTGGGTCAGTCCCAGATACACTAAAAGGAGGTTAAGTGGAAAAGTGAAAAGCACCAGCTCAGCGGGCCTGGGACTGCTCACCATTTTGACACAGCACCTTGGCACACTAGGTGGGTAGGGAATGTTTCTTGCTTACCCGCCCTTGCTTTTCCCCATCCTGATTGTTTGGTGCCTGATTTGTTTCTAGTTGCAGCAGGGAGGTCAGAGTAAGCCAGGAAAATGAATGAAGCAGCCTCCTGCTGGCCGCCTGGAGCGCGCGGGTGTTACGGATCAGCGTAAAGCCAGCTTCCTTTCCAGGGCCCGGGCCGATGTAACTCACTGGAGTGGCAAATTACATCAGACCTACAGCTGTAACCCGACATTATGATTAATTTGATCAGTAATTTCTCCTGTTTTTCATTTTAATCGGTGTGACTATTCTGCTGTGGCGGGTCTTTCAGATCTAATTAAGATAAATTTCCCAGTAAAAGACTTGGCAGACTTTCCGAGTCAAATCCAGGCATCAAGTGTGAAGACCTGCAGGCCCAGTCAATCACCTTCAGGGAGGGCCAGCCTCTTGCTCGCAATCAGCCATTCACACTTAAGCAAATTCGTAATCTCCAGCACTGCTTAGTCATTCTCTCAAAACATCCAGGCAGAAAGGGAAGAAAAAAAATAAAACAGACAATGTCATTCTTACCCCTTGCTTACCCTCCACTGATTTGCTACCTACCACGAGGATGGCACCTTAAGCAAGGTTGCATGTCCCTGAGCTGATGTTTCAAAAATGATTCTAAATAAATATTTGCATTCGAATATATACACATAATTATTTATATTTATATTTACACATAACTGTGTGTAATACACATAACTATGAAGTTGGATGATACACACACCGAAACATTTATCCATTTATAGTCTAACCCTTGAGTGTACATAGCCGTACATATGTTGGATTTGGGCTGGACAATTTTAAGTGTGTATTTCTTCTATTCTTTTCCTTTTTCTTTTAGGTTAGGTCATCAAAGGCATTCATCTATGCATCCCAAGGCTGTTATTTGTACAAGTTTTGTTAGGTTTCCATTCCTAGAAAATGAAAGTGTTAATGAAATTTCTTTCCCTGGCCATTTAATCTGAAGGACCTGCCTGTCCGATCTGGTGGAGGCTGACATTGAGTAGGTGTCAAGAATTTCCTCTGGATTGTTGGGCTTATGTGCCTCCTTGCAAGAAACCAAAAAAAAAAAAAAAAAAAAAAAAAGACAGGCCCAGAACTTCAAAAGGGCAGGCATTTTGTGAAGGCTTTACTCCACTGGATGTAAACAAAAAACATTATTCTAGCATGTCGGCACTACCATGATGGTTAATATGAGATGAAGTGAATTCCCTATTCTGACAGGAATAGATGTAATGAAAATGCACACTGTCTGGGGACCAGAAGCCTAATTTGTACGTCATACTGTAGCCAGCACATCCTCTCTCCCAGTCTATCCAGAGCATTGAGCACGTTTCCTAATGACTGATGTATGATCTGAAATTCAGCACAGAGGACAGCATTCTGGCTGCACATGGCCTCTGGGACTTTGAGGATGGTTTGTTACTGTTTTACGTGTGTCTTGAGTTTTGCTTCTCCCAAGTATTGATACAACGGTGCAAGAGAAGATTCTGACTTTCAGTGAGGCAGATAGTGCTCTCTCTCTCTCTCTCACTGGTACATGAAAGATGGTCAAAATGTAGATGAGTGTGGTCATCACATTTATAGAACAAGGTGACTTGGGTCTAAAACTCAGTTATGTGACCTGATGTCTATCTTAGATCTAAACTATGGTCTCTTTGTGCTTGCATTTCAACTCAGTAGAAATAACCTCAGCAAGCCAGTGTACTTAGTAAAGAAAAAAAAGGATGCACGGACTTGTCCTCCTTAACTTCAGGGAAACTGATGTTTGAGCAGTGTTAATGTCAACTTTTAAATCAGGAGAAAGACTCAAACTGAGAAAAAGACCAGCCAGGTAGGAAAATAAAAATGTTCTTTCCAACAGAGCTGTTGACCACTGTCCTCATCTATAAGGAAAGAAATGCTGTATTTCTAGTGAGGTCTCTTTCTAAAGATGAAAATCCCAAAATTAAAACAAAAACAAAAGACGTTTGTGAGGCAGTGAGCAGATGAGGTTTTGATGACAGATTCTACTGTGTAAATTGCTTCTTTAAGGGCTTCACACAGAACTTTCCACCTGAGAGAAGAAGCCAGTAGGACAGGAGTATTCTCTCAGCGGGGATTCATCAGCCAAAATGAGGGTTGAGGAGCCTCAACATTTCCCCCCAGCAGCTGTTGTGCCACAAGGACCAACCTCACCCATTGACCTGAGACCGAAATCAGCCACCCTACCCATGCCTAGACCGGAGGATCACTTGGATCCCAATACAGAGGCCTAGTAAGAGACCCTCATAGCCAGTCCCCTACCTGATGCCTGCTTCTAAGCACCTCACCCACCTCACCAGCATGGCACTGCAGAGAATCACACTCAGAACTCTAGAGCTGCCCCAAGCTTGAAAATCAAGTACTATTCAGCTGCCTCACAACCTGATAAGTCGAAGTAATAGAAAAGCAAACAAAAATCTAAGTGACCACCATCCAAAGGCCAGATCAAATATCCATACCAGGAAATATCCATACCAAGAAAACACTGGAAACCACCTAACTCCCTATGCCTACATCCCATCCGTAATCCACAAAAACATGAACAGCCAGGACAATATATGTATACTCCAGAGACTAGGACCCTGAACCTAATATACCCTGAGAAAAGAAACTTAGCTGATATAAGAGAACTTCAAAATAGCAATAATAAACTTGTTTAAATATATGAATAAATGCATGAATGAAGACTATAAAACAGTTGAATGAAATAATATAAATTCAAGGTATTTAAATAGAATTTATTAAAGAGATAGAATCTTCTTGGGGCTGAGGAAGGAACCAAAGTAAAATAAAACTTGGAATGAAAAACTCATGTATTCAAACAAAAGACTCAGCATAAAGTCTCACCAAAGATTTAGATGGAGTGAAAGAGAGAATATCAGGTCTTGAAGACAAGGAATAAGAAGTGGTTGCCTTCAGCAGGGCATGTCCACCAAAGCAAAGGAATCGCATGTTCGCTATCCAGAACCTCTACTCTTTTGACCCCTTTGCTGATGCAAGAAAGAGTGATGATCTGTTTTTTGCTGGCATTGCAGATTATATCCATATACGAATTCAGCAGAGAAATGGCAGGAACACCCTTATTACTGTCCAAAAGATCACTGATGATAACTCCAAGCAGCAAGTGGGCCTAGCTTTTGATACCTCACGAATAGACTTCAACCCAAAATGTATCAGAAGAGATATAGGGAAAGACACTACATATTCATTAAAGGAAAAATATGACAAGGGGATTTTGCAATTCAAAGCATTTCTGCACCAAACATAATGGCATGCAAGTTCATTATGGAAGCACCAATAAAGCTAAAAGTCACACATTAAGCTCACACAGTAACAGTGGGGTGACTTCAATACACCATTCTAACCCCTAGACATTGAAGAAACTGAAAAAAACATAGGTTATAAAGATATCACATGAACATGGATCCATAGGCTTAATATTGTCAAGATGCCCATCCTATACAATCTACAGATGGATCAAACAAATGACATTCTGAATGAGGTAACGCTGACCCAAAAGGCAAGTGTTGCATGTTTTATATATGGATGTTGCTTTTAAGCTTTCAATATGTGTGCTACACTATACATAACTACAGAGTTATAAAGAGATAAAGTGGGACTTCCGGAAGAAATAGAATTCCGGGAAAGAAGAGCCAAGGGCAGGGCAGGGCAGTAATCCAGCCAGACTGTAGGAAAAAGCAGGCCAGGACTGAAGAAGAGGTAACTAGTAAGCCATGTGGCAGAACTTATATAAAAATAAATGAGTTAATTAGATTATAAGAGCTAGTTGGAAACAAGAGTAAGCAAAGGTCTTAAGCATTTATAATAAATATGTCTCTGTGTCTTTATTCACAGCTGGGATGGGCATAAAAAGCCCTTTACAGTTATAGAGGAAGGATCAAATGGGATAGGAATTGGGAGAAAAAGGTAGAAGAGGGACTATAAAAAGGAAGGTCTAAATAATGTGAAATGTCCTTTGAAAAAGCCTTGGAAACCTACTAATGTAGAAGCTTCACAAAATATACATATACATCACATACATATGCACATAGAAACAGATTTTAAATAGAGTTATGCTATAATGGGAGAAAACACAATCCCAAATACAAACCATAATATCCTAAATGACTTAACTCTTTTTGATCTGTTGGCAAATGGTGTTTCTTTCTGCCCAAACATTACAAACCATTATCTATAATCAATGCTATTACTTATCCTCCAGAACTTGAGAGTAAGTATTGCTAAGGACACAACATACTTGAGTCATAGAACATGGAGAAACAAACCTAGATGGTACTAGGGAAGAAAAGTTACCATCAATCTCATCCAGCTGTATACCCTATGAAGTACAACAATGGCCTGCCTGGCAAGATATGCCCACTGGTGCAGTAAGGACATCAATGTTATGGGAATAAATAATCACTTTTTGCTTGGACTGAGGTCCTACTCCAGGAAAGGAAAACCATTCTTGAGACTGTCAACATGGTCAAGAACCTATGCCTAGATAGATCATGGGCCTGAGGGGAAAACTACAATGACTGCTATTGTTGGCAATACAATTCAGTGGAAAACCCCATCTCAAAGGAATAGGGCAGAGATCAATAAAGGATAGAGAAGGATAGAGAAAGATATCTAACATCTTCCTTTGACCTCCACATATGCAGGCATAGATCCATACACCAATGTATTTTACCACACATACAATACCCACAACACCTCCCAACACACACACACACACACACACACACACACACACACACACACACACACACGAGAGAGAGATATTTAAATTGTTAAAGTTTCATAAAGTTATTATTGTCCTAGTTTGCTTTCTTTGATGCAGTAACAAATTACACTTGACAAAGGAAGAAAAGGTTTATTTCATCTTACACTTCGAGGCTCCAACCCATCATTGATGGAAGTAAGGCAGAATACAAGGCAGAAGCTTGAAGCAGAAACCACAGAAGAATGTAGCTTCCTGGTTTGTCTCCTACTTCTGCTCAGTCAATTATCTTATACAGTCTAGGACCACCCACCCAGGTTTGGCACTATTCCTAGTGGCCTGGAAACTTCACCATCAATGATCAATCATGAAAATTCTCCACAGATATGACCGTAGGACAATCTGATGCAGAAAAAATTTCAATTAAGGTTCCTTTATCCCGGGTGTGTCAAGGTGACAACTAAGATAAGTTATCTTAAGTCTGCCCCCACCAACTTGGCTTACAAACACATCATTTTAAAAGCATAACCTTTTCTTTCTCCTTTGTTCTCAATATCTTATGGTAGTACCAGAGTATAAAATATAGAATTTTAAAGTCTCTAAGACATCACTTAAAGGTTCAGTGTCTCTTTTAAATATCCAGTCTCTTATTTGTGGGCAATTATAAAAAATAAAAAATAAACAAGTTACATACTTCTTATTTCAAAAGGGAAGGGCAAAGGCATAAAAATAATAGGGTCAAACTAAAAGCAAAATCTAGCAGAAGTAAATGTTGTCCGACATCCGGGTCTCATTTTAGTCTTCTGAGTTCCAAAAGACTTGGGTGGCCTTGCTTCTCTAGTCCTGACAGATACAGCATACACAGCTTGTCTTGTAGGTTTAGACAGGTTCCACTTCACACCTGCCACTATCCTTGATGGTTACCTCACAGTTTGACATCTCTAATATCCTGGAGTTTCCATTGCAGTTGCGCCTCACCTTCACCAATGACCTCTGAGGGCCTCTCTGAAGAGACGTCAACACTGTCATAGAGCCTTAGCTATTCTCCCGACCCTTTCATTCCTTCAAAATCAGTATCTTTCCAGGGACTTACAAAAAGATAAATTCAGCTTCCGGCTTGAGATGCAGCTGTGCTGACTCCAAGGAAACACTCCATTACTGCCCCAATGAAGCATGGGTATTTTCACCTCAATTATAATGACCTTTTATTAATCACAGCCAATTTCTAGCCTTTGGGACCAATATCTATTTAACAGTGAAGTACTGGAGCTCATGGATCCAGTGGTTTAGAGTTCATGACCATCATCGTGGGGAGCATGGCAGCAGGTAGGCAGTCAAGGCCCTGCAGCAGCAAACAGGAGTTCACATCTTGATCCACAAGTCCAAGGCAGAGAGAAATAACATGGGCTTTTCCAACATTAAAGCCCACACCAGTAACATACCTCCTCCAGCAAGCCTACACCGCCCAATCCTTTCCAAGAAGCTCCACCAACTAGGGACCAAGCATTCCCATGTGGGGGTCATTCTCATTCAAAGCACCACAAGCACAGAGACTTAATTCAAGTATACTATGGGAACAGCCCTGACACAGTATTTCCCTCTGAAAGTTCAGAAGACAGGCCTTGAGTATCTGCATTTGTTTTAACATCCTTTTCTTCCAAACTCCCATAACGATATCTTATTAACCTCTGAAACAGTCAAAGGCCTTTCCAGCCAAAGTTCTTCAGTCTACTGAATTTCCACAATTGTCCCCCACATCACCATGGTCAGGTCAATCACTGCAACAACCCATACCATTTCTGTTTTGATTTGCTTTTTTGTTGCTCTGATAAACACAGCAACCAAGAGCAACTTGGGGGAGAAAAGGGGTTATTTCATCTTACAGATTATGTCTGTTATCCAGGAAGGCCAAGACAGGAACACAAGGCTTTGATGCAGAAGTCACAGAGAAACATTGCTAGCTGGCTTGCTGTCAGTTGTCTACAGCTCCTGCTCAGCCAGCTTTCCTATAAACCCCTGACCACCTGCTCAGGGGTGGCACTGCCTCCCATTGACTGTGCCCCTCTGCAATTAGTATCAAGAAAATTCCCCATAGACATGCCCACAGGACAATCTGATGGGAACAATATAAAAGTTGGTGTTCCTTCTTCCCAGCTATGTCAAGTTTGCAATTATGATTGATCATTACAATCATTAAATGAAATTTGGCTTGGAATTTGGACAAAATTTCTAACAATTTCTGAACTAGCTCTAAACCTAGTTCTGCAATTTTGTGTTTCACATATGTGTAAAGTAATATTCTCAGCACTGATGATCATAAAATCAAAATATTGACTGGCTGAAAACTGTTGAAAATGCTCTATAGCCTGCAACATCATTCTTGGGGCTAGTGAAATGGCTCAGTAGGTAAGGTGTAGGAGGAGCTAAGGTGGGAGAAGTAAGGAGAGGAAGAGGAAAAGGAAGAGGAGTAGCTAGGGAGAGTAGAGATGTAGGAGGATGGAGAACCACACATGTATGGAAAGCAGTCGAGGGTAACAACTTATATTTAGGTTAGCTAATTGGGAAATAACGCTAATTGTATGTGCATATTGTTATTGAGCATTACTAAATATATAAAGCCTTTGATTAATATTTAAGATTTAAGTCTTATTTTCCTACCGGGCCCATGTGGAAGGCGGGATGGTCTGGGCAATGCCCAACCTTACATGGAAGATCGGCGGAGCCATCTTGTTACTTGCAAGCAAGCCTGACAAAGTGAGTTTGGTCCTCAGAACCCACATGGTAGAAGGAAACTTCTGCAAATAGTCCTCTGATTTTTTCATATGTGCATTGTGCTATATGAGTACACACACACACACACACACACACACACACACACACACACACAATGTAAAAAAAGCCTTTGTTCAAAGAAGGATGCTGGGCTTCTGAACTTTCAGAGGGAAATACTGTGTCAGGGCTGTTCCCATAGTATACTTGAATTAAGTCTCTGTGCTTGTGGTGCTTTGAATGAGAATGCTTGGTCCCTAGTTGGTGGAGCTTCTTGGAAAGGATTGGGCCGTGTAGGCTTGCTGGAGGAGGTATGTTACTGGTGTGGGCTTTAATGTTGGAAAAGCCCATGCTATTTCTCTCTGCCTTGGGCTTGTGGATCAAGATGTGAACTCTTGTTTGCTGCTGTAGGGCCTTGACTGCCTACCTGCTGCCATGCTCCCCACGATGATGGTCATGAGCTCTAAACCACTGGATCCATGAGCAGGACTAGAGAAGCAAGACCACCCAATTCTTGGAACTCAGAAGACTAAAATGAGATCTGGATGTCACATTATTTACTTCTGCTGGATTTTGCTTTTAGTTTGACCAGGCACCCACTTTAATCCCAGCACTTGAGAGGCAGAGGCAGGTGGATCTCTGCATTAAAGGCCAGTCTGGTCTACAGAGAGAATTCTGGGACAGCTAGGGACACACACAAAAAATCCTGTCTCAAACAACAACCACCACCACCAAACAAAACAAGTGATTGTGCAAATCTGTCATTAGTACCAAAATTTTTATTTTGTCCTTTATAAGCTGTAAAATCACATGCATATCAAATTTATTTAAAAACAAATTTCTTTATGATTTATTATCACTAAATGCTTTATACATATCCAGGATTATATAAAACTTTCTTGGGCAAAAAGTGGATTTCAAGGTGAAAAGTGTAAGAAGCCCTTAGCTAGAAGGGGACAGCATTGAGCAGCAGATGGACAGCTAATACTCTCAGTTCTTTTGAGAGTGTGTTAAAGAGTGTGAAATGATTATTTATTTTCTTTATAATATTTTAGGGGTCAGATATGTACCAGTTGGATTCTTTCCCCCTAAAGATACAGAGCTATTAAGCATGCAGAGTTTGGGACATGCTTGGGTAGATTATAAACCAGAGATTCTCAGGTGCAGTGTGCATCTGGGGAGGCAGACAGTGGAACCAACACTGGTTCATTCTTTGTGAAAATCAATATCTCTCTCTCTCTGAAAAGTAGTTGGCTAACTCATGTAGCCAACATTTTGAGAGAAAACATTTTGATCACTCTTTTAGAACTCGATAATTTCCGCTCTGTTATTAAGTCCATAGACGGTTGTTTACCTTCTTCCCATTTTGGAATTATCTTGAGAATTTACGAGCTGTTGATGCTCAGCTTCACTTAGAACCTGTAGGTCAGTGGTTCTTAACATTTCAAATGCTGTGACCCTTTTATACAGGTCCTTATGTTGTGGTGACACCTAACCATAAAATTATGCCATTGCTACTTCATAACTTTACTTTTGTGACTTATAAATTGTAATGTAAATATCTGACACGAAGGATATCTTATATGCAACCCCCAGGGTCTTAAACCACAGGTTGAGAACCACTACTCTAGGTGGACCTTATGTGTCAGTATTAAAAGAATTCCCTGCTCCTAATGGACAGCAAATGCTGAAAACTGGACAATGAGATTTCTAATTTCCTTTAAAAAAAATAAAAAGAACTGGGGACAAAGTATAGGATTATGGGTCTGTGTAGCCTGAGTTAGACAAGTTAAGAGGATAATAGTAGTCCGGCTGGCAAGGTCCTGGCTTAGAACATATTTGATCATAGGTCAGTCTTCCTTCCTGGTATGAAGAAACTCCTGAAAGGAAGCTGGCTGGAAGTAAGGATGGTGTGTATATTGTGCTTTGAAGACATTTCAAATGGGTTCAATGTAATTCTTAACAATGTTAGCAACTTAAAAAACCACTGTCTTTGGTCTCCGCTTTCATTGACTTTCTGCCTGTTCAGGTTGGTTCCTAGGATCGCTTGGTTTTAGCTCTAGGTTGTTGATAAGTCCTTTTGGATGTACAGTACTACAATTCATACTTTTCAAGGAATATCGCCTTTTTTGAGCACAGTCAGGAATACAAAGATATTTTTCCCTAATTAAAAAGATTTAACCTTGTAAGTCTTATAGATCATGGCCTGGAGAGCTTTCCTGGGAGAAGCAAGAGGGATTTTTCCTAATATTCTTTAATCTGAAACTCTTAAAATCTTTTATTCTCTTTTGAAGCTCTGAGTGCCCTGTACTGCTATCTGACAATACAAGGACAGAGGCTCAACTCCAGAGAGAAGAGTCCAGCTGAGAAAACGAAGGGATCCCTAACTTTACTTCTTTTTTTTTTGTAACAGTTAAACATCTCCTCTTAGAGAAAGCTAAGTGGTTCTGGGCAAATTATTGTCAAACTGTAGTTCAGGCAAACTGTGCTGGGCTAGGAATGTTGCATTGATCGGAACCCAACTGGGCTTTCAGACGTAGACACTAGTTCTGAGACCCAACAGAGCTAGTAGCAGACAAATGCCAAATACTCCATTGTGCATTCTTCCATGGCCTCACAGATAGCCCCACTGAGTGGCCAAGGGTAGGAGAATTGTCCTTTCCACTAGACAGCCACTCAGAGACAACTTGTCCTTTGCCCTGTGAGGTCACAGATACTCTGAAGATGGTGTTCCCACCCTCCTTATCCTTGCTTTTGTACTTTTAGGCCCAACATTTAGGTCTTAAACAGTAGAGGATGAAGGAAGAGGAAAACACGCAGATACACAGTTAACTCATAACCAAAATAGACATCGCACAGGCAGATAAATACAAACGATGGAGATTTGAAATCAGACCTGCTATGGAGTACAAAATCAGTTATTATTAATGATGCTTAGGAAGCTGCTTCAGCTTTTTTAAGACTCAAGGGTTTTTTTTTTTCTTTGCATCTGGAGATAATTTTAGCTTCTTTTGGGTTGCATAGAAAATGTAAGAATAAAATTAATTCTGTAAGAGCTACAGAAATTTTATTTAATAAATGGTTAGAACATTGGAACATGAGGTCATGAATAAATAAACTAATGAATATAAAAATATGCATTGTAAATTTCTAAATACTCTATAAATATTAGTCTAATATAAGAAGTATTTCCTGAATATTGCATATATTTTATGAATTATGGTGTATATGTATGTTTTGTTTTCTTGTCATCAAACCATATTATTTATTTCATGAATAGAATGTGGATCTGGAAAGGTTTAAAACATCATCCCATATAAACTTTTCATGAAATGCAGAGCAGCTAAGTCACAAAAAGATTAGGTAGCCTGCCCAAGGTCCAAATGCTAGCAGAAGAACTGACAGTATCAAGATTCTTTGAACTGGTAAGATGGCTCATCCACTGAAGGCATTTCACACTGAACATGACAACCTGAGCTCAGTCTCTAGGACCCCCCTGATGGAAGGAAAGAACCAACTCCTTAACATTGTCCTCTTGTTTGCATATGTGAATTGTACACAGACACACAGACACAAGCACAGACACAGGCAATAAACAAATAACTGTAACAATTAAAAAAGGTTTTCCCCCTTTGCATGCATGATAAAAACTACATTGGTAAACTAGTGTAATACCCAAAATTTGCCTGTAAGCCCCACTCTGCCCAAGGACCAGGTAACTTCACAGAAGGCTGGGAATTGTAGTTCTTGGAAAATAAACCTTCATGAAAAAGTATGGTGGCCTGTAAGTTTTTGTTCATAAAACCAACACATGTCTCTGGGCCACTCAGCTGGGATATTCCAGGGATTGGTCCTGACCAAAGTTCATCTCTTGGTCAGTATTTGATATTTAATAAATCTTGTTTCTTATTTGGCCCAAAATGGTAGAATTTATTTTTCTCCAGTGAATCTCAGGATTAATATTGTAGGTAAACTTATTCGGGTTCTTAAGTATATCAACGGTAAAATGAGATTCTGTGTGTTTACTTCTTTAAAACGAGATTGTTAATCAACATTAGGATTAAGTGCATGCATCTGCTGTCTTTCTAGCTTACATCCTTTGGAGATTCTCAACAGCCCTTGTTAAAGGTCCCCTTCAAAGAATATCATCACCTTTCTGACTCAGTTTCACCAGATAAAGCACAGGTATAATTACTGTGTATGCATGCACAGTTATAGCCCATGATTAATGGTTTGCTTTTGTTCAAATGCAACTTTTGGTCTCATCCTCTTCCTTAGGTTAGGATAGCTTCAATCAGTGAAGGAAAATCTCCACTTATCTATCCCTAGCTCTAGTCTCTGATCATCTTAGTTGCTCTCATACAAGCCATTTCATTTAATCCCCTCCCCCATCCACCAATTATAGAGGAAACTGAGGCTCTGAAAGATGTTCCATCTTGATGCAAGTGTTCATCAGAGGCAACATTTGATCTAGCAATTTCTGCTTCTAAAAGACACTTTCTAAGGTCCCACCTGGTCTGATCTGCAGCTCCTTTGCGGGGTTGCAATGTACAGCGTTTGTGCTTACCAAATGTTTGTAGAGACTGATAAAAGTACTTTATTTTTTACAACCTAGAGAATATTCACTTTCGAGTCTATGATTTGGGAGTCAATTTAAAAGCCCATGGAAAATTTACTTCAAACTTGTGGGAAATGAGGCTAAAACACAAAGAATAACACAGTGTTAAAGTACTGGAATATTATATTGAGTTCACATAAATGCTAAGTTTTGCTTGTTCAGAGCAAAGTGCTAGTGGAATGATACATTTATGAACGTGAAGCTAAAAGGGTTTTTCGAAGCATTCTGCATCATATTTTATGATTGGTTCATCAGCTATATATAGTAGACTGTGCTAGGACAAGAAGGTATGTGTAGTGTCAGGTTCTGTGCTCATGGATCTACCCCAGTGACATGATCGCAATGGTTCTGTTTTATGTGACAACTTAGAACTTAGCATGCTCAAATGCTGCAATGACTTTCCCACCACCCCCACGTTACCCTGGGCAGCTTCCCATCTATCACGATTTGATGTGAGTTTCCATAGTCGGTGGTGTGGGCATGCTGCCTCCTTTGCTAAACCCCTTCCATACAATCTGACTAATCGTCAGAGCAATACACTGGAATGGTAAATCCAAACAATGACAAAGAATCACTGCAGTGTATAAGTATATTCTTGGTAAACTAATTTCTTCCCCTGCCACTCTCAAAGCAATATAAACTTCGTTGTTCCTCCTGGATCTCAAATGCTTGTAATAAATTCTTTGAAATGTCAGTAATGTTGAACTGAGGGTTTTGTTAAAGGAGATTTTTCTTTCTTTCATAAAAGGAAAAATTGTCCTTTGCAGAGTATATGGGTAAATGTGTTTTGCTTATTTTATTCAGTGCTTAATACAGATGGGTAAAGGGATTCCCATTTCCCACCAGGACTCTTGCTGAATGGGTGAATCGTGAATAAAGTCCTCAGTCTTCTAGATGGTGGTGTGAGCAGAAATAAAGCCTTACTCTTTCACAACTTTAGGCTAATGAAGGCCCATTCAACAAATTTATAGCATACAAAACATCTCTATCAGTGTGTTACATCTAATCTTCACAGCAAATCTGTGAATTCGGCTGGATTTCTCATCCATGATAATCAAGTTTTCTTTGGCTCTTTAGGCCAAGAGGAAATATTTCCCAGCCCATGCCAACTCCTCTTTTACAGATATCCTCGTGGCTGGGTTGCTGTGAGAGCATATTGTTTGCAAGGTGACAACACTATCACTTTTTACCAGCTCTACTTGATTTCAGAAAATCGTAATCAGTCATCCCAAAGAGTTATCTGATTGTCATAATACTTCAATTAAAAAAGATGGATTTATTAGTCATTTGTAATAAGGAATATAGATTTGCAAGCCTCTATCCTTCTCTAATCCATGAGCCAACATGCTTTTGTTTTCCTGTTGTGCAAAACTTGATGCATTTTCCAGTACATCTAGAAAGTAGGATGTAAGACATACCAACACTTACAACAGATGGGATGCTACTGGTCAGGAAGGATGCTTGCTAATGACATCACTAACTCCTCTGAGTGCAAAAGGTATAGGAGAAATGGATGAGAAAGCACTGAGCATATGTACTGCACTGAGGGTCAAGACACAGAGCAGCTTAATGCAACAGTTTAGCCCTGAAAATGAAAAGTCTCTGGGCAGGCCAGTGTGTCAGTATTCCTTGTGTTTTAGAATTGATTATAAGTCAACCTGGCCTTAGAGCTTAAAACCTCAAATTTTATTGATAATGGGTTTTGCTATTTGAAATTTCAAAAACACTGTATCAGAAGCATCTTTTTCAATTACTGTGTTTTGGGAAAGGTGCTTTTAAGTTCTGCATCTGAGATAAGAAACACATAGTTTTTAGCATAGTGTCTCACTTCTGCAAGCGACTCAGCCCTGTGTAAATGTAGAGATGTCTCTGATCTATCAGAACTGATAATGGCCAAAGGAGGCCATAAGCATGTACATAAGCATGCACATATGGGCCACTGACACGACACTGTGTTACTGATTTCTAAGGTAAGACTCAAAAGAAACTGAAAGGACCCCATAGGGATTAAATTTTATGAGTGAAAAAAAAATCCTACAACTAGGAGCCTTGTACTAAGCTGGTCAATTGCTGAAGGGAGAGGGAGTGTGGCTTCAAAAACCCCAGGGCCTCTTTACGGTGAGGAGAAGGACTCATGGCTGGAGAACATTTGCTTTAAAAATAATGGAAGTTACTACTTCTGAAGATTTGAACTTTATGTTTCAAAAGGGGGTATGACACCACTTACCTACTGCATATCTACATTGGATCTAGTACTGAGTGTGCCAATGAGAAACTATTGTCAAGAATGTCAAAGGGCTTTGCCCCGTATAACAGAGGTAGGTTTCTGATCCAGTTTCATTATTGAACTGCTACGAGGCCTACATATTAGCAAATGCTCACAGGTGAAAATGTATGCTACCCAATCTTCCAAGCACCTGTCAGGCCCCTATTTCTATTGTTTTCTCTCTCTTCCTCTCACCCTCCCTCACCCTCCCTCTGTCCTCCCCTTTTCTCAGTAACCCTGTTGCTTATTAAAATGTGAGGTACAAGAAGAAAAGGCAAAGATTATCCTGCTTCCTGCCAAGCAAGATGGCGTTCAGAAGGCCAAGGTTAAATGCAGCGTTTGGTTCCTTAAGCTTCTCTAATGCACAGGTGTGGCAAGGCAATCTGGGATGAGAGCTTACAGCAGCGACTCTCTGCAGATGAAAACTTGACTTTAATTTGGGCTCTCTGGCTAAGATAAAACCTTCTTCTGCTATCATTATCCCACTTATGTTTGTCTTCCACTCTCTTTTCACTCTGCCATCCAGCTGAGTGGGAAGAAATTCACCTGACCTTGAAGAATACTCAAAATCTGAAAATAACGTTTTCAGCAGCCAGTAAAATCCCAGACTTCTACCAACATTTGGAACATACTTGCACAGGACAGAGAAGGTTCTTAGAAACGTCAGGTGAGAAAAACCGACATTCAGAGAGTTACAGTAACTTGACAAAAGCCAGGAGTGAGATGGAGAAGAGGCTGGGATAAGAAAGAAGCTATTCACCTTCTGATCAAACACAATGAGCTCCAGCCAGGTGCTGTCCGACCCTTTAGGAGGGGCTCATTAGGACATGGACCAAGTGCCTGTGATGCCTCCAGTGCATGTAACAACCCCAGGAAAAGCAATCGCAAAGAGCTGGGAAGAAAGAAGCTCACCATTCTCAGGATCACAGGATCTCTGCCAGATTACACTAACATTGAACTAAAATTTTGAGATTTTTTTTTTCTGCCAGGAATAATTATGTTAAGTACCCCCAATCTAAAAAGGTTACTTCTACTTATTGTTTCAGATCCTTGCTTATTCGGTTGCAGATGGGTTACAGCAAATGAAGGTGCATGGACTGAAGACCATCCTTGACCCCATGGTTTCAGCTCCCAGATGCATTTTTCTGTCCCATGCACTCTTTACAGAAATTCATTTTGCACCTGCGCCTGCACCTGCATCTGCACACCTGCATCTGCAGCAGCACCTACACCTACACTGCACCTGCCTGTGTGCCATGACTGCCTAGCTCCTGAGGACCTGTGCACTTTCTTCTTCTGTTTAGAATTTCTCTCTTCAGCCTCCAGGGATTGAAGTTGTGGGCAGGTTTTGAGTCTCAGTAAAGAATCTAAACACAGCTAGGCAGGGTTCAGCTCCTGCTATCCACTCTAGACCCGCCCCGAGTGATCAAAATTAATGAACATAGTTTCTCTCTTACCCAAGCTGTTCTAAAGGGGTAACACTTAAGAGTCTTCTCTGCTTTGAAACAACAATCTGGTTTTGTAAATGCAATCCATTTCACGGAATTGAGTAAAAACATGAAATAAAATTATGCTGCAATTTTAAAGAAACACCTGACAGGAGCTATTTGGAGACTTTTTGTCTAGTGTTGGTACCTGCCAGCACTACTCATCTTTTTCTTCATCTTTGAGAAATGACGTCACCCAAATATATCTTCACAGCCTGCTTTCATTTGGGATTTTTTCTTAAGATATCTATACAGCACTATAAATAATTGTTATCCTTCAAAAACTTTTTGAACCAAATATAAAACAAAAAAGGATTCTGATGTACTGGCTTTTCCTAATAATCTGTGTTGCAGTTCTAAAAGGCTGTCTCTGAATGATGTAAAAAGATAAAGCCCACATGAAAATGGAGAATCGTAAAAATGAAATTTAAGTTCTCACATACAAATTTAGTTGATCTTTATTCCCTGAATAATTTTCAGACAAAACACTTCATTTTGCCTCATAAAGATCATTAACTCCAAGAATTAAATGTCTGTGAAGAGCTCTTAAATAGGTTGTTTTTGTTGTTGTTGTTGTTTTAAGTTTAAACCTTCCATGTTCCACAAGCTCAAAAGCACTGCAGCGAGTGTTGGGGGGAAAGTTGAGACCGTGAAATTGTCCCTTTCCCTTACATGTGCCTACCTACAGTAAGTGAACAGTGCTTTCTGCTTTCTGCTTGTTGGCATAGACTTACTTATTTGAGTTTAATTCTGCATCTATCCAAAAATGATTTCAAACTTTGAACAGGGTACACCTTTGGTGGTCACCCGTTCAGGTCTTTGGGTATTAATGTTATCTCTACTCTCTGTGTAAATACCACAAATATATTAAGTTTAGAAGCAAAACTCCCAATGTTGAAAAATTAGAATATTTTATTAGGACCATGAAGAAACAAAGTATGGCTTTGTTTAAGCATTTCTTCATTGAGAAAGTGTGACAAAGTGAAGTAGCTTGGGATTTCTGTGGAAGTTCCTTGGAGGAATTTTTAGGCGTGGTCAGTGTTCAGTGAAGACTGATGTCTGCATAGTTCCAAGCTAGCTTTCACTAACTGGGAAACAACTCCAGATTATAATCAACAACTTGGGCAGATGCAAGTCAGGCTGTCTATCAAGGCAGGGTGAACTTTTTGGTAATTTAACCTATTTTGGTGTCTTGGTGGGGGCAGTGTAGAAACGTTTAACCACATATTGTCATGGTTTGGATCTGAACCATCTCCCACAGGTTTTGTTTGAAGCTTACTTCGCAGTAGGTGGGGCTGTCTGGGGAGGATGTAGAACATGTAGAATATTCTGCCTGTCTGGCAGACATCCAGCCCTGAGGATAAAATTTCTCGTTCCTGCTTCAGGTTTTGTTTCTTGTTTCACTATTGTGAACAGGCTCTGCTTCACACTGTTGTTAGGAACCAACCCACTCCCCAATGCCCTCTTGGCTATGATGGACTGCAACTCTCCAAAACTGTGAGTCAAAATAAAACAAGTTGTTTCTCTCAGTCACTGTGTGCTTACAGAGTATGAAAGTCACTGAGTCACTTGGTATATAGGCACAGCTACTTTATCTCTTCTTAGAAAGCATTAATCTCTTTCTGGAATGACACAGATGCAATTTAGATACTGACACAATGCTGGGATGCTTGATTGGTGCATTTGGTTATATTTACTCTCCTATCAGATGTCAGGTGTCCGAGAAAGACATTTTTTAGCTTGTGTTCATTTTGGTATCATGTCAAAATTGTTAGGTTGTCTTGCCTTGTAGAATATATATATATATATATATATATATATATATATATATATATATATTTTAGCTTTGTCTTAGGCATGTGCTCAGGGTAAAAGTTACCTTTAACCACTTGTCCAGTAATCAAATGTTGGTACATTAAAAACTTTGGATCACTTTTAGAAAGCAAGTTCAGGGAGACAAAGCAATGGACAGGACGTAGAATCGATTCTAAGACCAAGTTCCTAACCTACCTGCCTTTTATCCATGTGCTCCTTGGTTTGATCTTGTGTCTTTTCCTGTTTAGCAGCCACGAAAGTCATCACTAGTGTCATCCTTGTGTTGGGGAGCCTGGATCAAGGCTCACCTCTAAGGAAGCTGGGGTGCTAATCAGTATTCGAAGTGAGTGCATAAACTGCTTAGTTGGTTAGCATGGTGCCTAGGGATACTCTGAGCCATTTTCAGTCTCACTGAGAAAAGTGTCTCATGTGATTCGGAAAACAAGAGGCTCTATACCTCCTGTGCTGGCACCCCGGTCATTCTGTTTGAAGCTAATCTGTTCTAAAGGATGTCATTAGGAAGTTAAAGTTATATATTTCTGAATGTTTCTCTTCATTCCTCTAAATGATAGTAGACTAAAGATAAGCTTTCATTATTAGCCTAAAGTACCTATTTTTTATTTCTTCAGTCTCACAGTAATAAAGTAAATATATAGCTGCTTTATCCTGTATCAAGATGCATATTTTTTGAGGCTGTGGCATGAATTTAGGATACTTGTTAGTCTGTGGAGTAATGGATAGAATATGGGACACAAGACTGGGGCTAAATTTCTTTGCCTTCCTAACCCCAGAGAGTTTTTAGAAAAATAAAAACAAAAGAGCAGAAAGTACTGAAGGTAAGACACTGTTGTATTCATAATATAGAGAAATAACCACCAAGCCTCGTGGACAGTAGATGCAGTTCTCCACGGGGCTACAAAACTGTGCTAGTAATAATTTTAATTGGATGCTATCTTTGCTGCCTTCAAAAAGTATCATAAAATGGAGTTATTACAGGCTACAAGTGCACTTACAGTGCTGTCCTCTCACCGAAAGAAAGACATAACATTTATCCTTCGGAGGGCAGCATCAATGGGCTTCTATTTGTTTCGTTTACATGCATCCCCAGCTGCCTGCCATTTACTTCCTCTTCTCTAAGTCCAGGAGATCAATTTGAATTGGACACTGCAGAACAGGATGCTATGTCTTGCTGGCCTTCTGCCTGTGGGGACTGTACAACACCATGGGAAAGTCCACATTCTCTAGGAGGATGGAAAGCATACCTGTAGAGGGTTAGGCGGTGTGAGCGGTGACGGAAGGCTATGTCCTGGAGATGGGCTGGGTTTCTGAGGGGGGCTTGAGCTCTGCTGGGTTGGAGATGGCTGGTTCTGGTTCTGGGGGTGCGAGTGAGGTTGGTGCTGTTGAGGCTGAGTGGCCTGCTGCAGCTGAGCAGGGGAAGCCTGCAACTGCTGGGAGGCAGGTGGTGGCTGGTGAGGCGGGGTGGGCTGGGACTGCGGCTGCTGAGACTGTGGGGGCGCCTGTGAGGCTGGCTGTGGGTGCTGGCTGGTTGGTGGAGGAGGTGGCTGCTGCTGCTGCTGCTGCTGCTGCTGTTGCTGTTGCTGTTGCTGTTGCTGCTGCTGCTGCTGGAGCTGGAGTTGCTGGAGCTGTTGCAGCTGAGAGTTCAGGGATGAGGTAGCTGCAGGAAGACAGGAAGGAAGGATGGCGTGAAACAGAGCAGTTACAGTGTGTCTGTCCTGTGCACACTGACAAAGGTCCACCTTACAGAGTGTTGCCCTCTCTCCTTGAAGCTCCTTGGCATAGCAGAGGACTGTAGGACTCTGGGAGAAACAAAATCATTTCTTGTGAAAAGTTTTACAACTTCGGACCAGCGTGTAACGCAGCAGATATTCTCTCAAAGCTCTGAGCATTGCTTAAAAGCACTGCATTAAAGAGATGCACTAAGGATGGAGACGGGTTTTAAGCATTTTCTCCTGCTTTCTCTTCTTTTCCATCTGCAAAATATACTCATGCTTTCAAGATTTGATTTAGATTTCCAAAGTTCAACCCGCTTAATTTTTTTGGTAAATGCTTGACTGGAGTTACGAACAGAACACTAAATTGTTAGCAATCTTCTTTCCATCCACTATCAGAGCCATTAGCGGCATCACTTTCACTGTTACTTCAGACCTCCACCCATTTGCTCAGACATCCTGGTTTAACGGTGTTCTGCTTTAAAGCAAGTACAGACTTCTCAGGTTTTTTTTTTTTTTTTTTTTTTTAAAAGAACTCTGTATGATTCAATTATTTTTGTTTGCTGATCAAAGATTTTCCCCATCAACTAATTAATTTATTCATTTTGTATCTTGACACAGTCCCCCCATCCCTCCCTTTACTTCACCTCTGAGAAGGGGGAGGTCCCTCCAGGTAACAACCCTCCCTGGTACCTCAAGTCTCTGCAGGACTAGTCATCCTCTCCCACTGAGGCCTGACAAGGCAGTTCAGTTAGGGGAACAGGATTCACAAGCAGGCAACAGAGACAGGGTAAGACTCCCCCTCCAGTTGTTGTGAGACCCACAAGAAGATAAGCAGCGTATCTGCTATATATGGGGGGTGGGCTAGGTCCAGTCCTTGTATGCTCTTTGATTGGTGGTGGTTCAGTCTCTGAGAGCTCCAAAGTATAGGGACAAAAATGGATCAGAGACTAATGGTGTGGCCAATCAATGACTGGCCCAACCTGAGCTCCATTCCATGGGCAAGAACCAAGCCCAGACACTATTAATGATACTCTGTAATGCTTGCAGACAGGAGCCTAGCATAGCTGTCCTCTGTGAGGCTCCACCCTGCAGCTGACAGAAATATATGCAGAGACCCAAGGTTAAATATTAAATGGAACTCAGGGAGTCTTATGGAAGAGTTGGGGGAAGGATTGAGGGACCTGGAGGAGGCAGAATTCCACAAGAAGACCAACAGAATCAACTAACCTGGACTGTTAGGGGCTCCCAGAGACTGAACCACCAATCAGACAAAGTTCTTTGACTGAAAGGCTTGTGGTTGGTAGCTGTGAATTGGTTTAGATGCTTCAGCATCTCAAAGAGCTAAGAGAATAAATTAATTCTTTAAGGTTTTCTTGACTTGTGTGTCTGTGGAAAGTTTTCTCTGCACTGAACAAGCAACATCGCCTCTCAGATGTTCATTAGCTAAGGCAATCTCAGTTTATAAATCTAGAAAAATACCTAATTTGAACTGTTATATAATACACATGCCTTCATACAACAGTTATACCTGAAAATGCATGCATAGTGAGTGTAGCCAGCAGGAACATTAACTCATGTCTGCTTTTGTAAAGAATCATTTTATAAGAGACATTGAATGCTACATAGATAATGGTAGGGTGCCAGATAGAATGTAGGATTTGAGGAGACAGAGTTTTACCTTATAGAAGCTTACAGTGTTTTTAAGGACATAATATTAATCTATAAAAAAAAAAAAAGCCATTTTGACGTAGTTTTTACAGGATCCCAGCAGAAGTATAAGCTAGATTCATAACTGTTAATTAGTTAGATGATACATGGTGTAAACCTGACAAAAGAAAGCTAGATCAGCTTGAGGGGTGAGGGCAAGCACCATGGTGAATGTGGTCCTGTGTGGGACATGAACCTGCCACCAGAGAAATGGGCATAGAACTGGTAAAATGGAACATATTCAAACCTGGAAATCTCAAAACTTGAGATTTAGCATCTCATCCTGAGACTAGCAGGAGTGGAACTATATCCCTCCCTGCTTGTATGCCTGCCTTGGAGCATATAACCAAAGCGACCCCAACCAGGTGGTCACAGGTAATCATGTGGTCCAGCACCTGGAACACCTCCTTATGCTAATGAGGCATCTCAGTACCTTAGCTTTCAGCCAGTGTGCTTCTTCCATCCTGGATATTCTCACCCCAAAATTATATAATTCTTGGTTCACCATGAAAAAGGTATATGTATCGAAGCCCATCCTGAATACAGAACTATACACAAGCTCAGAGAGCTCAGAGAGCTGCTTCATTAAAGGTTGTTGAAGAGGACCTTCACCCAAAAGAGCCATAACACTAAGATCCTTGGAGAAGGCCTTCTCTCTCCTCACCCCCTGGTACTTGATTCTGCCCATTCCAGACTCTGCTTCATCCATCTAGCCTGGTATGCAGCAGCATCTGGAAGCCCCAAGAAGGAGAAAGTAGAGAACACAGAACCACATTTGTTCAAAACACGACTTTACAACTTTACCCTCCTGGTGTAGTAGCATCTGACCCTTTGGAGGAAAGAGGCAGACTATGGAACACACTTGTTCTAGACTTCACCTAGTCCTTTCTGAGCTGGTGTCAGAAAGGCAAACCCAGAACTACATGGGACTATAGAAAGAAGGTTTCAGAGAAGGAAGTGAAGAGAGAGAACATCTAGCTGGAGAAACACCCAGAAATCATATGACTTGAGTGACAATTAGAGGGGCAGTTTTGAGACTGACTGGCTGAAATGAAGAGTCAAGGAAGTTCTGAGTCACCTAAACTTCAGAGACATGAAGATGATCCTCACAATTAGCCTTGGCATATATTAGATATCAGATAACAATACTTGTTTTCTCAAGGAGGATGAGGCTGCACAGGTGGGTTATCCTCTGTGCCCCAGGCCTTGTATGATTCATCAGTGACTCCGTCATCATTCTCATTACAAAATGTTGAAAGCCTATTTTATTTTCCTCTCATTCTTTTTAATCATACAAAATCACATTTGATTGAAAAAATCAAGAATCCCAAATCAATTCTGACCCTCACGATCTCTTACATTCTGGGATTCCTGGAAAAGTGGTGTTTGGCATCTTTTGTGGTGCCGTTACAGACACTGGAATCTAATCGCACTTTGTCTCCTGCCCTACTCAAACCAGGTGTGTCTAGGCTTCTTTCAAGTGTAGCATATAACAGTACTTATTCTCATGGCTGCATTCAATACCACACGGTTTCATTTGGATTAGAAAAGCATTAATCTAAATCACCATTTAGAAACTGGAAAGACTTCAGAATATTGGCAGATAGGTATCGGCAGACAAGTGCAACAGACCCTAACCTACTAATGAGACAGGGTCCCAGATGTGTCTTCAGTGCATTGTGTTCATGTGCTCACATTACTCAGATATTTTTCCTCTAATAGCAGCTTGACTTCGAAGGCACAATCCTAAGCAAAACCCCACTGCATCTGATTTGTATCTGAAGCATCACAGTAATGGGAAGTCAGATGTGGTCATATATGTGGTGGGTACAAAGTAGGAAGAAATATGTAAGAATGTATGTAACCTTGGTCTAATAAATGTCAAAATCAACTACCTGATGATATGAGCTACAGAAACACGAAATCTCATATTATAAAACAAAGTGAAATATGGACAGAAAGTAAAAAATAAGAAAACTGAGAAAGGTCAAAGACATAGATGACTACACAAATGATGTTCACAGATCATCATGGTGCACTTGGGGGGGACAAAACTTATCCCAGACATGTAATATCCAAGATTTTACTATCTTCTGGTACTTATTTTCTACAGCTTGTTACAATACACTTGACAGGGCTAATAGTAAATACGACGTTTAGGCTAGGAAAGAACACATATATAAAAACATACCTTAAGATTTTGAAAAGGAAAAGAAAAACAAAATTCTCTCAAACACTCAACTTCCTAGAGAAGAGAGGTCTGTAAAAAAAATGACTTGAAACTTTCAAAATAAATAATTTAATATGACCAAAGAGTAGCCAGGAATCCTGAAGTTTGCTATTTATTCAGTTTCTACAATTCAACTATGTATTAAAAACAATTCCTCATTTTGAATGTTAAGGTTTCCATAGTGAACCCTACACTTGAATAGGACCACACAGCCTGAGTGATCAGCAGCACTGCACAGGATGAGATCTATGTGAGATCAGTTCCGAAAGCCCAGAGTAGAAAGTGAAAGAGTCCATAGTTGTCCTTCATGTTCTTTGGGATTGGTTTAGTTTCCAGCACTTCTGTGGATACTCAAATTCATGAGATCTCATATCTCCTATTTACAACAACTGTATATAACCTATGCAAAACTCCCACATATGTTAAAAAGCCTCTGTATTACTTATATTATAATAGCATGGTATGATTACTGTATTGCTAATTGTTACACTCTTTTGTCTAGAGAATCAAGATAATAGAGAAATCTATACACATTTATTGCAGATGGAATTAAAAGTACTTCTGATCAATACTTCATTGAATGTTCAGATTTAGGACACAGGCCGATTGTCCCTGTACTTTAAATAATCGTTGATATCCCAGAGAAATGAAAACATGCCCTATTCTGAATACCACCATCATTTAGCCTATGTGGTATGGTCTTTCTTGCCTTAAAGAAAGCCTTCTCAATTGTCCCCATTTTTTTTTTTTTTTTTTTGGTTCCCAAGATCCTCTGAGAGAAAAGCATACAATTAAAGAGTGAGAGCTAGGATCCACATATCAGAGAAAATATGCCATACTTCTATTTCTGAGTGGGTTTACTTACATCAGTATATTTATATTTCAGTTTTATTCATTTTTCTTGAAACTTTTATAATTTATTTTTTCTTTGTAACTGAATAAAATGTCATTGTTTATTAGTACATTTTCATTATCTGCTTGTCAGTTGATGGAGATCTGAGCTGGTTCCATTTTCTAGCTATTATGAAGAGGACTGTGGTGTACATGGAAGTAGAGGTGTCTATGTAGTAGGGTACAGATTCCTTAGGGTGTATGGTGGTTTGAATATATTTGGCCCATGGGAAGTGGCACTATTAGGAGGAGTGGCCTTGTTGGAGGAAGTGTGTTACTGTGTAGATGGGCTTTGAGGACTCCAGTGCTCAAGCTTCACCCAGTGTAGAGAATTGCCTCCTGGCTGCCTTTGAATCAAGATGTAGAACTCTCAGCTTTTACTCCAGCACTATGCCTACCTGGATGCTGCCATGCTTCCCACCACAATGATAATGAATTGAACTTCTGAAACCATAAACCAGTCCCAATTAAATATTTTACTTTTTAAGAGTTGCCTTGACCATGGTGTCTCTTCACAGCTTAAATAAACTTAGCTAAAACAGGATGTATGTGAGGACATCTTCTTGATTAATAATTGCTATGCAGGCTATGTCATCCCTTGACAGGTCATCTTGGGTGGTATAAGAAAGGAAGCTGAGTAGGCCATGGGGAACAAGCAAATAATCAGCATTCTTCCATGGTTCCTACCTTGGCTTTCCTCAGTGAACCCTCAATGAATGCTGTGATCCGTAGGTGTAAGCCAAAATAAGCCCCTCTCTCCCCAAGATGCTTTTGGTCATAGTGTTTAGCACAGCTACAGAAATGAAACTAATACAAACAGTAGACTGAATCACAAGAAATTATCAAATAAGTGAACGAAAGATCTAGGCCATTGAAGGTGCCATTAGGAAAGGTACCATAGTGCGGGCTGAATTGTCACATAATCATTGGGTATCATAGATAAAACATTAAGTTACTCCTTCCTTGATTGTTCAGATGGTTGTAGAGAGGAGAACCACAAGCCCTCTTGGTAGTTTCAGGTATGATTTTGATGCTCAGACTGAGCATTCTAGGTCAGTTAGGTCAGTTGTACCTCTTCTAAGAATACCTTCTAAAGTCAGGTTCCTGACTGAGGATGGATATTTTCCATATGTGGCAGACATTAATGACAGTGTGAACTCTTAGCATTGAACTTGTTGATACTAATAAACATAGAATTAATTGGTTAGCTTTGGTTTCTGAAATGTCCAGGAAGACTTATATTATAAAGGGAAAAGCCATCCATGATCTTGGTATTATTGAAAATAAATCAGAAAAATCCCAGGTATGTCAAACTTTCTGACATTGAGAAATAGAAGTATTATCTACAAAGTTAACATTTGAGAATCTCCTCAACCCAGTTATAGAAAAAGAAAGAAGAGAAGGAAGAGAAAAAGAAGAAGAAATCACACATAGAAAAAAATAAGATTATGATTTTCTGTTGGGATGTATTCTTAGCTTCCTGGGCTGCAGGTTAGACATGCCTGCTAATGATGGGTCTGAAGTTTCTTGTGAGACACAGCCATAAGATTGCGACTTCCCTGTTTACACACTTTTCTATCTGTTCTCAGGACACAGACACAGAACCTTAGGACAGGACTTGACTGTAAAAGCCTGGTAGAACCAAAATACTCAGATGAGTAGTATCTGAACACCGAGAACGAGATATGCTCAATTAGAAGCAAAGTCAACAAATGCAGGACAGACTAGAGAAATGAAAGGGCTAGAAACTATCCAACAACAAGGTGGAAGGTTAATATTGTCCACTTGACAGGATCTAGGATAAGCCTCACCGAACGCCTGGGAGAGATTATTTCTATTAGATTAGCTTCTGAGGAATTTTCTTGGTTACATTTCTGGATGCGAGAAGACCTACCCAGAATGTGGCCCCATATGGAGCTTCCTCCAGGAGTGGGGCAGTTTTTGCCTATTTGTCTTTGAGTCTTGTTGGTGAGCCTATCTACCCGGTTCCCAAATTTGTTTATACTTTTGTTCCCACAGTCACTGCTGCCACCAGTGTTGTTACCACATTCTTTTGCTGACATCTTAACTCAGGTCTTTTGCCTTCAACATAGACTGAAGACCAGTGACTCTCCAGGAATTCTCCAGGCCATCAGATGGAGGCTCTGAAACATCAAACCTTATAGCTGGAATAACTACTGACACTCAGGACAAAAACAGCACTGTGAATTGCCCAGACTACATTGTGTAAAGCAATCTAAAGAATTTCATTTAAAAATAAAAAGTCATCCTACGGGTTCTGTGTCTCTAGAGAAACCCAACAAATAAAGTATTCCGCAAGTTGTATCTGGTTTGTTCCATGTTCTGACTATTCTACTGACCTCTGGCTATAATCTATGAGTTGTCTGTTTCCCCTTATCTCTCTGCTTAAATTCTTGGCTACTTGTGGATATTTGGGTGTCAGTACTAAATTTCTCTCTCTGTCTCTCTCTGTGTCTCTGTCTCTGTCTCTGTCTCTCTCTCTGTGTGTGTATGTATGTATGTTTCTGTCTCTGTCTCTCTCAAACAAGCAGACAAAACAAAGAAAATGTGGTATAGCTGGACATCTATGTTGAATAGCAAGCTATTGCTTGTTAACAGTTAGTCTCTTCTATTAAGAACAGTGCTGAAATCAGAGGCCATGGAGGGTCATTACTCAGCCCTCTGTGTATTGTTAGAGGGACCACAGGGCAGGAATCCTGCTGTAGTACACCTCATGACTTACTATTATTTCTTTATTTTTGCATCATTACATGCATTCACTTACTCAACAAATGTTTACAGAGTCCTTACTATGTGCTGGTTACTGTTTAATGGAGAAGACAGTGCCAAGCAAGGGCAGTCACATCCTGCTCTCAGGGGACAAGCAGTGTGATAGGTTTGTCCAGAAGTGATAGTGACATTATTTAGTGTCTGGAATAGCATATGTGTACTAATAGAACAAACACTAGACATTATGTATGCAATTAACTATTGGTTTCTGATTTGAGAAATTTATTTATATTATAAATACTTTTCTATTAAGAATAATGTACACAGAGGAAGAATACCCAAAGACAGGGAGACTATCTATGCTGAGTAGGAAGGAATCTGGTTAGTCTTTTTAAAACTGACTAAGGATCCCACCAAAAGCATGGTGAGTGATTATTTTTCAAACCTGCTCTTATCCTAATTTCCTGGACTATACCTAGTTGTATGGAGAGAAACAATGTCAAGAAAATAAAAATAAGCAACCTCGAAAATGTGGTACCTGAAAGGAGCCATCACAGTATGAATCCACTAATAATAAAACGGGCAGAAGAGGTGAATACAAACAGGACGTGGAGGGCCAGATACTACGGTCTGGAGTAGGAGGAGGCTAATTCCACTGCTAATGACTGTGGAATTTTAGTTGGAGACAATGAAAAAATTCTAGATCTAGATAATGGAAAAGATTGGACAATATTGATAAGGTTCTCAAGGCTACTGAGCTATATATATGCTTAGAGTCAATAAAAAAACTAATTTTATGTACTTCACTCTATTTACAAAAGGATGTCTTTAACACATGCCAAGGCCCAGCCTACACAGCCTGCATCTTCATCCTTTTCTCATGGCTTCAAGGTCTGGAGTCCATAGCATTGTCCCTGGGAAAGGGTTGAACTCAGGACTATTGGCTTTTATTTTTTTTACTTCAAGTCTTACTAGTGAACTTCTTTAGTCTGTTCCTTGAGAGCACTGAGAGGTCAATCTGCTTAGAGAGGAACACACTGTGCCCATTGGAGAGGCATAGGCTCTGCAAGGCCAAGAGGTATCATAATGTTCTGTCAGATTTGGTCAACATGACATAAGTTAGTGTTATCTGTTAAGATCATCAGTTGAGAAAATGCTTCCTTCAGACTGGTCTGTGGGCAAGCCTGTAGAGCATTTTCTTGTATAATGATAGATACAGGAGGGCCCAGCTTAAAGGGTCAGTGCCTCTCTACAAGGATGGTGCTAGACAGTGTAAGAAAGCAGGCTGAGGAAGCCATGAGGAGCAAGACAGTAAACAACATTCATCCATGGCCTCTGCTTCAGTTTCTGTAGGTTCCTGCCTTGGATTCTTGCTAATTTCCCTTCAAGATAACCCCCTTTATCCTCAAGTGCTTCTTGTTATGGTGTTTGTTACAATAGAAAGCTGTCAAAGTCATTCAAGTGCATATGAGTGGTTTCTGACATAAATCTGTATTTGGTGGGGGTGCAGTGAAGAAACTGCCAGAATGATCACTCCATAGTATGGGAAGTTTATTTATTTATTTATTTATTTATTTATTTATCTATTTTTATAGATTGAGAGTAAGGACAGAGGCATCTGGAAGAAAGTTCAGACAGAGAGGGGAGAGCAGGAGGGAGGGAGGGAGGGAGGGAGGGAGGGAGAGAGAGAGAGAGAGAGAGAGAGAGAGAGAGAGAGAGAGAGAGAGAGAGAGAGAGAGAGAAAGATGCTGTCCAGGAGATAACATGGTCAGGGCTCTCTGTGAGAGAGGGGAGAGGGCAGGGGATAAAGAATAGAGACAACATAGTAGCTGGGTTATAAGAAGGGTGAGTAGCTGAGGGAAGGGAAGCCCAGGAACTTAAGGAGTTTAAGGAAGAGCAGCTGAAAAGGGCTAAGATGCCAGAGTGAGTCCAAGGGAGCCTGGAGGCCAGCATGGACCTTGATATGCTGATAGGTGCCACAGGTATTTGCAAATCGGGGACCCATATATCTTTTTGTCAGAGGTAAGGGAAATGACTCTTTTTGGCAGACATGAACCTGCTTCACAAATTCCTGAAGAGTGCTGGTTGTTATCTAACTGCTGTAAATCTCCCTAGAGTCCATGTTGAACTGGGCCTATACTCAGTTTTGAGTGTGTTGGCCTGCCCTTTGTGGGGAGATGTCCATTGGACCTGACAACAGGGTTATTTTTAAGTCATGTAACTCACTAGAACAATGATTTCTGGCAACTGTGGGAAGTCTTGGCTGCTCTGCACACAGGTGGAACACAGTGTGGGCTAAAAGTAACAATGTCTTGTAGTTTAGAAAGGGCTGTCACTGAATATCATGAAGTGGCTTTCAAGATAACTTAGTTGGTAGATGCTATCAGTGCTATGTTGTGCTACATAGTTCAGACTCAGAATAATTCCATAACCTTCCCAAGCACACACATCTTACCAGTGCTCCCAGTGGTTCTGTAATAAGTTGTCAACTTTCCAAAGCTCATGAACACAACACAATTGCATGTATAGATGGAGTAAACCATTCCCTGTAAGGGTTTTCATGAAAGCCAATATTTTTTTTTCATATCTTGCTACAGATGACGTCCAATGTGGCAGCAAGAATCTACCAGAAATTTAAGATTCTTAGCCTATGAGTTAGAAATTTAGTTAGAAATTTGGAGGTTTGGTGAGCAGAATGGAGTCAAGTCACATGACTTAACTGCAGGAACCTTGAAACAAAGAAAGAGGTCTCTGAAGTCCCTTGCTGTGAAAAGAGACAGCTCTGAGTCAGAGAGCAGAGAATGGAAGCTGCCTACTTCTTGGGGCATATAATGATTGAACTGTGAATTTATAAAACTGGGATTATTTGCTTTTAGGATAGATTTATATACAGATTTTTGTCTGAATCACTGTGGGGAATTTCACCAGTGGTTTGGAACTAGAATAGGGAAAATTTACTGACTCCTGAGGAGAGAGCAATAATTGCCTACTATGAACAGGAATTGATAGATGTCTATGGCTCCAGGTAGAGAGCATAGCATATAGATAGAATAAAAGATATTAATAAACAAAAGTCTGTGGCTCCAGGTAGAGAGCATAACAGATATATGGTATATTAAAGTCTACAGGAAACTCTTTTGGTTTGTAGGCTTCACGGGAATTTTGGGTTAATTTCTTGGCATGGCAGAATTTTAAAAAAAAGCCTAAAATAAGCACATACAGTACCTTAGTTTACTTCATTTGGTTTAGATTGTTTTAATTTTCAAAATGGGTGTGATTTGAGTTTTTTGGTTGTATTAGTCTCCTGGGAGAGAGGTCAAGCTAAAGGTTTTTCTGGTTATTGTCTCAAGGATATGCTGATTTGGGAGAAAGCTTTTGTCTTTGTGTTTTTAGCAAAGGTGATTTATGTCTATATGTCTTCCATATATTAGTGTTTTCCAGAGTTATATGGATCAGATATGACAGAGGAACACCACCTGAAAATAGATTCAGGTGAATCAATCAATCAATCAATCAATCAATCAATCAAACAAACAAAAGATTCTTTGTGCCATCTTTCACATGGCATGAATTAAGACTTATGACTAGAGCAAAAATTCATCCTAACTAGTCTGAACATCCTACACAGGCTAATACAATCCATACATATATCTTGATTAGTATCTTGATGATACTAAATTTTGGTTTGAGATTTGTCTATTACAGAATATACAGCCTTGCTGAGTCTCATTGTCAGACATGCTGAACTGACCTGCTCGTAATCCTGAACTCTTAGACTTTCAGTTGGATCCCTCAGGACACAGTCGTTAGAGACTAAAACAATCGTTGGTGTGGTCTTCTTAAGGCCAACCAATGCCCTCATTTTCCTTACCCTTCCTCCTCCCTCAAAGATATATCAATGCCCATATTCAGCTAGCAGAAGTTATAAAGAGTCATCCACCCATTTCCCTGGACTTGGGGATTTAGAGGTGGTTATTCTAGCTGTATTTCTGGGGAATGTTGAAATGGTCATGATTGGAACAGGGAGGAAATAGCTAGAATTGATTGTGTAGCCATAATCTTTATAATTGATACAAAATTGATATAGAAATCTTTATAATTGATACAAAGTTGAAGCAATAATCTTATACTGGTACAGAATTTGTTTGATATGGATATAAAGTTTTCATTGGTATGAATTTCTTATTTATATAAAAGTTGGGATTAATATTATTACTCTCATATAGGCATTGTGCCTATACAACACATTTAAGAATACAAGGCTTAGACCCAATCCTTCTATAACTGCTGTTATAAACTGTTTTTAGCTGATTAAGCAATACGAGCTAAGGGCCAGACAGCAACACATGATTCTGAGCTAATTAAAAGGGTGTTTTTGAGATATTTCAATTAGAGTTGGCCAAGAGTAGTCAAGGCTTATCAGTTCAGAAATTCTTTGTATTGATAGTCTTCAAAGGTGTCAGAAGTCCACAAAACATGACATTTATGGATATTTCTTTAATAAAGATCATTTGACTAGAGACCTGTCTGCTCTTGACAGCACCTCTTTCTTGCATTCAAAGAAGAAATTGAGCATCAGTGGAGTTGCTCCAGTTGTGGTGAGACAGCCACTAGGTAAGAATTGCCTCAATTCATCTACAGACAAATTACTATCTAGAAAAAAAGACATACTATGTGGAATAGTTGACTGATAATCTCTGCCAAGACAGGGTAATCATCCCTTCAAAATTCTGTATTACAAAGGTCTATCAGAATATCCTGGGCCAGAAGGCTGAAGACTGATGCTCCAACGTTTTGAAGAATAAGGGACTGTCCAGGTGATCGGTGGTCTATAAATTGGCTAAGTATTGGAAGCTATGTTTTGTGCTTCTCATATTTTCAGGTAATATTAGTCATTCTTGGATTTCTGACAGGGTTGAAGACTCTCATAGTCAACCCAAGCTGTTTAGCATTGAGAAAGATGATATAGATTTGAGAGGATGGTTTTCAGATGGCATACAATCTAAAAACAGGACATAAGTCAGGTATAGAATTATAAGTCTTTTAAGTTAGGATAGATGGCAGAGTGTTCTATTTAATTGACAAAAATGATGGACTGGGTGTTAGGTCTATCTTGTACTTTTTAAATTACAGAATGGTAATAGTTATAGTCTGCTTATATTTGAGAGAAACGTTTCTTTCCTATTGGACAGAAAAGGGGAATGTGGCAGAACCTTCCCCTTATGAATAAAGATTTCAATCACTGGGTGAGGAGTAGGGAGGTCTTTGGGGTCAGGGAAAGGAAGAGGGGAGGCAGGAGAGAGAGATGGGTTTTGGACAGGGACAGCTTGGAGGACAATATATAAAGTGGCCACCTGAGGATTTGTATTTAATATGGTTTACAAGATTAGGATGCTAGTTTTTGCACCCAGCGATTGAGTTACCTGTAGATTCTGAACTAAGTTTGTGTGGTGTTTTCCTTCACGTGGTGACTCAACTGGGTTCCAGAGAGAAAGGTACGGTAGCAAAGCATGGGGTTGCAAGAAGTGCACACCAAAAGCACATGGGAATGTGGAAGACTGGGGTGACCCACCAGTGGGAACTAAGGGAGTCAGGTGGGAGATTTCGGAGCTTTGGGTCAGAGAATTGCTAGATGGGCGGTCACTACATGGGGCTAGGCAGTGAGATGGCGGGGGGCCAGAAAGTAGCTAGAGTTAGTATGGGATGGTGCCTTTTTTTTCTTCTTCTTCAGAATCATGGTGTTTTTTACATTTCTTGCTACAATTTGTAGATAAATGCCCTCTGTGGCCATGCTCTTAAGATGGAGGTACAAATACTTAAACACAGAAAAGTATTTGTTCAGTGATGTCATTTATTTCTTGAAGTAGTTTCTTCACACATAATATTGGGCCTTACTGTAGACAAACTACCTTTTAAAAATCTGCTGATGGGAAGTGAAGTGCTTGTTCTGAGGATAGGATGCCAATCTGAGTATGACCCTTGGGGTTTTGAAGAGAACAGGGGTGATAGGAGTGAGCAGGTAAGGTGTGTGAGTGGAGGCGAAGGAAAGGGGCCTCAGTAGATTCACCTTGATGGCACAAGCTCTCTAGAAGAGGGGAATGTGGCATTCAGTATGACTTAAAAGGAAGAATTTGACTTAATAAATTATACATCTGTACTCACACCTCTTAGGCAATAATATCAAATCAAGTTGGACCAAGGATTCAAGGAAACAACCATTTCTGGTCCCCATTGAGGACAAGTACAGCTTACTCTAGTAGACAAAATTTTGCAATTAGATGAAAAAATAATAGATGGTTAAAGACAGGACTTTGAAAATTCCAGAAGGTGAAGACTTGGTGGGAAATCTGCTTTTATTCTCAGCCACAGTCAGAAACAAGACACCTCTATGCTGTCTTTGAGCTGATGGGCATCTGTCTCCATCCGGGCTTAATTTCAAAATACAGCTGCATAGGTCCTTACTCTTTTTTCTCCCCTATGTATTTAAGACAGAGATCTATATTACTACTTGAGACGCTTAGAGTAAAGAGAACATTTCTTCCCCCAAAACATCTATGCATATTTCCATCAATAGTCTGGATGGGTAGGCCAAGCCTGTCTCAGCTTGATGGCTTCCACTACCTCTCATTTTTGGCTACAGGCCAGAATTACCAAGGGAGCTTGTTAGGAAAGAGGTTCCAGAGTATCACAAAAATCAACATTCTAAAGAACATCCCCAGAGGACAAGGATACATTGTTTCTGAGGCTCCTAGCAGCTTACAAGAAGTATGTGGGTCTGCTCTTCCTTTGACCTTCAAATGTGCCTACTTCCTTATCCATCTCTTTAGTAACTTTAAGAATATTTCATTCAAACAACTTGTTCTGGAGGAAAAAAAGTGTGATGGATGGGGAAGAGAAGAAAAAAGACTCCCAGAAATCAGGTGTTCTTCAGTGGCTCCCCCCCCCCCACACCCATGATAAGTCACTAATCTCTCCTGCCTTTATTGAGATTTGGGGACATATGGTTGTTGGAGTACATTAAGAAGAACGAATTACAAGACATATCAGATTGATCACTATACAGGAAAGGTGAAAGGGGAGAGCTGAGCTTTGGATAAAGCAGAAGGAAGGGGCAGCACCTGGCCAGTGATGTCAGAGAAGCTGAAGACACAAATGGAACCAGAGCCCCTGAATTTAGAGGACTTTTCTGAGGTTTCTTCACAGAACAGCTTACCTTCTCACTACCTTGCCTGGTAGAATGGATCAAAGGTAGACCTAAAAGTATGAGAAAACTAACATAAAGACTGTACTCTAAAGAAAGTGTAAAAGCCACCTGGAAAAGAATCAAGATTTTTAATGTGTATGTGAGCACCTTAAAGTAAGCTTCTTCCCTTACACTTACCTAAACAAGCCTATTAATCTACAATATCACTGCAATATGGAGCTCGTCTCCTGCTCTCCCCAGTCCTTCACATTCTTACCGAGGGCCAACCAATATTAAAGAAACAAGGCCTACCCTAAATAATTTCCTCATGGAACTGAAGAACACCAAAGAGAAATAGATTTTTTAAGTCTGGAAGGATTTTTCAAAGAAAACTGGCCACCAATCAAGAGCCAGGAATCTGGCATCCTTACCATGTAGCTGCCTTTTATTAATGAGACTCTTTGAATGAAAGCAGAGGAGCAAGGCCTTCAAAGTTCTGAGAGAACTCCCCTTCTGTAAAGAGCTCCGTTGCTAAACTTTCAAAAGCAAAGCCAAACTAAGGCCTGGTTTAAACCTTAAACTTATTTTTAAGTGATGAGCTTTTTCCAATGAAAATTAAGTGCAGATCTATGAAACTGTCATATTTCCCCTAAGAAGCTTGCCTGGATTAATCCACCTACCTGGCTTAGCCAGTGTGATGATGATGATAAGTTCATACTTAATGGAATCTTCAAGTGCTATAAACATCTTCAATTGACAAAAAATAGCTTGAAAGGGAATGAATACATGTGCACTTCTTAATAAATTCAGCTTCTTTGAAAGCAAAGTGTTTCAGATAGTCTGATAGAAAAGGAGGGAGAGACGCCAAAAGGGACTGAGGATACAAAGGTAGGATGTCAGTCTGCACAAGTCATCAGGACCAGCTGTGGTCTTGCCAGTTCATCTCTGGACTCTGAGACAGCAACACTGCTATAGAGTAGCAGCTGTGAGGAACCTGGTGTATAGGTTCCATGAGCTATAGGTAAAATGACTAATGTGAGGAAACGCAGTTCTATTAATATCTGAAAGACCTTCCTTAAGAAAGTGAAGATCTAAAACCTTCTTTCCTGCTGGTCTCCATCAAAATTTAAGTTCTCTTGTGGTATAAATGTAATATGACATCAGAACCCCAAGAATTTTAATAGGCATTTGAAATTATGTTCCCTTGAATAGCTCCTATGTGTTTCTTGATTTGCTTGACCTATGTTTTTATAACCCTGTAGGGATTGTGTATGGAAAGTTGACTATTGATGTGAAGTCCATTTGCCCTAAAGATGAGGCCAAGTCCCCCCCCCGGCCCCCCAGAATTTTAATCCAGTGTCTGAGATCCCTGTCTTACAGTTTGCAGTAGTTTGAAGAATCCTGTAGGGGCACTGGGAATGTCCCTGAGGGTGGTTGCTCACTCACAATCAAGTTGTTTGATTAAGAAGGTTGAGATTCTGAGAAGGACTGAAGATGCTGATGTGGATGCCAGGAAGTGCATGCTGACAGGAGCCTGATCTAGCTGTCTCCTTAGAGGTCTGCCAGAGCCTGACATATACAGAGGTGGATGCTTACAACTAACCATTGATCCGATCATGGGGTTCCCAATGGAGGAGTAGTTGGAGAGAAGACGGAAGGAGCTGAAAGGGTTTGCAGCCCCATGAGGAGAGAAACAATACCAACCAACCAGAGCTCCCAGGGTCTAAACTACCAGCTTGGGCGAACATAGGGAGGGACCTATGGCTCCAGCTGTATATGTAGGGGAGGATGGCCTTGTCGAGCATAGGTAGGAGAGGAGGTCCTTGGTCCTGTGAAGGTTGGATGCCCCAGTGTGGGGGAATTCGAGGGCAGGGAGTGGATGGGTGGGTGGGGGGCATACCCTCATTGAAGCAGGAGGAGGTGAGATGGGATAAGGGGTTTCTGGGTGGGGAGATAGGAAAAAGGGATCACATCTGAAATGTAAATAAAATATCCAATAAAAAAAGAAGGCTGGGATTCACTGAGCATTGCTGTGTCTGTGCCCCCCCTCTCTCAATACTATGTGAGTCTAGTACACACAGTACATTTGTGTGTGCTGGGAAGTTCATGTAAGACAGACCCATCATTTTGAAAGTGTGAAGAACTGTTGTTTATATTTCTAGCTGTCTCTTGGAAAGCTAATTTACTTTTTGCTAGCCATTAAAAAACTTTAAATTGCAGCTAATTATTTAACATGAATTTTCTAGGGAAAAACTGTACTTCTTTTATTTAGGTACAAGAGAATCCGTATTTGCTAAGTGAGATTAAAGATAAAAGGAAAAGGAAGAAATGTGCTGTGTTTGTGCTCATCAAACAGTTGCACGACTCTTTAAGTGGAGAAGGCAGCGCAAGCTGAACCCTGACTTTTAAAGCATGAAGATTCACTTTTCATTTCAAATGGAGATTTGCAAGAGAAAATATTACAAGCAATTCAATGGCTACTGCGCTTGGTTTAAACACAGCACTCTGCTTGCTCACATTTCTTTTAGGCTATAGACACATGGGCCAGTGCTTATTTTCATGGTTGATTTAATCCATCCCCTCTGCCAGTATAGAGCTTATTCCCTACAGTTATTCTCCAGTGATCTGTCAGTTCAGATTAAAAAAATGCTAAGTGACAATGATGCGGTGACTGATTCCCTTAGAAGGTTCTGGAAGCTCCAGTGTACAGTAGGAGATTTCTCCCTAAGAATCTGACTATGCTCTCTCTGTAATTCCCTTCATATCAGCAGCAGTGTACCATATCTGGGTTGAGCTGAAACTCCCTAAACAGCCAATTCAATTTTGTTCCTTCACTATTTTAGATTTGCCAAAAGCGTTACAGATCCAACTGCACTGGAGTCATGCTTTTGTCATTGTTCAAAGACAAGGCAGGACATACTTCCTTTCACAGGTGAAAAAAAAAAATCTAAGACTGGAGTCTAGGGCCACAGACAGCCTAACACTACATGGCTTCACAATAAACAATGATGCCTCCCTGAAGTGAATCTATTTTTATATTTTGAGATATAAGATCTTAAAATGTACCCTTGTCAAACTCGTCTAGATTTTTAAAAAGAAACTTGTTGCAAGAATCACCATGAATGGTGAAATGTTGGTTAAGTAAAATAGCAAAGGTTACTCTTATGCCATAAATGTTATTGTTGTCTTATTTTCTCTTCCCTCCTCTGTATTTGAGTTCTTTAGTGGGCTAATGAATATAATGCATTGATAATTCTTTTATTTTGTACCAATTTATTAACCATTCAGATCAAATAATTTTTAAGAAGTTTTTTTATATGTAATAAGTTAGAGAGATGGCAACTCAGTTTTAGTGAAATACACTGCTAGTAGTTACCTGGTAGCAAAACGTTATTAGAAAAAGAACCCTAGGAAAATTTATAAAAGGCCAATACATGCTGGAAAGTGAATGTACATCTCACAGATTTTGATAAGCAGGCTTATCTTGCATATAGGAGGTAAAATAGTAGTATACTTACATTGTCTCAGATGCAGTATTTTAAAGAAAGAGAGAATAAGACAAATGTAGCAGTGAGGTTAAGCCACATTGTAGTAACATCTTTCTTAGGGTGATACACTGTAATAATGATCCTTCTTTGGACAGATTAGGATACACTGCAGTATCAATCCTTCGAATAAGTTAGGATACACTGCAGCAACATTGCTTCTTAAACTCTCAGTACCAGAGTCTAACAAGCTCACTATTTGTTTGTTTGTTTGTTTGTTTGTTTAATAGCATAAGAGGCAGAGTAAAGTTTAGGCTTATCACAGATACTTGTGTAAAACAATCACTGTCCTGATATTGTCAGGATGATGCCAGGAAGGAAGAACCTTTGAGGGTGGGAATTAAATATCCTGGCATTGCAGTAACCTTATCATTTACTCACATCACTCATTGTCATTGGCCAACATAGGAAGTGCAGTCAGCTCCCAGAGAGGGAGGAGCCTGAAAACTGTGAACAGCATTAATGAACCTTCCAAGGCTCCTAGGAGAGTTTACATATTTATTTCATTCTCTTCTTTCCCCTTAGTCTAACCTCAGTCTCTTGTGTGAATCACGGAGAAAGCCTATAACTGGACTCTGATATCTTACTTACCCAATTATTCACTCTTTTTACTTTGCTTAGAATTTTCTAAAACACAACCGTGGTTACACATGTGTGCATACATATGCACACACATACACAGTTTGAGTGTATGCAAATGTTATTGTTGTGGCTTTGAAAAAACATTATGCTGATGATATTGGACTCAAGTCTTTTGCCACACCATCCTGAGTGCTAAAATTACAGGACTATACCACTATGCCTGGCTCATCTCACTGTGTATTTTTAAGATGATATTTGCTTATGGTGAAGAATTAAATATAGTTCAATGCTTAGCCACATACTAGGGGCTGAGTGCATTCTGCTTCCAGCCTCCACTTTTAGACATTAGTCATTATGAGAAACTTGACTTTTAGTTCAGAGGTAGCACCTTGTAGTGCTTGGTTGTGAATGGCCAGTAAGCAGGGAAACCCCACACTCATACCTATGAAAACAAGACTTTGAAACAGTTTAAATTTGTTGACAGTTCTTAAAAATAAAATCAGGAGAGACTCCATAATATATACATTGCCTATGTTCTTTAAATCCATACAGAATGTCTGGCACTCCCACCTTGTGGGGAACTAGAACTAAGTGGTAACTGACATCTTCGGTACTCTCTGACTCCCATGAGGGAATACCAAGTGTATCTTGCATTATAATAACACGCGCTTCTCTGATTGCTTGCTGCTTTCCCTGCTTCAACATCTTAGTATCATATTTATTCACTAAATCATGACATATGATCATTGTCAAAAGCTGCAATGTGACTGGCCACCTGTTGGCTTTCGTTTGTTCTTCTTGCCTAATTTGGATCACATGCTTTCTCTGGTTTTGTTCACAAAGAAAGTATATTTATGGAAATGGATTAATGAGACCACTGCTCAGCTTTGTAGGAGTTAAAATGCCTGTCATACAAGGAATGGCAACTGACTCTAGATCAGTGGTTCTCAACCTGTGGGTTTTGACCCCAGTGGGGGTTTGCATATCAAATATTTACATTATAATTCATAATAGTAGAAAATTTCAGTTATGAAGTGCAAAAAAAAATTTTATGGCTGGGTGTCACCACAACATGAGAAACTGTATTAAAGTGTCATTGCTCTAGGTTGCAAATCACTGCTTTACAAAGCACTTTGTTTTTATATATAAACTCAAGTTCATATTCTTTTTAAAAATAACTATGTGAGTTAAGGCAGTGTCCACAACACATCTGAAGCCTTGTCCTAAAAGTTCAGTAGGATAATTATATTTCTAAGTAGGAAATTACTAAAGGGAGTTAGTGAGGCTCTAAGGATTTAGGATTTGACATAGGCTATAGGAACTTAAAAGGTATATAAAATACTGTTGACAATTGTGAACTGCTGAAAGACGGAGGGCCGGCTCTCTCTAAGACAAGTGCCCCCGATAAGTGGATCACACTTTGGTGGAAGGCCACACATCCAAGAATATTTGGGCAGCACAAATTGGCCCTGATATTTGGGGGGAAGACACAAAGTTGGGTGGGGGGGAGATGGAGGAGGAGTTGGAGGAAGGAGTGTGAACCTGATCAAAGTATAGTGTCTGAAATTCTCAAGGGACTAATAAAAGTCTTTTAAAATATACATTCAAAGAGGAAACAAAAAGATTTGAAAGCCCTTAAAGTTTATCTGGTTAGACAGAACTGTGTTTCATATGTATAGAACAAATCATAACCATAGAAAAATAAGTTAATATCATTTCAACTATGCTCACCGGAATTCTACGCAGTCTGACGAGGTATAAGAGAGCATATAGACTAAAAATGATTGTATTCAAGGTTGAGTTTTTATTATGTTCAGGCTTCCAGTATGTGGATGCCAACCAGGCATAACAAATGTACTGTTCTACTGAGTGAGCCCTGGTAAAGGGACAGAGTTACTTGTGGATGTGGGGTCCCACAGTCCAGTTCTTTCTCCCATTCATGACCATGTTACACTCTTCACCATTACCAATGTGTGTTCTGTTTGTAAGTGAAACTTGGTGAAGGCATAGGACAGATGAGTATGTAGTCACAGACAGCGCTGGTAAAGCTGCAGAGCTCTTTCTGTAGTGAAGTAAATCATCAATTACCACCCCTAAGCTGGTGACAGGAATGTTGTTCCAGTTACTCCATAGGGCATCTCACCCTCGCTTGCCTGGAATGAAGTAATGGCCTCCTTTCCCTCCTCAAATCTTCATCCCTGGCCTCCCTTTCCACTTCCCTTTTCTTTCCCCCACCTTTTCTCCATTGCATTACTTCACTCCTATAAGCTCACATCAGCTAGTGTGTGTACCATGTTCACATTTTACTTGGGAAAACAGATACGAACACCAATTATAATACCATGCGATGTGTTCATACTGTTTCTTCTTAGATCATGATTTTCCTTCTTTCTTCACTTCTCTAAAAAGCTGGATTTCTATCCTCCAAAGCCTCACTCCAGTCTCACATTTTAGTTGAACAACTGCACATAGCTTCATGTGCACATATTGAAATGGTGTCTTGTTAAGCTCAGTTAGCCTCCAGTTTTGTTTTGTTTTGTTTTGTTTACCGGCCTGTACCTACCTCCTATATTTTCAGATTATGGCACTGTACCACTGTGCTTGGACCATCCTTGACTTACCCTTTATTCCCTTCAACTTCTGAAATGGTCTCCCAACACCAACACTCTATCCCCTGTCCCCAGAGCTTTTCATTGATCATAATCCTACCTGGGTGCCATTAGACTTAATAAGAGTTCTTTCCCAATAAATCCATTGTAAATTGAAAACACCTTGTCAAACATGCATCTAATACAACTAACCTACCTTGTCTATGTTAAGTGTTCTCAGGATTACCTATGAGCCTATATTTGGTCTAGTATTGAATATCTCAGGTAGTGGGCTGAAACAGTGTTGCTTCTGCTGTGACCACAAATGTGGCTCGGTCTGCTCAGTATGTCAAAAATAATGTTGCATGTTGCTAGCCCAGGGCAAAGATACAAATTCAGAACTTTATAAGGAGTGGTTCTATTGAATATATATTGCTTCCATACTATTGTCACATTGAAAAATTAAAATGAAGGCAAGTTGGGTTCATCTCTATGTCTTACAACTCAGTCTTCTTATGCTCATCTTCTACCTATGTAGCACACAGCCTGGTCATGGGAGCACTGAAGTTCTCAGTTTCTATCAGACCAGATGTGAGCCGTGTAGGTAAAATGATAGTGTGGACCATCTCTCAATGTGCACTAGAGAGTCCTGTGGAGACAGGAGTGAACAGATCTAAACAATGAGATCTCAGAGCTAGTGTATCAATGGCCCCAAGGGCTATGTGTCTGAGAGGTCATGACTGGCAGGTTTCAAAATAACCCCCATGAAAGTATCTTTCAGAAACAACAATCCTTAAGGCCAGTGAGTGTGCAGGCAGCCAACAGTAGACATTCACTTTTCTTTTTTTCTAAAGTGGCTTGGTATGAGAGATGAGAGAAGAAGAACTAGAATTTAGATGGGGAACAAGGAAGGAAAGTTGGCAGACCCTTTATCTACAGTAGGAGGAAACCAAAGGGGAACTAAAACCCCTCTCTACATCAAGGTAGAATACTGATGACTGCCTGCATACGTACATCCCACCCACCAACATGGAGAAGTGTTTGTAGTAGGAATGACATAGGAGGTTCTGGAACACCTTTGAGCTGTCATGGAGGCAGGGGACAGGACAGCCCAATTGAATCAATTTAGGATGATGTCACTATCTGGACACATAAGCTTGGAGGATCTAAGCCTTGATTTGTTCTTCCTCAGGGAGCATGCTTTTCCCTTTGCAGCAGACCCTAAGAGCTGCTGATTAAAGGTTGTTGTCTTCCTCCCATTTTGCCAGTGTCTGAGCCCAAATCTTTTCTGGAGAGAGGGGTAAGTTTTCCCTTCTGTGTAAACATTCATTCAGCATGCAACACATTTATTGACCATACATCTCAGAGTCTACCAAGCCTCAGGGGGCAGAACAATCACCTAGGGTGCTTATAAAAAGGCTGGTTAAAGGGCTCTACTCCCACAGGCTTTATTACCCAGCTCTCCAGTGGAGTGATAAAAGGCTTCCCTTAAGCAATATTCTGGTGCAGGGGTCTTCAATTCATGCTTGAAATACTATCTTAGAGTTCTAAGCACTGGTATTGGTGCCTAGGCTGCCAGAAGAATCCATGCCTGTTATTTTACCCTTAAAAACACAGCAGTTATGCAGATAATCAGTAAATCGCTGACATGTGAACACAAACTTCTTTATTTGTTGGTATTGCAAACATAGGGTGGTAATAGAACTAGTGTCAGGATGCAGGATGGGGTGGGTGAAGTTAGAGATACATACTCGCCTACAAACATATGCACAAACACAGGGAAAGCGAGAGAGAGCAAGAGTAAGAGTGAGAGCGTGGGCAAGGGTTAGGGCCAGGGCAAGGGAGAGGGAGGCGGGCGGGGGGGGGGGGATAGAGGAAAGAGGAGAATAGTATGTCTAGAAGAAAAGTTTTTCTAAGAATGATTATCATCAAGAGTCCTACCCATCCTTAAGAAGGAGGCTATATTTGCTCATATGCTGTGAACTGTGTAAGAACCAGAGTTGATATAGTCCTTGGAACACCTCAAACCCAACCTCACTCTTGATAAGTAAGGAAAATGAGAACCAGAGCCCGTAAATGCCTTGCTCGGAGAGGAAGGTAGGACTGTTTCTCTTTATAGTTGGATATATCTTAATCCAATAAACACTTATCCCAAGAGGAGACTCCTACTGGCTTAAAATTCTAGAGACAGTTCTGCATCAAATGTTAAAATCATTATAAATGCAATATATGTTTAAATGAGTGAAATAATTTAAAAGACCTGTGAAAATTTCTTTATGAAGAGCTATTTTATTGAAAATAATGCAAGCAAGTGATCCCTATTGTAATTTATTATGTTGTAGCTTTTGACTATAAATTATTAAAACTGAAAAATGTCATTGATACAGAAGTTCAATTGTGTATATATATCTTCATTTGTTTAGACAACATACATTCACCACATGTCTGTTATGTTCCTGGATCCTAGCTTTCATGTCCTGCTTCCTCATTTGAGTCTTAGATCTAGTGGGAGTCTCAAGTGCATGTATAAGACCACAATTATATTTTGTTAGCATTTGCAGTTAAAAAAAAGAAAAGACATAAAATGATAAGTCCCCACTAGTGTTCATAAAATCATCAGCTTCTTGATCTCCTCAAAGGTATAATCCCAGGCACATGAGTGGTATTGCATAGGTATTTAAAACAGAAAGATAGAAAAGAAAGCTAGATAAACATGGAGCCTGCTAGTGGAACAAAGCATGCAATTTTTTTAACTTCTCGCAATGACAATTCTAACTGCTGTTACCCTGGTTTTTACATTTCCAGTAGAGTGTTGAAGAGAGCTTGAGTTCCTGATTCTTGAATTGATCTCAACCAACTTCTTTCACTTTGGCTGGAAGGAAGTTTCACAAGAAGAGCAACAGGTTAAAATAAGCCTAAGTTGTTTTGTCAAATTGCTAATGTTTTGCATATAACATTGGGAGGATTAATTGCTGCTTGTGGGTGTTGTAGACTTAAGGAGAACAGGGGTACGTGAAGCCCTAGGTCACTCAACCTTTGAGGCACAAGAGAAGGTCTCACTTCTTTCCTTTGGGTCTCCTAACCTGTCAGTATTCCTGCGGCTGGGGAGTCTGGACTATCCTGGCAGGACATATATGGGATAGGTGGAGGGGTTGAAGAGGAAAGAAGAAAGGGGATGCATTATGAGAAATGAAGGAGATATTTCTTTGGATCACCGAACTGCAGAGTCATGATGTGTGACCTTGAGCACAGGAAGCTTCCTGCCCGGATGATAGAGGACAGGAAATGTCCATAAATACCTAGGCAGTTCTTTGTCTAAAGCTTTAGAGTCATCAGCCCATAAACATAAATGAACACAGTCAAAACCCTTCTTAGCCTTTCATGGAGTCCTTACTGTATGCCACGTGTAACCTCTTCCCATCTCACACTGTAGGACCAATGAGAAGGGACAAACTAGACCAAGTGATGCTCCATTGGAAGAATTAGCATTGTGAATGCTAAGGAAGTAGTTTTGAAGATTATTGCAGATAATTTATACAACTAGGGTAACAGACCTCCCCCAGAATCCCAAAGCTATGCATAGCTCAGCCACTCAGTGAAGGGCAGGCCTTCTTTCTAAATCTTGGAAGGAGAAACCTGTCATGGATATACTTAGAAACAGTGAAGGGTTGAATTCAGCACCACAGAGGTTTGGAGTCTTGCTGTATTTTAATTGTAACCATTGGAAACTTTATCTAGTTCTACTTTTTAAACAGATGGAGTTGTGTAATTGGATGTGGTGTTTGCAAAAAAATTAATAATAGTAAAAGTTTTCTGAATGTACAACAAACACATAATGAGTCCAAGTTTGTGGCCATGCTCACTCATGCTGCATTATGTGACTTCTGAACACAATAGTACACACTGGACTGAGAATGACATCATGTTATAAACCACCAATGTACACTGCTCCAAACACACTAGCTCAGAATTCAGACTGCTAGCAGTCTGTGATGAATTGTAGTGTTTCTATTTTATATACAATGTTTCCGGCTCTTCTGAAAAATATTAAGTTTTATATCAGAAAACTAGGACTTTCGATATTTTCCTCAGCACATAAATATCAAATTAGTATTTCTCTGGAGTATACTGTGCCAGAATACTCAATTTTAAAAATTGTTTGAATTGATGAATTGAAGTTTGTGAATATTTGTTAAGTGAACTTTTCTTGGGGTGTGGATAGAATTTTAATAATTTATGAAGTAGCCATAAACATACTTCTGCCATTTTTAAAAAATTTCACATTTATGCAAAATGGTATTTTTAGTACTTGTAATTATAAGATAAAAATACAAGTCATGTAGGAAGGCCTTGAATATAATATCTATCTTATAGTGTCAAATAGCTAAAATTTAATTATTAATGCAAGAAAGCACATTTATATTATTAGTATACAAATTTGCTTTCATCTTTAATAAAAGGTAAAATTATGGCCCAAGGAATTTTTTCAAAACAATTTTTTAAGCATTTATTATCAGTAATGTTTGATTCATATATCTGCTTTTATGCCTAAAATTCTGGGGCTGTAGCATAAGAAATTTTTCTGCGTAAAAAGGAGTCATAAGTGAGTGGGAAATGTTTGAGAAGCCTTGACTCAGGCTGTCTTTGGGAAGCATAGAACTTCCTGGTACTATGGCCAAGGGGTGGTTTTAAATTTTTTAATTAATTACATCCAAAATGCTACTCCACCCCTGTTGTGTGTAAATTTTAAAAACACTCTGGCTTCTTTTCCCAGGACTGCCGCCCACCTGCGCTGCCAGCTTAGCTCACAGATTGGCTGTCTACAGCCTCATTTCTGATTTGTCCATTCCTTCACCAGCCCTGCCCAGGGAGAGCCAGGAGCTGCTGTCTGAGCTCTAAGGGTTACTCTTCCTCCCCCTAGCTTTGCCAAGCTGCCATCAACTGCCCCATCTTCTCTCTTTATCCATCTTATCTCTTTATCTTTATTTAACTCCAAGCAAAAAACACTGACTGCTTTATTATTTTAAAACCAGTCTGATAACTAACTCAGTTGTTGGTCGAAGAATCTCCAGCACTAATCATATCAGCTAACAGCTAGCTCTCTCAACCTGGGGGCCACAAGCCCTAGGTTCGTGGAGGCCTTACATAGTTGTTCATGCTGCTCATTCCAAAGCCAGGCCAGAAAAACCCTTCTCTCTCTCTCTCTCTCTCTCTCTCTCTCTCCCTCTCTCTCTCCCTCCCTCCCTCCCTCCCTCCCTCCCTCCCTCCCTCCCTCTCTCTCTCTCTCTCTCTCTCTCTCTCTCTCTCTCTCTCTCTCTCTCTCTCTCATCTTCCTCCCGGGACCTTTTTCCTTTCGCCCAGCAACTGGCTTTTGCCTTCTTTATTGACCAAATCAAGAACCACTTAGGGCAACAGCACCTCTCCCTAAGTACCTCCAGTCCTGGACCTGTCTCCTGTCTCCCATAGTTCCTCTTCCCAGCCTCCCTCCCCTTCAATATTGAGAGGGTATCCCTGCCCCCCACTGCTCCACCCCCAGTATCTTATACCCTGGTGCTTCAAATCTCTGCAGGATTGAGCACATCCAAGATCCAGTTTTTTAGAAGTGGATCCTTTAGAGAATCAGGAGGCTACCTGTCATCCCTTCATAAGAAGATGAGAAAGGGAATTCTTTTCTTTCTTTTTTTTTTTTTTTTGACACAGTTTTCTCTAATATCTTTGCTAAAAGTTAGATCGTAAGTCCTGAAAATCAAAACCATTGATTAACTTAGGTTATACATCTTAAAGTCAAATAAGTACTTTTGAAATATAATGACTCTGTGTTTTGCATTTTGACTGTTATATTGAATGTTAATGTAAATGCAATATCTTCTCAACTAGATTCAACTACCTGAAGCATGGAGGATCACAAGTTCAAAGACTGCCTGGCTACAGAGTGGGTTCAAGGTCATCCTGGGAAGCTTAGGAAGAGTCTGTGTGTTCTATATTCTAGAGAACTTATGTTTAATCCCTGTAATCTTTTTTTTTAAAGACAGTTTCTCTGTGTAGTCTTGGGTGTCCTGGAATTCACTTGAGGTGCTGCCACTCATAAACTGAAGGAGGAAGCTAGGGGCCTGCCTAAAAAAGCAAGCATGGGCATGTCTACAACCCTCATGTTGCAGGTGTCAGAGGAGAGAGAGGAGAGAGAGAGAAAGAGAGAGAGAGAGAGAGAGAGAGAGAGAGAGAGAGAGAGAGAGAGAGAGAGAGTTCTAGGTAGAGGAGGACTGGCTTGTCAACCAGATGAGTGGGCAGAGCATTCTGATGTGAGGAAGAAGCCCAGAGGCAGAAGCATCATGCTTGGCCAGCAATACGGTGGTGACATGGGAACCAACTGCCTGATATCCAAGCTGAAGAATCTGGGATAGAAGGAAGGCAATAGTGTAGAATGGGAGAGGGAAGGGTTTCACCTGAGTAAGGTGCAGTCTTTGCCTATCACTTGGTTGATGTTCTCTACCAGTGATAGGTTCTCTGGACTTTTATGTAGCAGTGTCTTTAGTGCCTATGTGACATCTCACCTTAGTGTAAAACACCTGAGTTGTTTTGCCTGTCAGAACTCTGTGGATACTCCATTTGCTTTGGAATTGTTTCTGTGGAGAAGCTAAAGACAAACTCATTAACTGTGCATTCTAAATAACTTGTTTCTAACACCTCTCTTCTTGGAGAGACAACATTTGAGTTCAGGGACCTGCCTCTTGAGCATTCAGTATTTTTCCCCAGAACATATGTTTTAAAGCTAATTCAGCTTACCAAGGGACATTAGAAAAAAGTGAAGGTAAGGTAAAGTTGGATACATGTTTGTATAGGAGAACCATGGTTACTTTTCATATCTAGAACACTGTTATAGTGTTAGATGGCCACTCCTCTTCTCTGCAAGTTCTCCAGGGTGTTCTCTCTCTCTCTCTCTCTCTCTCTTTCTCTCTCCTCTCTGTCCCTCCCTCCCTCCTTCCCTCCCCCTCAATCTTTTCAAAATCATGCGACCCCCCAGAGGTTCAGATGAAGACTGGGGCACCCAGTAGTTTGAGTAATGAGGTGGAGAAAGGGGCCAGCTGTGACTTTGGCCTGCCAAGCCCTCATTGCTCTACATTTCTTCACCCTGCCTGGGACACCTTAGATATGGTTTGAGTGGATTATTCCAAACTTCATGAGCTATAAGCTTGGTTCTTGGTGTCATTGTGTTGACAGACAGTGGAACTTGCAGGGAATGGGTGGGGCTTAGTGTGAGGTGCTTATGCCCTTAGATGCTACTTTGGAAGGGACTCATTGAATTCTTCTGAGACCCTAGCAAGTTTCCTTGGAGGAGGGTTATGACAAACTCCTTCATATCTCGCCTTTCTTGCCCCATGATTGTTTGGAGCCGACTTCTAGCAGAAAGCCATCTTTGCAGCCATCTCAGGCCATATACCCCTGACAAGAGACTTGTTTTCAACAGCCTACACCAGCTGAGCACACTCTGATAAACATCTTGTTTTTCCTCACATGTCTTGTTTTGTTATTTAGTGCCCCTAGCTGCAAGGAACACATGGTAAAGTGTCTTCAGCTGTGTTCCCCTGTTTGTCCATGGCTGCAAGACATGTGGTAACTTGTATATATACCCAGGATTTTCCTTCTAGTAAAGGGACTTGATCACACTCTGTCTTGTCTCCATTCTTCACGTCTCTTCCCCTCCATCCCCACTCTCTCTCTTGCTAGACCCTGACCTACAGACCGAAGCAGCAGCTCGAGACAAAGTGGCCCCCAAGCCAGGCAGTGTGGGCCTCGACACATGATCACTACCCTATGTATACAGAGCTGTCATCGTGGCATTCTCTCCATGAGGCCTTCGTCAGAGGCCAAATGGATTAGGCCACTGTATCTTGTCTTTTTAGCCTCCAGTCATGTTATTAAATCATCTTTCCTTTACAGATCTTTTGTTGTGGGAACAACAACAAAGAAAATGGATTAAGTTAGGTGACACAGAGCTCTCTACACTCTTAGATAAAGGATTGGTAAAGGCAGGGTGTTGATGAAAGATTCTGAGGGGAAGGGGCTTCTGACATAGTTGGCTTCCTCAATGACTGCAGACTCACATTTGAATTTGCATGGTTCTGTGAGATCACAACTGTCCTGCTTTCCTTCTAAGTGGGAGGGCAGAACTCAGTGTTGTACACCTGGCTTTTAGCATTGCTCTTCATTGGCATCACAAAGAACAAACTAATAACAATTTCCTCATTTTGAAAGCATCCAGTTTAAGAGGGCTGATCCTCATTTCGGTACGTAATGAATGAAATATGAGTTATGATCAGGTTTGTGCTGATGGATGACCACTTCCTTTGTGGTAGAGTCTTATGAAACAAAAATGTACATATCTGTGCTAAACCTGCTTGTCTTTATGACTCAGTAGGCACTTCCCTAAGTGTTTGCAATGTTTTAAAACTTACTGTGACTACTTATCAACCCTGGAATGTGCAGTATTTTTTTCTTATTCTTAATATTTTGATCCAATGTACAGATCTGAAAGGTTTCCCATCCCTTACAAATTTTTTTTCTTTTTCTTTTTCTTTTTTTTTTTTTTGCTCACTGTAGAAAACTGTGAAGTATTGCATGGTGGGGCTGCAGACTCTGGATTGCCCTAGATTCTGGCAATTCAGAATGAAGGTCCAACAGTAACCTTAACTTTGCCTTCTTGAAGGGTTACAGCAGCCTTTTGTTATGTGATCACATCACCCAGAAAAGCTAAATTCTGCACTGCCAAGCTGCCAATCCACCTACAAAACTCTCTTTGAAATCGATGGGCTCTGAGCACCATGGGGCCAGGTACAATGTAGGAGAATTGGGCTCCATGCATTCACAACTACAAACTGACACACACACACATATGCATTTATTAGCTGTTAGGAAAGGCTTAAAAGGCCAGAGCTTAGCTACCCGGTGGTTGGCTTCTGAAGGAGCTATACAGAAGAAAGGAGGGTAGGCGCTCCCATTATGTAAGTCACATCCTGTGTCATGTCACTAACTCATACGGTTGTTGGATAAAAGCCTACATCGTACAGGAAAGGTAACCTTGTGAAAATGACAAGCGTAGGCCTTCTCCATGTTTTATGCAATTAAAATGTTAACCTTGACATTATACCAGCTCTTCAGTTTTCTTTATATGGCCTTCAGTTTGCAAACTTGAGGAATTTTTTTTTCTGGTGTGTGTGAAGTATCTACAGTGAGGCACCCTCTTTCCTGTCTGTGACAGCTTTATGAGTAGTCATTGGGACTTGGCTATCCCAGATGGCGACATTAGCTTGTTTGAGATTTCCTTCAGTATCTGTGTTCTTTCCTTTTTCCATTAACTTTACTTCCAAGATAGACCATGTCCCATGCTTCTGGGTAATTTGTTTGATGGAAAGGAGAATGATAGAGAAGGCTGGCCCTTCTAACATCCAACTTGCAACTAGAATCTCTTGTGGCAGATCTTCATTCATGGAAGGTTCATGATTTCTCTTTAGAGAAACTTCATTGTACCACCTGGGACTCCTGATTTTCCTCAAATGTGGCTGTCTTTGTATTTCTCTCTGTACTCTGTGCCCTGCCACTTCCCCTTTGCTCTTACATCCTTATTTTTGTATATGGAAGAGAAACACCATAATGGAGGGTAGTTGATGAGGAAAGTGCCTTTTAATGACTGGTTGTATTGCAGTAACATTCTCTTAGAAAACTTTCAACAGGCAGTGAGCTGGTAGGTACAGAGCCCTTCAGTGACTCTGAGAGATGTGCCCCAATCTACAAATATCCGTCTGATGACATGTCTACAGTTGTCTGTGTTTGTTCTGGTTCCTATTCCTGTTCCCACCTTCAACTCTTCTTTTTGGTAAGGCAACAGTGGAAGTAGCTATGGACATTTGTGAGGACACTGGGGATGTATTTAGTTCTGGTTTAGGTAGATACCTTTAAGTTGGTGCTGTATATCTTGGTAAAGGAAAGCATTATGCAATGTTCCTGCTACACATCTTTGTGATGTGTACAAGCATTCCCAAGGTGGCACTTTCACTGGAGGATGGCAGGTAATGGAGGCAGCACTTGAAATGTGCAAGCCCAGAAAATAATGTGTATAAAATTATTCTATCGCTTACAACTCTAGCCCCTAGCATGATACTTGGGATTAAGAAGAAGATTAATCATCATAGAAAGAGTCTTCAAAAATCTTTGTAAACACTGATATTACAGAGTTTTTGTTGTCTAAAGAGGCATTGGAAAGGTTAACCAAAACTACAGGCAATATTGAAGAGTATGGGAGATTCTATTGGTGGATTCTGTGATGTTTCTGGCTCTTTCAACTTTTAAACTTTTAAACTTCCTACAACCCTACATTTTCAGAGAAGTGTAACACCACCAATTTACGACATGCATTTCTCTTTAGATTGCACTTGCATGTGTGTCTTATCACAAGAATTGCATAGGGAAGAGGGAGCTATTATAGGCGTATCTCCACATGTAAATATGACAACTGAAAATCTCAAAAACTCCATCTTGAGCACTGTAACTATTAATAGAAAGCCGAAGCACCTAGGGATATTGAGACACTGGCTGCACAGCACTTAAAGCCCCAGAATGTGGTACAGACACGTTTGAGCAGTCTGATTTGTGGTGCCCTAGTGTCAATAAAGCCCAATACAAAGTACTGTTTTGAATTTCTTTTTACACAGTATGAGCTAAACATAACAGAAGCACACTTTAATTAAATGAATTTTGATTTAGAGACAATCTTTTAAAAAGTGAGATAGGACTTTTTATTTATTAAAGCATAGGAAGCACAAACTTTGGAATATTATCATTACTAACTTCAACAAGCTTGGTTTCTCTGAGAATAAAATGAGAAAGAATTTTTCATAATAAAGTGATTATGAAGATTAAGTACCTATGCCTACCTAAGGAGCATATTTCAGCACTAGGTGTGCAACAGTAGTGATTGTCATTCTCTGGTCTATAGACACAGTTGGTGTTTTACATCAAGCATATTAATATGTGAACTTATATGTCTATATAGTTGAGAAAAGGTTCTTTTGTGAAGTAACAAATATAGACCATGAACTTTGCTGGGTAAGGATTAATCTAAATGATAGTGCATGATTCCACATTGTAGAATTTACTATTATATTCTGGAGTCCTATAACAATTTCCTTGGGGGGTTTCGTCTTGGGATTACTATCACTTTTGGGGTCACCATCAAACCAAAGTGTCTGACTGGATTCTGTATGACTGTTAAGTTGGAAATGCTTGTAGAATAGTAAAACTAGGGGCAGTCTTTTCTAAATACAGTGGTATGTTAACTGTGTCTTTCTGTTTTACATAGAGTCACTGTATGCTCCTCTTTGCATGAGGAGTTTCTGTCTACACCAAGGATGATGATTTTACTTATTTTGCCCGAGGCCCTGTTTGCAATCCAAGTTGGTCTAAGATTGTCTCTTGGTTCCTTTCCCCTCTGTTTTTAATTTACTTTGTTATGAAAAAACTTCTAGTTCTGAACCTTGGAGAAATCTCAGGATGGACATACTTATGATGCAGTTTCTAGTGTACAGAGGCTTGGTGGGAACTGGTTCTGAGGTGCCTGAGGACCCTTGGTTATTCACACTTCCAAGACACCCCAAAATGTTGACACAAATGATGTTGATTTAAATAAGCTCCCAGAAAGGTATTCCTATGGGTTTAATTTTTATTGTTATTATTTTTTTTGAGGTGGGGGCTTATGTGGCCCAGGCTGGCCTTGAACTAACTATGTAACTCCTTATTTTTCTCCTTCAGCTCCTAAGTGCTGGGATTATAGTCATTTGCCACCATACCCAGGTCTTTTTCTGTAGCTGTAAATTTCTCCTTTTCTTGTGATGTACTGATATTTTTTATTATTTGTCGTAGAAAGTATTTAACTATAATCCAGGGTTTCTACCCTGCCTTAGACCATTTAGTTCCTGGATAAAGACACACGGAGCCTTCATATTTACAATAAGCCTTACACAGCACAGGAGCTGGGCAGATACATACCCTCTATGTAGTTAGAATTGTTAGAATCTACTTTCCTACTGATAACCCCAAGTTATTACTTACTATGTTTCATCTGGGCTGCTCTTAACACCAGTTGATAAGCCCTCAGGACCACGTTTTTATGGCTTACCTAACCACTGTGGCTTCTCCTTCTGCTCTTTCATCTTGTCCTCTTCGTGGTCCTCCTCCAATCCTCAGCTCATGAAATCTAGACCTTACCTATATCTTTTCTGCCCAGATATTGGCTGTTGGCATTTGTATTTATCAATCAGAAATAATTTAGGAGCAGAGTCACTAGCTATTGGTTGTTGGTATCTTTATTTATCAATCTTAAGTAATTTAGGAGCAGAGTCCCTTGAGTCTACATGCAGATTCCAGATCTTGGGGACCACATTTAGCATTACAATACAGAGTAAAGAACAAACCTCAACAACTGTTGATTTATAAGATTTCTCTGCATGTTAAAGGCACATTCTAGTCTGACATTTCTGTCGCAACTCTCTTTTTCTGTTATCTTTTAATTTTTTTAAAAAAATGAAGATATTCTTATGTGCTAAATCTTTGAATATTTTCAACATGGGTTCATTCTCTTTGCTTTTAATTTTTGAAATGCTTAGTCACATTTGAGATTAGATAAATATCAATAAAGGGATTTATAAGGAATATGACATAAAGAGTGAGTTGCACAAATTAATCCAATTCCTTATTTGGGAAAAAGGAAATTGAAACAAAAGAAGAATAGGGTTGAATACAACAATTTTAGTAATTTTTAAAAAAGTTAAGAAGCTTCATTCTGTTCAAAAGAGAACAAAAATTCTCTTCAGCATTAAACTCTTGCTGACAAGAGACAGATTTCCATGCAGACATCTTGTTGGGAGCTGGGTCTGCTGGAAGGAACAATTTCCTAGAATTTAACAATACCTTGCAAGGTCAAAGAAATACTCAAGGAACCAGCTTGCCTTCCTACCTAGACACCCCAACGGATTTAACAAAATATATGCCAGCTTTGTTTCTATCAGTCTCCAACCTTTGTCCTGTGTCAGCCCTACTCACCCTCCAAGCTGCTGAGCTGCCTGCCTCCAACTGTGATAAATGCCTAGCCATCTTGTGGGCAAAATGCTCACTCAGCCTCCAGGTGAACCTGCATTTCCCTGATTTGCAGATTGCTTTCTTGTACCTGAGTTAAACTGCTTTTGCTTTGATCTCAGCCTTGCTTACGATTTTCTTGGTTCACAGAAGTAAGAAAGACCTAAATCAGGTACTATGTGAGTTACGTTTCTTAAGTTCTTTTACCTGGGAAGTATTGGAGAGGTACTTTTTAAGAATTAATTTAACTTCTCTCTTCCTTTCTTACAAATAGCTCCTGTGTCCGTTCCCAGATCTACAGTTTGAAGATACCAAGTGATACTGTGTGTGTTTTGTGACATCTTGCATGTCACAGTCGGTCTTGGGGGTTTGGTCCCATGCTGACCAAGGAAGGGGAGTCAATCTAATTTCCAAGGCATGTTAAACCCATAAGATCAATTCCCTTTGTACCTTCCAACAGCTGCAGGAATGGGGTATTATAAAAAGATACAAAAAAGAAAAATGGTAACCTGTGAATGATGGGTGTTTCTATCCACCCTTACACATTAGCCAGTGGGAAAACGGCAATGCAAAGCTGATTGGTGGAGCTATGTCTCTGTAGTACCGACCACTAGTCTTTTGAGCACAGTTGCAAGAGCAATGCTTCTTTAATGTGACCAACCCAGCAACCACAGATTTATTTAGGAACGTGTCAGACAGCTTTCATCTTGGATCAACTGCTAGAAAACTCTGAATGGGTCTCAGAAATCAACGTATTAATGCACCATCCTAGTGATTCCAGCACAAGCTTTTCTAGACAGAATGTGTAGCCAGATAGAACTCATATGTAATCCTCTAGGTTTCAGCTAGTCATTACCTTATAGTTATTGCATGTCTCCTAGGTATGCAGTTCTGCAACTACTTAATACAGTCAGGCTGAAAAAAGCTCTGACAAATACTCAAGCTACAAAAGAAGAAATGGCACAAGGACTCACATCCCTTATGAAAAATGTCATTCAGATTTGACTCTAGGTTATTGGTTCACATTGTTTCTTTCACATTAAGACAGCTGGTACTTATGGAAAGTGTGTATATCTTGTGCCATACTAATCACTGTGGCCCTCCCAAAGAGTGATACAACATACTATTTATCATCAAGGAACTTATAATCCCACTGAGAATCAGCAAACAATCAAAAAAGAAGCTGTGTCAACATGGGATGCACACAGATGTAGCTATATATGTACACACATACACATATGTGTGTACATATACATACATATACATCATATACATATACATCATGTACATACATATTTAATACATACATATATAAATACACAGACAGGGAACTAAGTAAAGATGACATGATAAAGGTATACACGGATAAACCCTCTGTTAAGTAGAAAAGGTGACAGTCCTAAATTACTTAGGAGCATAATTCAGCCTGGCCTAGCTTCCACAATCTCTAAAGATTTACGTTAGCTTACTGTTGGGCATGATCATTGAACACAGAGCCTATTTGGTAATGAAGCATTAAATAGCTTATATAAATTATTGAAAACTCTCCACCTTCTACCATCTCTGGCTGGCTGGTTGCCGAAACTCTCTGTTGCTACTCAGTATTGAAAGAGGGTATGATATTGTATATTGACAGCTTAGGGAAAATGTTAAGATTCAGAATCTGAAGCCTGGCTTCTGAATATGTACTGCTTTTGTATGATTATAAAAATCAAATACGATAATTCAAACTATTGTAAATCAGGAAGGTTTGTATTGAATTCAGTACAAATATGGGTTACTCAAAGGGTCTTCTTTCCAGTCTTTTAATATTCCAGTGACAGCGTTGCTCAAGCATTTTGGTTTTGGAACAAAATCTACAAAGGCACAAAGATGGGAAAAATAAATGCCACTGGAGGGATCTGTCTTGTTTACTCTCCCTGTTTTAGTCTTTGCTGCTCGCTCTCAGAAGACCTATGCTATGGGGTTTGTGACAGTCTTTGGGTTATTCCGATTCAGAGTGTCATAACTTTTGAATTTGCACAGGGAAATGGGGTCTACAATCCAGAAAATGTGAAAATTTTAGAACAGCAAAGAAGATAGTTTCTGAAAATTCTGGAGAAATTAAATGTAGGTTCATATAAAATTTATAGTGTATGTATAAATAGTGGTTCTAACTGTTTAGAAACAGAAAAAGCTGTGACCGTGCTAAGTAGGAAGAAATCTATAGGAGGAACTCCTTACTTCCTAATTGCTAACTAGCTTGGCAAACTTGGGGGAAGATATGAATAAATAACAATTTTTTGTTGGATTTGAGGAGAATTGCTGACACCTCTCACACATGTCTTAGGATGGGGTTGAAAATGTAGGCTCTAGTGGCCTCAAGAAATCTTGGAATTCAGGGAACAAATTCAGAAAATATCTGAATAGATTGGCTTCATGGAGAGCAGAGGGAACTCTCCCAGGCACTGCCTCGAAGACCTGTCCTTATCCCTGTCGTATTTAACATTTTCATTAGTGACTGGAGGAAGGGCAGAGAGGGAATGACTACCAAGACGATGACTGACAGATTGAGGATGACCTGTGAGTGCTGAAATAAGCCAGACAAGATAACCTCTAATAAAGAATAGTTAGCAATTAATTTTAAAACTCACACTCACACAGAGGCACAAGCACACACATGCACACACATGCATGTGCACACATATTCACATGTGGCTCTATAAAACACTTAGAATAAAGATCCTTGAGTAACAGCAGGGTGCACAGTGCAATGCCTTCTGGTTCAGAATAAGGATCCATGGGTAGCAGGCTAACAGCAGGGCACATAGTCAAATGCTTGCAGATTCTGATGACAGTGAGCAATACTGAGGCAACAAAATGCTAGGGTTGGTCTAACTTAATGCAATCAATAATAAAAAAAAAAAAAAACAGAGCCTCAAAGAAAGATAGTTTAAGAGCCTCTGTATGCAGGACAGACAGATCCTCTGGGGGATATTTGTGTTCAGTTCTGGATAGCATGATTTACTAGGGACAGTGCACAGAATTCCATCACTTATTCATGATGCCAGATGACCCTGAAATGATTGAAACTAACATCTCTACAATGGTATCAATCCTAATTTCACAGGATAGGTAGAGAATGAGTCCTCAGATTATTAAAGTGGACACTGAAAATAGCATTGGACATTGGGCTGGTCTCTGGTGTGACTGACATGGCAGAAGGGACAATTGTGGAGGGCTGGGAATCAGAAAAGCAAAACCACTCTATACACCATTTTATCAAAATACAAATGGGATACAATTTCCCTGTGGAATTAAAGACAGTACTACAGATGGTTGTTGTTCTGCACACCTTCTATCCCAGCACCCAGGAGGCAGAGGCAGGCAGATCTCAGGAAGTTCAAGGCCAGCCTGGTCCACATATTGAGTTTCAGGAGAGCCAGAGCTATACAGTGACTGATGCCTTGTCTTAAACAAAACAAAACAAAAACAAATCAATACAACAGCAAACCCCAAACAAACAAAACCTTAAAACCAAAACCAAAACAAAACAAAAATACCCAAACTAAAATGTAAACCAACCAACCAACCAACCAAACAAACAAACATAAAAACAGTACTCCGAGAAAAATGACCTTTGGTGGCATAAGCCTTCTGGGGCCTTTCAAGAAGACAGTGAATAAATATGAGGTCATTTGGTGGCTGTAACCCAACAAATTTGATGGTCTCATAAGAAAATAGAATATGGACAGACAAGGCAGAAAAGTGGCCGGAAAGAAGCCGGGAGCACATTCTTCCCTCATGGTCTCTCAGAAACAACCCTGCTAACATCTTGACCTTGGATTTTGCCGTGGGAGAATCATTTCTCTGGTTTTAGATACCCAGTCCGAAATGCTTCAGTACAGCTGTCCTAGCAAACTTATGCAGAGGTGAAGTGAGGGCTGAGGATGATGGCTGTCCCCAGGCCTAGCATTCTGCCGCAGGTACAGGGCCTTGGTTGTTAGTTCTCCCAACATGGCAGTTTCTCTATGAGACACCTTCCAACATCCTTGGTTCTCCTCTCCAGCATTCCATTACTTCTCCGATCTTTGGCTATCTTGGTACATCTGTTATTAGTTGGCTTGTTTCCTTTGCACATTTAACTGAATTCTGGTCTCTGCGTTATTTGTTGTTGTTTAATTCACTGTTTAGTTGTGCCATAGAGACACTTTAAAGTTTTATAGCCTGTGTTTCTCATGACATTTTGATGAAGGATAGCATTGCACGCTGGCCTTTAAGAATATTATTAGTGCCTGTGCTGCTCATTACTGGGCAGTCGCAGGTCTGGTTCACACTACTGTGGTTGGCCTTTGGATAGGGATCCTAGACTTGGCTACATAGTCAGAAGCACGCCAGCTTTGAAGGACTGCTGCAAAGGCAGGCCATGGATTCTGGGGAGGCTTTGTCTCCTGGCTGGCAGGATAAAAGGCCCCAGCTGTCTGGCAGCAAAAAGCATGCCCAGAAGGAAGCTGCCTCCAGCAAGTGCGACCCTGCTAAGTTAATCAAGTGTGCTGCCCTGTATCTCTTGCTGAGAATTTTCTAAGCTTTTCCTGCCACTGTGGCCTGGAGAACAACAGAGGACCTGAGTGAGGACCTGCAAACAGGTACTGTGCAAACTCAGGACAATGGAACCACAGCACAGCTTGGCTTTAAGCAACTGCCAGCTTGTACAGTCAATTCCCAAGACTTTTAGAGTTCAGTTTTCAATGATGTATGAAGCCCATACCAAACTTGAAAAATTCTAGCCCCTCATTATCTATTTAGTGCTAGTTCTCTGCTGGGCCCCAGCTGGGAAACTGACACATTTCTGCTTGTTGTTTGCATGTCTCAGAGTCTTCACATGGTATCAAACGCTGTGGACACAAATCAGGAATTGGTGTCTATTAATTTTTTTGTTTTCCCTCTAGGTGAATCCAAATGGATCTCTAGCAAAGGATCAGTTGACAAGGTGTGCTAGTTATTTAAGATGATGGAGAAATATGTGAAATTAATATTGAAGATGAATGCAACACCCCCTGACAGGCCATCCCGGAAAAGCCTGTGAGGAGACTGTGCAGGATCTCACTCACATGGCCAAGAAGCTTCACAGGGGAGCTGCCTCAGACCTAAATCGCTTACGAGAAATTTCTGTTAGCATGTATACATTAACAAGTCTGGACTTAACAGGGAGATGTGAGTGCTACCCTTGCCTTTTAGACTAGTCTGTGACTGTGTAAGCAATGACAACTGGTTTTCTTACTTTCTGATTTGAGTACCAGTGAGATAGTAGCTAAGTTTAAAGCAAAGCCATATAGGGGTTTTCTTGACTATGCAGGGTCATCCTCCAAGTCCACTGTAAGTTGAAAATAAATGGTTTTAAAACTCTGTTTCATCCACCTACCTTACTCAACAGCACAAGCTGGCTGTGCAGTAGCTGCAAAGAGTAGGAGGTCACTGTTGTGAACGTGTAACAGCTGCTGTTTCCTCCACCTGCCTAGGATATCTGGACAGGATTGGCTGTGGTCTCCAGTGATAGCTGTGGTATCTCACTGGTGATGGGTGGTTTAGTTTGATGGATATTTTAGTTTAGGTGGATGATTTGTCACTTTTCTATTGCTGTGAAGAGATCTCATGACCAGAGAAACATAAAAGAAAGCATAGTTGGTGGCTCATGGTTCTAGAGTCCATGATTATAATGTTGGAGAATCTGGTATTAGAAAGGTACACATGGCTCTGGAGCAGTAGCTGAGAACTTACATCTGATTCACAAGCAGAGGCAGAGAAGAAACTGACTGGGAATGGTGTAGGGCTTTGAAATCACAAAACCCACCTCTGAGTGACATGCCTCCTCCATCACTGCAATACTAAACAGTTCCATCAACTGGGATCCAAGTATTCAAATATATGAGCATACAGGGACTAGTCTCATTCAAACCACCAGGTTGGATGTGGTCTCCTTAGTGATAGCTGTGGTCTCCTTACTGATGGCTGAGGGCTTACTTGACAAAGTGTCTGCCTTCATTGAAGTAAGCTGGAGTCAGTCAGGAAAAGTGTTTTTTGGTGTCTGTGAGTGTGTGTGTGTGTGTGAGTGGTGGTGGTGGGGGGGACTCTACTATGAAAATATAATTAAGTACCAAAACTAAACAATACACTTTAAATAAGACTTCTATCATAGATTTTAATGCGAATTACTAACATTTCTCCTTAATTTATACTCAATTTAACTCTATCACAGGCAAAAACAGACCTAGGCTTTCTTCCAAATATATTTTATAATCAAGACTTCTGAGGCTGTAATTACTGTTCTGGTACTCTTAGATTTCAGAGCTTGTTAGGGATAAATTCCCTGTGGCCTTCAATAAGATCAATCAGGTGAGCTTTTGTTAAGTAGTTAATTAATTAATTCACTAGTTCATTCATTCAGTTAGTCATTAATTACCTCATTCAGTTTTTGGCAGAGATGGAGCAGACAATGAAGAAGGAACAGTGAACAAAACCAGGCATAGAACATCTTATCCTAGAGCTCTGAGTAGATGGGGAGGAAAAAAATATGAGCTCCATAGTCATCCATGAGGACTTGAAGTATCAGGAGTGGCCTAGCACTGGAGTGAGATTCTGTGGTGAAGAGGATATGACTCCAAACAGGAGAAACACCATTTGCAAACATCCTGCAGTGGGAACTTCTGGGAAGCAGTGGAGAAGGCCGAGAGGTCGGTTTATGGGCTGGAGCTGGAGGGTCAGAATATTCATTTTAAGACAATAACTATATGTGCATTTTAAGGAATAGATTGTGTTGGGGGAGATGAAGAGGAGAGAAGATGGTGGTTTATTTAAATGCTATAAGTGGAAATGTGTGTCTTATGAATACATTTATGAGTAAGACATGGTATCTTGCTTTCAAGGAACACTTTAAAAGCTGTTATTAGTTAAAACAGAGGATATATTTGTTAATTTTAGAGTTCTCATAATTCATGAAGATCAAAGAGCTTTATGTTTTTCTTGTGCTCCATGAATATTAAAAGGACAGCTTTAATCTATGTGATAAAACTGGTCTCCATTACTAAACAGAAAATCACAAGCACAATTTTCAACTTCCTTAAGCCTGTATTGTCTTGTTTTCATTAAGCTGTATTAGTAAACATCTGTGTAAGAAGTGGGCTTACGCTGAGGTGTGAAGGGATGTTAGTGTTGTCATCTTCTAGTTAATCTCAATAAAATGGGAAGGGCTAATGACAGTAAGGTGCTATTCTGTAAGACAGGGACCAGGATCCCTTCTTATAACCTTTAACATATTCTAGTGCCCCAAAATATTGTTAATAGAGAATGAAGTTTAGTTAATTCACACAAGTTTCTTTGTTTTGAGAAATATGTTTAATAATGTGTGAATTTTAGATAACTCAAGCATGGAGGTTTTAGAGACCATTGTAAAGGGAACTCAGTTTTTTCCTCGTGCATATCATGAGACAACAGTTTCATTCTGTAGTAAATAAAAAGAAATTGTGTTACTTGAAGTAAAACGGATGGAACCGGAGATCATAACATTACGTGAAACAAGCCGGACTCCCAAAGCTCCACATTTCCACCCATTTCACATAGACAAGAGTGGCTGATTTTCTCCCATGTGTGGAAGAGGTCAAGATAGAAGAGGAAAAAGTGATGTGGTTTCACTTTCCTTTCCTTATCTGAACTAACTCTTTTTAATGTAATTTCTTTTTGATACATGCTTACCAAGCACATTTACCCCTCATGTTCACAGACTTGGAATTTGGTGATTCAACCAATCAAGCTCAAGCTTATACTTTCCTCCATCCCTGCCCCAATACAGAGTTTCTCTATGTAGTTCCGGTTGCCTTGGAACTTGCTCTCTAAACCAGGCTGGCCCAGGACTTAGAGATGCACCTACTTCTGCCCCACAAATGCTGAGATTAAAGGTGTGTACCACCTCTGTCCAGGTCACACACTTCTTCATGTATCTGTATTGTTCACAGATATTTTTTCTTGTCACTATCCCTTAAACAACACAGTACAACAACTCTGTATACATGAGTTAGACAGTATCAGTCACCCAGAAATAGTTTAAATTTATGTGTGTGTGTATGTATAAGAAATGTGCAACTTGGGGTCAGTGACAGTGATTCCCCCAGATGTTCTTTTGTTGTTGAGAATAGTTTTCACTATCCTGGATTTTTTGTTGTTGTTGTTATTCCAAATAAATTTGCAAAGTACTCTTTCTGAGTGTATGAAAAATTGAGTTGGAGTTTTGATGGGGATTGCATTAAATCTGTAGATTGCTTTCGGCAAGATGGCCATTTTTTACTATATTAATCCTGCCAATCCATGAGTATGGGAGATCTTTCCATCTTCTGAGATTGTCTTTGATTTCTTTCTTCAGAGACTTGAAGTTCTTGTCACACAGATCTTTCACTTGCTTGGTTACCCAAGATACAATTCACAGACCACATGAAGCTCAAGAAGAAGGAAGACCAAAGTGTGGATGCTTCAGTCCTTCTTAGAAGGGGGAACAAAATACTCATGGGAGGAAATACAGAGGCAAAGTATGGAGCAGAGACTGAAGAAAAGGCCATCCAGAGACTGCCTCATGTGGGGGTTTGTGCCTCATCAAACCCAGACATTATTGTGGATGCCAAGAAATGCATGTTGCCAGAAGTCTGATATAGCTGTCTCCTGAGAGGCTGTGTCAGAGCCTGTCAATACAGAGGCAGATGCTTGCAGCCAACCATTGGACTGAACACAAGGTCCCCAATGGAGGAGTTAGAGAAAGGACTGAAGGAGCTGAAGGGGTTTGCAACCTCATAGGAAGAACAATGATGTCAACAAACCAAACTCCCCAGAGCCCCCAGGGACTAAACCACCAACCAAAGAGTACACATGGAGGGACTCATGGCTCCAGCAGCATATGTAGCAGAGGATGGCCTTGTTGGGCATCAGTGTAAGGAGAGGCCCCTTGGTCCTGTGAAGGCTTGATGCCCCAGTGTAGGAGAATGCCACGGCAGGGAGGCAGGAGTGGGTAGGGGGTTGGGGGAGTACCCTTATAGAAGCAGGAGAAGGGGTATGGAATAGGAAGTTCTGGTGGGGTGAGAAAGGTGATAGCATTTGAAATGTAAATAAAGAAAATATCTAATAAAAAAAGAAGAAATGTACAAATACTGTATCATTTTACATGTGTGGTAGACAAATGTAAAATTTTACATGGACCCATGGGTCTTGCTATTTAAGGTGCAACTTTGCTATTATTAGATGAAATTATATTCAATGTATCTTGTTAACAATATGGCTTGAAAACCCTACTTTCATTAATTTTGCTAGCGATATTGGTTTAGAATAAAAATCAAGACAGATAATGGCTTTGTGATTATGGGTTTCCGGAGGGATGACATGATCCTTGATTTCTGTCTAAACACATGCACTATTTTCTTCCTATTACCACCTGCTTAACCTGTGTTAGTTTTACATATTCGATAAATTCTATCAGCAAATGTCTCCTAGTTTCATACCCGTATTTAGCTTATAGTTTGTTTATACTTCTTCCCTTTCTTTTCAAATCCTTTGTTCCATTCTTTTACAGGTCAAGCCGATCATTGCTTGTACATCTTTCCTTCTCACTCAAGCTGTGGTCTCTGCCTTCCTGCTTCTCAGATTTTCCCAGAGGCAGTACAACTCTACTCCATAGAATTATAGTGAAAGGGCCACAGTCATTTATTGTAAAGAAAAAGAATCAGGATTTAAGAAGAAACTGTAACAAGTGTCTGGTTTCAGTTGGAAATGTTAATTCATTCTTGAGATGCTTCAGACATAACCCCACATTCTGATTTTTATAAATAATTAACCCAAGATCTTGGCCCACTCAACTCTCCCTCGTTACCATGGTCATATCCATGGTCCACCGGGCCTTCAAGGGAAGAGGGCCCATTTACCTCTAAGCTAAGGGCAGCAGTCAGAACCCTGAAACCCAGAAGGGGAGGCAGAAGAAGTAAGGGAAGCTAAAGAAAATGCTGGACAACAAAAAAGAGTGAAGAAAGAAACCAAATTCAAGGGACGTAGCCAACAGGCCCCAGGTGGCCTTATTATATGAATAGACTGCAGATAACTACATCTTTGTACCACAGTGCTTCATAAATTCTGTCATCTTGTTATGCTTGTCAGGAAAGCACACTGACCTCACTTCCTCCATTAACAAGCTTGCCCTATTTTGAGGGGAGATTGTTTATGAACACAGGGCCCATTGGAACATAAACAGTTTGTCAGCCTTGTAATTCTGGGAAGAATGAACTTCATGCCAGGCAAAACTTCATGCGAAGACAGCTGACCAATGAAGGCTAAGGCTGAGAGGCCCTAGCACAGTAACAAGTAAGCAGAGTTGGTCACAACTCCAAGGCTTTGACGTGGTTCAAAGCCAAGTGAAGCTGCTCACTGAGAAAGGCGGCAGAGGATGCTTGCTTTGCACACAGTGGTCAGGGTTCTTTTTATTTTCCTGGATGCTTCCTTCCATAGGAAGACAGAAGCTACCTGATCATATGATTAAGTTTGCAAATATTCTACAAAACCAGTTAATTTGTGTATAGCCCACCTTGAGGTATGTATGTATGTATGTATGTATGTATGTATGTATGTGGAATACCACAAAACTCCATGCATCCCTAATATGAAAACCTGACTCTCTTGGTTTAGAGTAGATGAAGAAAATAGCTTTATACCTCCAGTGTTCTGATACAGATCGAATGGTCAGAAATTGCCTTCCATTTCTGACACCGAGTTTTTGCTGTGGTCTCCAGTATAGCCGTGAAAGAGAATCTTGACTCTATAAAGCCAAGAAAAACTCCCCATGGTCAACTTACGCACAAGGCGAGCTCCATAAAGTTGCACTTGCTGACTGGCTCGTGTTTTAGTGTCTCAAGACAAACTGCATCAAATTACATATAGAAACAAAACATCCGGAATGCCAAGGAGACCTTATCTCTTATTCCTAAGGTGTTTCCTCTTGCTCCCCAGCCGGCTGCTTTCCACTCCGGTAGATTTACACTTTCTCAGTGGACACAAAGGTGGGCCAAGCACAAGCTCTTTAGTGCATTCCTTGAACAGATAATGAAAACGGCTCATGGCCCGCACTCCCTTTCTTGTAATGATGGCTTGGAAACCTTTTTACAGTGTATGCTGTAATCAGAGCTCGTGAACAGGCAACGGATTCATCAAAATTCATTGGATGCATTTTGGGGTGTGTGGAGGTGGGAGGCAGGTGGGGAGGTGGGCTCAGTGCTCACCTTTGCTTGTCTGGGTTTCACTGAGCCCGGCATTGGTAGAAGGTGTGTGGAGGGTCATCAGTTATTTCCAGTTGCTATTTTGGTCAGCCACATAAAAAATATCCCTGACAATCCTGAATTGCATGTATAAACCATTTTATGGCTGTTGGTCCTCTTGCTGCTCTATCCTCTCTCAGCTTTTTTTCTCCTCCTGAGTACCCCATATTTCCTCCCCTCTGCTATATCCAACATAAACATTTATCTTCTTGGACCATGTATTCAAAAAAAAAAAAAAAAAAGGTAAAGGGAATAGTAAAAATACAGAGTCAAATGTGAGTGGCAGCCCCATAATTCTTTATGAAGTAGCAGGTAAGATTGATTGTCAAGGGTCAAAAGGCTAGGTCAAACTCCACTCATTCGTCAGCTGAATGTCATTTTTGTTTTCCCTGTCACCAGATAGCTTTAAAAAAAATTGCAACTCCTTCCTCATTATCTGGGACTTGGCTCCTTTTCTGCCATCCAGTATTAATGAAACTGTGCTTCAAGCCTGGCCCTCATCTTCTGAGGTTCTCCTTCATGTACTGCCTTTCTTTCCTGAGCACCACAGAGAAAGCGCCATTTCAAAGGCCATTTTCTCCTGCAGCCACACTGGAAAATTGCCACTACAGTGAGGATGATTTGAAAACGCACTCGAGGTATAAACGTTTTGGATGAGCAAAATGCAATTAAGTCACAGCAGGTGTAAAGCTCGCTTGCCAGTGTAATTGGATAGTGGCAATATCTTTGCATCTCATAAAGGAAAAACAGAATGAGGTATGTAATCATATCTGGAAGCCATTGAAAATAGTGTGTCATAAAAAAATTCCACTCTGTAATTACAGTGGATCACAACAACATAAAGCAAAACCTAAAACAAAGTATTGGTCTTGTTAGATATCAACATGACACTCATGGCAGGTCAAATATAGGTCAATACTATCAAATAACTCTACCTCTAAAAGCATCACTTAATTAGCTCATATTTCATTATATTAACCTTGGTTTTGTTTTAAATTTATTGGTCATTTGTTTGCTTGGGATAGGGTCTTTCTATGTAGCCCTGGATGTCCTGGATCTCACTATGTAGACTAGGTTGGCTTTGAACTCACAGAGATTTGATTGTTTTGCCTCCTGAATACTGGAATCAAAGTCAAGTACTACTAGGCCTGGCTTAGGTTTCAGTGTTTTACAATAAAAGAGAATGGTAACTAACTATGTGCTAATTAGTTTCTGACTTTTAGAACATAGATCTGCCAAGTGCTCTAAGTTATAAACAAACAGGGCAACATATAAAATAAAGATTTATATCTACAGCTAGCGAGCACCAAGATCTTAAAAAAAGAATTAGTTTCTTATTTTATAACCTTGTGCTGTTTTCTTCTCTATCCTATTTCTCTAAATATTGTTAGAACAGAGAAATGACCCAAAGCAGATTCATAAGTCTATATTCTTGGTGACATTATTTAGACAAATCATGTAATCCTTCTATGTATTTGGGGTTTTCATCAGACCATTTCTTCTTCTTAGTTGGCAACTATAGGATGTGCTGAAGTCTGTAAGGGCTAGTGAACACAAACTACAGTCATTAAATGAGGGACTATATCTAAGATTGCAGAGGGTCCGAGTTGCACAGATCACCAATGGCTTATGCTCTAAGACCAAGAATTGACAAATGGAACCTCATAAAATTGCAAAGCTTATGTAAGGCAAAGGACACTATCAATAAGGACAAAATGGCAACTAGCAGATTGGGAAAAGATCTTTACCAATCCTACATCTGATAGAGGGCTAATATCCAATATATACAAAGAACTCAAGAAGTTAGATTCCAGACAACCAAATAACCCTATTTTAAAAAATGGGGAACAGAGCTAAACAGAATTCTCCACTGAGGAAACTCAAATGACCGAGAAGCACCTAAGAAAATGTTCAACATCCTTAGTCATCATGGAAATGCAAATCAAAACGACCCTAAGATCCTACTCACACCAGTCAGAATGGCTAAAATCAAAAACTCAGCTGCCAGTAGATGCTGGTGAGGATGTGGAGAAAGAGGAACACTCCTCTATTACTGGTGGGATTGCAAGCTGGTACATCCACTCTGCAAATCAGTCTGGCAGTTCCTCAGAAAATTGGACATAGTACTACCTGAGGACCCAGGTATACCACTCCTGGGCATACACCCAGAAGATGCTCCAACATGTAGTAACGACATATGCTCCACTATGTTCATAACAACCATATTTATAACTGCCAGAAGCTGTAAACAACCCAGATGTCCTTCAACAGAGGAATGGATACAGAAAATGTGGTACATTTACACAATTGAATACTACTCAGCTATTAAAAACAATGACTTCATGAAATTTGCAGGCAAATGGATGGATCTAGAAAATATCATCCTGAGTGAGGTAGATCAGGCAAAAAAGAACACACGTGGTATGTACTCACTCTTAAGTGGATATTAGGCAAAGAGCTTGGAATACCCATGATACAACTCATGGACCACATGAAGCTCAAGAGGAAGGAAGACCAAAGAGTGGATGCTTCAGTCCTGCTTAGAACGGGGAACAAAAGAATGAAGGTCAGTAGAGGGTGGGAGAAACTTGCGAGGAAGAGAGGGAGTGGGGAAGAGGAGAAGAATCAAGTATTGGAGGAGATGGAGGCCATCTGCTCACTATTTTGGCACTAAGTCAATTTGTCAGTTTATAATCAGCGGAAATATTTTTCTTGTGGCATATGTACTGACATTAATCCAAGTTTTCCAGATTTTATAGATGAATAATCCTGTTTTGTCATGTTTTGTTTTTCTACAAGTAGAACTTATTTTCTGAAAATTATTAACTGCAATCTTTCACAGATATATTAATCAACGACTCAACTTGTGACAATTGGCAACTTCTGAACCCTAAGCCCTCCTGTCTCCAGCCTCCAAAACTTCCATTCTAGTATGGCTGACAAGCATTTAAGAACATCAAGATGGTCACTACAGCCTGCAGACCCCTTCCTTCCACAGTGGCTGCTCCTCTCAGCCAGCTCTCTGATAGGTATCACTGGAAGTTATTCTTTGCCACAGATCTTACTATACCTGAAATCCAAATACTGGTCACGGGTGTACATGTGCTCCCCACTTCCCTGGGAAACAGCAACGCTGCTGGCTTCAAATAAGTGAAGATTATCCAAGGATAATTTTAACTTATAATATGTGGAACAGTATTTAGAAGCGTGAAGAAGTCACGCTTTAAATGGCTTTTAAATTGGTCTTTAAAAGGCTAAAGAGGAAAAGTACTGTCCTGGGAGTCACTAGGCATCTTGTACAGGGCTGTTCAGGTAAAGACTGAGTAAGCAGAAGGAGCCAAGTCAGATGAAGGCTTGCACAAGATGGCCTCCTAGACTACTAGCATAACTTGTTGACTACTTGTGGGAGAAAAATGGTTTCCTCTGGTCATGGACATCACAAGACCATCACCATCATGGAACAGAGCTTCTATGCTTCCCTAGAGAGTGACTGGCAATGAGAATAAGCCAAACAATAGAGTGGTGGCTATATCTATGTAAGGGAGCTATTAACACTCAGGCCTGGGTTTTGGACTCTCACCTGAGATTCTAGCCATTACTTCCTCCTGTCTCCCACTGCGCATGGTCTTGTGGGGAAGTGCTAACACACACAGGAAGTAGATGGCTAACTGAAAGTGGATTTCAACAATGCAGCTTTAGTGAATTGTTATGCACGCTGGTGTGGTACTTGTCCTCAATGAGTTGCTTTGGGGTCACACATGCTTCTGTAAGCAAGCCCAATAATCTCATTTATTCATGAAGCTGGACTCAGAATAGTTTCTTTCACCTCTAGTTGGTACTTTATGTGGCATGAAGAGACTTTTTCATTCTCCTTAAGAAAAGCAAAACACCAACACTGACAGAACATCTTCTTGTACCAAGAACCATAGCTCGAAGCATCTGATGTTGACAGCATGAACAGATACACTGATTCAGTTCTGTTTTCATCATATTGGTAATTAGAGAATGGGCTAAAAGCTTGTTGATTCGCTAACCACAGTCACTGCAGGAAGTGTAGGGTGTAGAGTTTATGACCTCTGCCTCAATTATGGGATTGTGCAGCACTGAAATATGTGGCTATTTATCTGCTACACTGTGTGTATATGGTTTGAACATGTCCTTTAAGAGTTCACATGTAGGTCTTGGTCACCACACTAGCATTTCAGGTACTGGGATTATGAGCATGTGCAGATATGTATCGTGGTTTTCAAGTCACTAAATATTGAAGAAGGTGCAAGCCAATATTTGCCTGCTACTTGTGAGTCCACTATGTTCCATGTTTAATATTATTTTATTATTATTATGGTGAGGACTTAAAAGCTCAGAAGGATGAAATGATTTGTCTGATATCATATAGTTGAGGCAGAATTGAGCTTTGAACTCAAGTCTGTCTATCTGAATACTAAGATGAGGGTCATGACATTATATCTTATTGCATTTGAGTATAAATATTCTAGTGAATTGTTAACACTCTCACAATTTAAAGCAGTGATTGCAGCTGAAAGATTAAGTAATTAAAACAATTTTAAAAAGAGATATTTTGAAGCTAATTTAGATCTTTAATCCCTGTTTAAAATGTGTCTGATTTTTCTCTTATTTAGGCAAATTGTGGAAGCTTCTCTAAGTCCTGTTCCTTCTACTCTTTGCAGGACATTGACTCCAGGTTTTCTATTTGGCCTTCTTGATAACAGGTTTATGCAGGTTCAACTAATACTCACTGGTGAAGGAGAGCTCTAATGATCCCCTGCTATACACGGAAGCCTGAATTCTTTGTCTCAGATTGTGTGCCCACAGTTCACCTGAGGCTTTTGAGAAAAAGAAGATTCCAAACAAATAGATCTAAGCTTTGATAGTCTCCATCTCCAATCTGCTCCAAGATAATCCTGGAGCAGCAGGGCTCCTGTGAACCAAAGTAGGACAATAGACAGATACAATTCAGAAACTCAGATGATGGGTTCAAGATACTTCTGTCTCTGTCTCTGTCTCTGTCTCTCTCTCTCACATACACACACACACACACACACACACAAAAACACACACATGTGCAGATGTGTGCATGTGAGTGTGTGTTCTGCAATCTGAGTGTGAAGGCAAGACTTAGGGAAAGAGCCCAAGAGGCAAAAAACAAAACAAAACAACAACAACAACAACAAACCCCACAGCCAGTTACACTTACATAGTGCCTTAAATATATTATAATTGATTCCAAAATGACAGTGACATTGGTAAACCCTGACTTCCCCTATCTTTAAGATGCTGAATGTAAGCCACAAAGAAGGGACACAGTCAGTGGAAACTACAAATCTGAACACAGCTGTAGAGAGAAAGCACCGAGTCAGCCCTAGGAAAGGAGCTAGGAGGCTGCTGATGCCTCAAACACACTACAGGCTCAGCCTCTAGGCAAACCAGGTGATTTAGCCTTTTTTGGAACTTATCTTCTTTATCTTTTTTTTTTTGACTATTTGAAGAGCCATTCTACAAAGAAAAGTATATTTATTTTGTCTTTATATTTATTACTTCTATAAGCATTGTCTGTTGGATGGACTGTCTTGAGAAATGCTTCTTAGAAAGACAGTGATGAGGTGAGCACGAGAATGCATTAGCTCATCCCACTTGGAGAGTCACAGCCTGCAGTAGACTCCTAAAGGCTTAGAGAAGTCTCAGGGCTAGTAGGCTGACTTATGTATAGGGTAAGAATTCCATTCTACTTGATAATCAACTCCCTGTCTCCCTTTAAAAGTTGCCTCTCAACATTCATAAAACTAGCACTCTCAGGGCACTTGTTTTTTGGAAAATGCTGATGTCAGCAGATGAATTACAACCATTGAGTGAAAGTTTCAGAGAAGCAGGTTTCAAAGTATTTTAATTCTGTGACCTGTTCAAAATGATAACCTCCCTGTCACCAGGAGTGCTCAAGAAGAAGCCAAGATGAACATATCTATTTAGAAGTCTGTGTCATTTTACTGGATATGTAGTTGGTGTATAATAACACTTGCATTTTGCATGGTCCTGTTAATTTTCCTTTTTAATGTAACAGTATATTAATATATGCCATTGAACCAAAACAGTGACAAAATAGATGGTGTTCCACAACTGCAGTTCATCTCACAAGACCTGCCCATGATCAAATCAGTCAACATTAAAGCAATGGAGGGGATAAGGCTTCACAAGCCCCCACCCCTTACTGAGGAACTATTGACAATTGATGGCTTATTAGGGAGGGAGAGACATCTTTCTTTATGGATATAGTCTCTGGCAGGTCATCAGCACTCCTGTGAATGGCCCCATACCCAGGAATATATGAGCAGCATAAAATATACTCAGTGGCTTATTTAAAACAAAACACAAGGTTGGGAACATATGCTTAGATCTGAGAGGTGTTACAGGGAAGAGTGGGAGTATGTTCAAAATATATTGCATGAAATTCTCAGAGAATTAATGAAAATGTTTTTAAAGGAGTGATATTATTCAAAATGCTGTCAGTGATTATTGTAAAGTTACTGTTGAAACAGGATGGGGTGTTTTCTCTTTGTAAACCATGTGTGTCACGTGGTTTATGTATTTATATGTGCTACACTGATACAGAAATACTTTTGTGACCTTTGGCCTGGCCATTATGCTTCTAGAGGTATTCAGAATACCTGTGTACTCTACACTCCCCGATTTCAGTATCCTCCCCCCACCATCTCCTCACTCCTCACACGCAATTCTCTCAGTAACTCTCTGAGGCTTACAACCCCTCACCAAAGAAAAAGTCAAACAGCCAACAGGAGAGATGACTTCAAGTATAAGTGCTGGTGGACAGAGAAGTTACTGTTGTTCCCTCCTTCACTCATTCCCTTATTTACTTCATCAGCCAACACTGATGTAGAATCAGCATGTTCCCTGGGCATCGAACAAAGACTTACATTTCCTCCTTTCTGGTTTCAGTCCTAAGGGAATTTGCACTCCTGAAAGTGGTTTCATGTTTGACTATGTGGAGGAAGGGCTGGGGAAGAGAAGGGTGCTGAGAAGACAGCATAAAGGAGTAAACATGGAGGTACTGGAGTGTGATACAGAACTTCAGCATCGCATACATTGGGCAAGGTCACTTCTATCACAGTTTTATATAGTTTCAGGTTTTCTCCCTTTATGGCTGTTTTTATTTCTTTCAATGTTTATCTCACATCATTAAAAAACAAACAAAAACGAGGTCCTAGCTCCTTCATAGGAGGCATTCTACCTTTGAAGCATGTTAAGATCCAAATGTGGAAGCACTCAGTAGCAACTGAGTTCTACACAGATAGCAGTTCTCAAAATAAATCGGCACCACTGCCTGTATTCCTAAGTAGGAATACCTGTTCATTGCTACTGGTTATATAAACAAACCACACATATGAAGGCCCATGTGGTTAGGGGATCAATTGGTAGTAAAACTATTGCTGCACTGAGGCCCAGTTAAAATGGATATATCTAGTGGCTATGGCTCCTTCGTTTCTGAAAGCTGTGTTGAAAAATGTTCTGTCCTTTTGTTAATCTCTGCATCATACAGATGACTAAAAGTTCCCAATAGGAAGTATCTGTAGTGAGGAGATAGAAGGTAGCATTTATAATCCTTACAGGAACAAAAATCCAACAAATATCTACTAGCAACATGCACACACACACACACACACACACACACACACACACACACACACACACTATGTTGATTTGGATCCAAAGATCTAGGTGTGACAGGCTTGTTCTCTCTCTCTCTCTCTCTCTCTCTCTCTCTCTCTCTCTCTCTCTCTCTCTCTCTCTCTGTCTCTCTGTCTCTCTCTGTCTCTCTGTCTCTCTGTCTCTCTCTCTCTCTCTCTCTCTCTCTCTCTCTCTCTCTCTCTCTCTCTCCTCTTCTCTCTTCAAGCCAGATAAGTCCCTATTAACAGCCTCCATTTCTTTCTCAGTGAGATGGCTGTTACCCATCAGGAAGGACTGAGTACGATGAGCTTCAGAGCTTTGTGGAGATCTCCATAGCTGAAAATGGCAGAGAAGTGAAGCTTACGGACTTCTAGTGGATGCAACAGCTTAGCCTTTGTGACACAGTGACCGTCTAATCCCAGTGCCTGCTGGTCCTGGGGCCACATATTCAGAGTAGAGGGAGACAGTTTCTAAAACTGCTAAAATCATATCTTTATCATCTTGTTTGAATTTGACTTAGGAAAAATAAAAGCCATTCCTTATTCCTTAAATGGCAGGGAGGCAGGGAGAAACCCAAACCTGTTATGATAATAATGTCAAATATATTAAAATTCAAACCAGGAGGTATTTGAAAGCCAGAACTCAGAAAAGAGCTATGTGTGTTTCTCCAAAGGATATGGTATCTCACTTCCGTTCTTAAGGCAATATCACTATTTTTAAAGAACAAAAATCAAATTAAATGTTCAGCGCTACTTCATGCTGTCGCCAAGTATGAGAGTATATTTACGAACAATTCATAATTTGAGCCGTTTTCTAGACAGCTGGTCATACGTACGTTAAGGCAATCATAATAACCTGTCAGGAGAAATTTCCTACAGTATATTCATTGGAAAAAACACAGGAGAGACTGGCAGCCTTTGCAAACCCACCAGATTCCTTTATCTTTTGTGCAGCTGCTACTGTGCCTGTAAAACCCACAGAAAGCCTGGAGATCACAGGAGTTTATTGTGTCCCTTCCTTGTAAATTTACTTCCTACTGTGAAGACTTTGGGCTACAACTCTGTATTTATACCTATGGTTACACTGGCCCAGCCTAGGCTGTGTTCAATGAAATCAACCAGATCTGTAGCATATGTACCAAAGCATCTCATGTGTACTGTGGGAATATTTATCTCACTATGAAGTCTGCCTAGCAAAGAAATCTCTTGCTTTTTGAAATTGTAGACTCTTAATAAACTAGTGAAGGCTTGATTGGTGGTAGAGGGTAGGGACCCATTTTCACATTTACTAGATGTGTGCATAGGCAAGTCACTTCTATAGTCTCAACTTTTGGGTCTTCTTTTGAAATAATAGTGCATGTGTCACATTTGAAGAGTCCTTTTGTACTGAATTTTTAAGAGTTAGGAAGGTACGTAAATTTCATGACTTTGGGCTGAGCTATGAGGACATAGTATTGCTTTTCCATGTTCAGCTGACAAAATCTGTCAGTCTTGGGAATGAGTTTCAGCCATGATTTGCTCAATACTTCAAAGATGGAAACAACTGTCTATTAATACATGACTGGATAACAGAATGAAGTGTATAATAGCATAATGTTAAGTAATAGCCTAAGTAAGGACATGTGTCTGATAATATAACATGGGCAGAAATTAAAGACACTAGGCTAATAAAGGAATCCAGTTACTGAAGGACTCATTCTGTATAATTCCTCTTATATCAATTGGCCAGAGTAGTCAGTCATTGAGTCAGAGCATAGAATGGTGGTTGCCAGATGCTGAGTACTAGAAGAATAGGGAATTCTTGCTTAATGAGTCGAGTTCAATTTGGGATGATGGAAAAAGTTCTGCAGAGAGTAGAAATGACTGTTCCTTACTAATGCAAATGCACTTAACTCCTGAAATGTGTACTTAGATGTGGTTAAAATGGTAGCAATTATGCATATGTTACCATGATTTTTAAAAAAAGCTCTATAAATAAAAAGTCATGATTTTTAAGTAGATTTGCATTCATATGACTTGTCTTCTCTGCTTATTTCTCCATATTTTCTGTTAGCAAATAAACAAATTCTAAAAGATGCATTTATCTTGCAAAGTGTCCCTTAGTGCCCTCTGAGGAAATTTTGTGCCAAGAGAGCAGGATTCTAGCAAGATCATGAATGTTTGGAAATTCACTAGTGCCTGCCAACTCATAAGACTCTCCACATCATAGGATCTTGAAGAAATGGTTTGGGGTGACCACTGTGTAATCAGACACAGTCACTCAACCCTTTCTTGTGGCTTCAGTTAAAAGAATCTCTGAAGTTCTAAAGCATTCCAATGTTCACTTGTTCTCTCTTGGTTGCATTATTGTATCTACTGTCTTAGTTGTGCTCATTTTGTCTCTCCATGATTCTAGCTAATCATCTATTGTGAGCATTCAGTGAGGGAACCACACATCCCAATGTTACTTCCTTAGCAAATATAACATATACAAAGATTCAGAAATAGTCATAATTACAAGCATTACCAACACACAGCTGCATGTGTTTCATCAACAATTTTCATACATAGCTGTAAAGGAAAGATGTTATGCAAGAATCTCTGTGCTTGGGTGTGTATTTCATCTAGTGAGACTGCCTGTCCAAATCACTTTCACATTATCCAGGCACTAGCATACACTGATTAAGAGCCCTGCATTTTAACTTGATGACCCAAGTAAGACACACTTTTAAAAGTAAAGATTTATTTTGATTGTTTCTGATTCTCGGGTTCCTCTGAGCCCCAGTGTTAGATGGAAACACTCATGGAAGAAGTTGGAAAAGAAAATTGCCCCACTGGGTTAACACACACATTTATTAATGTGGACCCTCAGTTGTACCTGAGGATTGAGTTGACAAACTGTTGGCGCACACTGCGGGACTAAGTGCTCAGTGTATAGTAAACTTCATATTTTCTATTTGTTGAGTTAAATTCTCTCAAGAAGATGTATTGAAGCATTGACTTCAAAATATGAGGGCTCTGATACAATGCATACCAGTGCCTTGATAAAAGGAATATTTGGACACACTGAAGAAAGATGGCTACATGAACATGGAGGCTTATAATGACACATCTACAAGTTAAGGAATGCTGAGGATTGCTGGCAAAATATTTTTAAAAAGCAAGCAAAAGACAAGGAGTTTCTGGGGGATTATGATCCTGTCTATACCTTCATTTATCACACCAAGCCTTCATGAGACAATGAATTCAGATGTTTTAGGCCACCCAGTTCCCAGTTTGTGGTACTTGTTTTCTGGAAACCCCCACGGAATGAAAATATTATTAAGTTTTATTTTTATAATCATTTGAAGTGGGGAAACATGGTTCTTTTTTCTTGTTTTATACAATGGAAAGTAAGACTCAGAAAAGCAGTGACTGAGGCAAAGGACATGTAAATGCCATGCAACCTTCACGTTGGGGTCTCTTAAAATGTTTGGGAATGCTGGGTCCTGGCATCTGCTTTAGTCTCAGAATGTATGTAGATGCTTGCTGTATGAAGAAAGAAGAGTATTGCAGGGTGACATGAAGGCAGAGGACTCTGCAGGTGAGAAACTGGATGACTGGAGAAGGGAGACATGGCAGGGAGAGGAGCACGGGTCGTCAGAACAGTGGTTGGAGCTAACCCTGGGTATGCATGCCATGCCAGGCAGTTTCAAGACACTTTTACCAATGGCTGCAACTTGGAGGCTGAGCATCCTTAATTCTAGTAATGCCACACATGTGGTTCTGTTACTTAGGATGCAGAGGCAAAAGATCTTAAGTTTGAGGACAGTCTGGGCTATATAGTGAGGTCCCATCTTAACAAATAAAAGCTAAAAAAGGCTAAGAGTCAGATAAAGGACCAAGAGGGAACTATTTCAGATGTAAAGTATTTAGAATGTGGTCATTCTCAGGGTTCAAAGTGGCTGGTGATGAGAGGAGAAGGATGGTGTCTCAGCTCTCTAGTCTATGGGACCTGTGGGTAGTGATGTCTTGACTGGAAAGGTAAATATTCACGATGAAATGCACACAAAAATCTTCTGAACAGGAATGTATGTATATATAGCAACAGGCATATTTTAACACTGGGCATCTCCTAAATACTAGCATGAAGTAAAAGCATAGATGTAGAACCACTAGATGAATGGGTTTCTTAGTAATAAAAGAACAACCACCAATTCTGAAGAAAAGTCCTCTTATGGTTTGGATGTTTTGCCCATATTGGAAACTTAATCCTTGACTCACCAGTCTTGGGCAATGGGGAATAATGGTGGGTGTTTTGGTCATGAGGGGCTGTTGCTATGAATAGATTAAAGCTGATTTTAGAGACGGGAGTTGACTCTCTCTCTCTGTCTCTCTCTCTGTCTCTCTCTGTCTCTCTTTCTGTCTGTCTCTGTCTCTGTCTCTGTCTCTGTCTCTCTCTCTCTCTCTCTCTCTCTCTCTCTCTCTCTCTCTTTCTCTCTCTCCTTTCCTCCTACCTTCTGCCATAGATGATGCAGCAAGAAGGCTCAGCAGAGTCTGACTCATGATCTCAAAAACTATCAGGAAGACATTTGTTTGTCACATCAAACAGACAAAAAGATAGGGTGTAGGGGAATAATGCAATAGCTGGAACAAGCATACATGCAGACATGCATGTTCATTTATTCTTGTATATTCATGGCCTGATTGCAGTCTATGAGAACCCACTGAGCACACTTCACTCACTGTACCCTCCTGTGTACAGCAGCATTAAAGTATGGGCTCTCCATGAAGTAAGTAGTGGAGAAAGAGTCTACTCTAATCTGGACCAGGTAGCTTGTCTTACCACTGTGGAGCTAAGCAAAACCAGGTAAGCAAATTTTCCTCACCACAGACCATGCACCAAGTGACTACTGTTAGGGCTGATGTCATTGCTCTGTGCCTCCAAGACCTGTATCTTCCAGAACAGCTTATTTATAGTTTCTTGTCATACTCCAGTGGTGACATGTCCTTTGGTTCTTAGCTAGCAAGCTGGGTGTTGAAAGAGAATTTTATATATGGCTAGCTCAAATTAAATGCAGGGAGATATGACAGAGAAAAGACAAGAGAATAAAAAAGGAGTTCCAAATTCCTAAAAATTTCACAATCACTGCCTTACCCCTAGGAGGTGGACTCCAGTCCTCCATCACTCCTACGTCTGGGACAGGTTACAGTTAGTGACTTGTAAGAGATATGATAGAAAGAAGTTTGAAATTGAAATGAGGAGGTCACCGAATCCTTAACTATAGCTATTTAAGTCACATTTGTTAGTGGTTAACATACAAAGCTATCATTCCTTATACCTCTTATAGTTTTTGTTTCAATAATATTTTAAGTATATTTAAGTATACAACCTTTTACTTTTTATTGCTTTAGCACTATAATTTTATTGCCACTGAAGACTTCTTGATTCTGTAACAAAATTATTTCATTGAGAAAGTAGTTAACAATTTTTCTAGGAACTAGTTTCTATTTACTTCTTTGATGATGTTCTTTTTTCCTTAAATCCCCTTTCCATTGACACTCTCTTGTCTGAGGATCTACAGTAGGTTTCCACTCTCTAGGTAGTTGTCTAGTCTCCAAGTTCTGGACTAACTTCTTAATCCTTCCATGTTGTGTATGACCTTAAAGTTCAGGGAAACAGTGGCTGTGAATCCTGTAGAATGTCCTCAGTCTAAGTTTACCCCGTCTTTTTGTCTTGATTCAATAAGGTTAAGGGAAGGGAAACTGTAGAGAATAAAGCACCTTCACCAAACCATAGCAGGAACTATGAGCTCACTGCTCATGGTATTAACCTTCCTGGCTTGATCACAGTACAGCATTTTATTTTCCCATACTCTTATCTTTTGGGAACAAGCCACTAACTGTAACCTATCCCAGAGGTAGGAGTGATGGAGAACCGGAGTGCACCTCCTAGGGGTAAGGCAGTGATTATGAAATTTTTAAGGACTTGGAACTCCTTTTTATCCTCTTGTCTCTGACTGTCTCACATTGATACTGGAATTTGTGTCTTAATATCCTGAAAAATATCATATTCCCATACATTCTACCAATGTTTCCTTATGTTTTGATTTACCAAGATAATTATAGTCTATTTAAGGTCATATAAGTATCAGGGAATTCTGGAAGATCAGAAACTCTGACTTGTATTTGCAGTTTCACTAGAGCTGTCTTACTTTTTGCTCTACAAATACAAGCCTGGTGTTAAGTCTCCTACTTTTTATAGGAGAGATGAATTTGTGAAAAGAGAGACATTATTGCTGAGTAACCTCCTTCGCTTTAGGATTGTCTTTTCTTCATAAGAATAGTTCTTGTAAAAAGCATGTAATTATAGATGCCAGCTCAACACAATAAATCCACTTACTTTGTTGATATGAATTTAACAAATGTTTGAGAAACTTTATTGTGATATCTCAGTTACAAAGACATCTATCTACGACCATGTTTGGTTGCTTAGCATGTTTTCATTTCCTGAGAGTTCTAAACTCAGTAGAAAGTGCCTCTTTACTTCCAAAGTAGAGCAAACTAGGCATTTGATTTTCTTAAGTAACATTTAGTTATTGGATAGCAATACGGTCTTTTGCTTTTGTGCTTGAATTTACTGTAATAAAATATGAACTTATTTTCTGGGGGTTTCCCAGTCTGAAATGGAAAGAAGATGTGAGGTTCTCCTGGGCCACAAGGAGAAGACAGGATGAAGTTGACAGGCATGATCCCTCCAACTTGACTAAATGGTTATCAAGATGAGGATAGTCTAGACTTTGCACCCCTCTGATTGCCCAGAGTATAAATGAACCTCATTTTAGTAAATTTCTAGTGTATTTTTATAGTTCGTCTCTCTGTCACTGTAAGTAATAGATTTTCCTTAAAAACATAAAGAAAACAACAACAGAAGTAGAACAGCCTCTTCTTTGTCACTGTAGGGTCTCTAGACTTCACCTTACTTCTTTATGTAGCCACCAAACAGTTAAATGAACCTTCTAGGTATTTTTCAGAAGCACTTTTTTATAATTTTTTCTAATATAATTTGACAATATGCACACACACACATCACACACACACACACACACACACACACACACACACACACACACACACACTCCTGGTTCCTCCTCCTCTTCATAACCTTATGGATCTGATGAACCCAGCCCCTGACTTGGTCAAAAATAATCAAATCTTCTGTTTCTTCTCTTTCTCTCAAATTTGATTTTGCTGAAAACATTTCCATTTCCAGGACTTTTTAGTTAAAAAGAGAAAAAAATCAATCAAGGACTGGTTGAACTGCTTCTGGTTGCCCTATCCCCACATTACAGTGAATCATCTTCTTGGCAGAGCTAATATTTGAAAATGAACAACTAGGCACATTACTGATTGGAAGTGGTGGCACACGGAGTAGGTTTCCTGAGCCATGAGAGGTGAATTTTGTGAAGCCTGCACTTCTGTGAGTATCTGCTACTCTCTATGGCACATAGAGCTGCCAACCCACTTTAGAGGCACAATCCCAGGCCCTGGGCATCCTATAATTTCTTGACTGTGGGGACTACTGCCTGGGCATGAGGTTATTTATTTCACTGACTGAAGACAGGACAGTACCTGAATTTCTTTGTAAAAAACATGGTGAAAACATGCTTAAAAAAAAAAAAACCACACAACCTTTTTTTTTTTTTCCTCTTGCTATATAATAAATCCAGGGTCAGCAAACATCTGTAAAACACACACAAAAAAGAGTCTCTATTGAGTCAGCTCACCCCAGGCAGGGGTGCAGAAGTAGCCACAGAGGAAGTGTAAATGAATGACCAAGGCACACTTCCAGGAACGCTACGTGTAAGCACATCAGTCTAATTATTGTCTTGTCATGGATCATGAAAGACTCCTTTTTCTTTTGATTTCTTTCAAGTTTCAAAATGTAATAAAAGAAAAAAAAATCTTAGCTTGCAGGTAGACATATCAGGTGGAAGGCTGTGTCTAGCTTACTAGTCCTGGTTGGCTAACACATGATTCAAACAAATACAAAGGTGGCCTTGGGCATTACTGGCTCACAGGTAGAGAAGAGGTCATTTTATGTTCTCTGGGGTGTGCCATAGAAAATTATATAACTAGGGATTTTGAAAAGGAATCCTACAATAATCAAGAAAGAAGTGGTCTCAGAGAATATTAAAATATAGCAACCTTGTGACACCTATAAAATAAATTTTGCCACTTAATTTGCTAACTTTAAGTTAGTAGTTGAGACAAAGAGCTAGTGTTTTGAATATGAGATTTAATACCTTCTGTTATTCCATACTTGGCATAGTATGGAATAACAAGATAATCAATAAGAAAATAAAGGGAATGTTATCACACTCTAAGTCTCATAGAGGCTAACAAGAATGAATGTTACTGCACAGCCTAGTTCATTGGTAGGACAAGATTCAGGCATAGCCTGCATGTGGAATGAAAGTCCTATTCAGCTTGACCTCAGAGACTGTGTCCCTTCCTTTCTCCTGCACTCAGTAGGAGAAAAAAAAAAGATGAACAGCGACAATAATAGCTACCATTTCCTAAATGGATTCCCTCAAAAACTACCATAGATTAAAAACTCCACTTTCCTGTGTTCTGCTTACAGGATTTCGACAGGTTCTCTAAACTGTACATGCCTCTGTTTGCTCACCTATAAAGCAGGACTGCTTTAAGGATAGCAAATTTATATATGCAGGGAGCTTGCAATAGTACTTTGTGGGCCCTGTGTGGTGGCCCAGGTGTGCATCCCCACTGAGGTCAGCCTAGGCTACATACAGAGGGCCTGCCCATATGAGGTAAACATGCAGACAAACAAATGCAGGTCTGTTGGGTTGACACAGGCCTGAAATCTAAAATGTGTGGGAGACTGAAGTAAGTGGTTCTCAAATTCATAGTTAAAAGGGGGAGGAGTTATGGTTGGATTAGATCAATGGTAGTATGCTATCCTAACATGTATCCGCTACATCCGTTGTACCCCCTCCACCAGAAAAGCTACTTGGAAAATCATTTTGCACTCTCTCAACAACCCGGTGAAGACTTTTCCAGGCAGATATTCCTAATCCTGTGTCACTAAGCCTTGGAGAAGTGATGTGTCATGGTGCCATCACTGGAATTTAAGGCAAGCTGTTTTTCCACAGGAAGAAGGATGAGAGAAATAAACAAGTGTGACATCAAGCTAAGGGACATGCTCTCCGACACACCGAGTACTCTTCGCTTAGTGTTTATAGCTTTAGTACCTCTGCTTATAAAACCTGTGGCCCCTTGAAAGATACTGTTTATATTCACTTCGTCTTGGTGTTGTTGAAGATCCTCCTCCTCTGAGAGGAGACAAGGCTCAAATGATTTTACCTTTGCTATTTTGTTTCTAATAGACTTTGTAGCAGCAACAAAAATATAGGCAGTGTGGCCAGGAAGAGGACTCTCACACTCTGCTGCTGTACTTATCTCCTATAAAGAATACATAGTAGCATATTGCAAGTTTCTCCTCTATTTCAGACAACTAAAGCTGAAGGAGGCTTGCTTCAGGCACACGGTGACAGACACTACTGAAAAAAACATGTGCTAAGCATCCAAGACTTGTCCTCAAGTCTAAGATGAAGCCCTTTAGAGGCCTGAGATAGAAGAGTCTATGAAGAAAGGAAGACCACAACCAGGAAAAGGGAGTCCTTTGCACATACTCACCTGACTAGCTGATGCTAAGATAGACCTACAGAACAGAAGATCATGTGTAGTATCCAGCGGGAAACTGTCACAGAGCTGAGAAAGGTTCTTCAAAGAACCCAACGGAATCAAGGCCTTCCTCCTGACCCCAGAAACCAGCACCTTCCTAAATCATGAGCTATTCAGGGAAAATCAATATCCCACTGAAATGGAATTGCCTTGTCCTCCAGGTAGCTAGTCCTGGGCCTACTGACAGCTTAGGCCTTTGTTCTGTTTCCTTGGGGGAAATTCTTAACCCCATCCCACCAGCTACAATTTCTCTGGAACGTATTTTATAACACTCTCTTATTAGCCTGAAGTCAAAAAGTACATCCTACCTACCCCTGTACTTCCTAATTTTAAAAAGTCACTATACTCGTAAAGGAGAAGTCAGAGAAAGAAAAGAAATTTAAATAAAGCAGTACATTCCTATCTGTGAAAGGTCAGATATGACTATAGCAACTAGTGATGCTTCTAGCAGAAGCACATGAGAAAGAGAGGAACTGGGGATCAGGAAGATGACAGTTCAAACCCCATAGCAATACTGGAATCAACACTCTGAGAGCCGTGGAAAACACAAACAATAACAACAAAAAGATCAGCCTTCCCTCCATACCAGTGGGAGTTACATTCCTGGGAAATGCAGGGTGTAACTCTGTATAAAACAGTATGTGGATTTCTATGTAAAGTAGATTTTAGGTTTACAGCTGCGATCATCATCAAAGAAGTTTTCATGAACGCCAGGTCTGTCAGAACATCTGAGAGTCACACTGGGTCAGGGCAGTGCTTCAATGTGCAGGGCTGGCCCTGTGTTAGCCTTTTCTGTCCCCCCTACGTAGTATTCTAAGGGAACACAAAGTGACAAAGGAGCCTTTTAAACACTGCCATTTGGAGTGCCCTGTACACCCTTCTGCTTGAGCAACTTAACAACTGTTCTATTTCTCTGCTTGAAAAAAAATCACTGAAAGTCATCAAGCTCCTCTCGCCTGGGTACTTCCTAGACTCCTGTCCTTTCCCTGGTGTCAGACACCACCCTGTCAGGTTTTGTGTGATAGCTTCCGAAGTGTGAGTTCTCATAAAGGTAACACCAGGAAGATCTGAACTGGCTCCAATTAGTGTCGTGCATTGCAATTCCAGCTCAGGTGAGTGTGGAATGGGCCGTGCTATTTGATTTTATCTACTTTCCATTATCTTTGATGGACTTTACAGAAGCAACAAAACTCAGCCGCTCTAACACGTGACTTCATGACATTCACACTCTACTGCCACGTCTCCCTATGCAGAAGACACATAAAAACAGCGTGTTATTGCAGAGGCTTAAACTGAGGAAGTCTCCAAGAGCTAGTTCATTCTAGAATTCATGGAAAGAAACTCAGCTTGGCAACAGGATGAGCCTTGAGAATCACTGTACCTAATGTCCATATAGACTCTACACACAAGCAAGCTGTGCATAATTCAGTCTATTTATTTAAAGCTCCAGGGAGACAAGGAAAACAGGGCAGGGCAAACCTTGCATTGAGAATAAAGTGCTGAAAAAAATATGACATGGGAATTACAGTGTCATCATATTGGTTAATTATGATTAACAGTGTGCTCTCAGTTAAAGTAGAAGTTTAACAAAAAAGAAAACAGCTATTACTTACCAGCTAGGCATATAGCTTTGAAGAGAAGTACCTATTCAGACTATACAATTCCAAATATTTTGGCAACGAGGTAAAAAATGAACCTTTGCAGGATTTGCAATGACAAGCCACACGTCTGAGACACCTGCTGCCTTCCCAGGGCCCAGTATGTATCCTATGCATTGAAGACACACATACATTAACTCATGCCCTGAACACAAGGACTCTGTAATATTCATACCTTTTATCCATAATATTAGATTATGAAAAATTCATAAATTTGTATGTGTTCTTTAAACTCTCTGAGAAGCTGGTTCTGAAAGGAAGATTTCACATCCACAGATTCGGAACCCAAGACTGTTTGTTTCCTTAAAGGATGCGCATCAGGGGATGGACTACCTCCTAACTCTGTGACAGTCAGGGAAGGGAAAAGCATAAGGACCCAACAGTGAAAACATCCTTGAAACTAGCTAAAGTTAAATAAACCATTTCCAACACAGGTTACCATTGTTTATCCTATGGTGTAAGTGTCTGCAATGGAGGAGCAGCTGGAAATTCGGGAACAGAAGCTTCTCTCTCTGAGATCCAGCTAGGTGCTCAGGCTGTCTGCCTTAACTTCCCCAGTTCATTTCCACTGTGTGATGTAGGTGTCCAATTCGATGGTGTTATCTATCTGCAGCTGTTTATTCTTTTACTCAAAAGTACCTTCTGAGACTGTCCCAACCAGGCGTTCCCTCTAGCTTCTTCAAAGGCCATCCCAGTCTGTCGATATATCTACTTATGTAACTCTTGCTATTTATCCACTAACATTGGTTTACTACATTAATAAACTTGCACAGCCAAAACTAAAGGCATGGCTATCAAAAATCATTCTATTCAAGGATGAAGACCAGCTGCTTAAAGAATAGAAGTTTTCAGAAATTTGGAAATCCCGGAGTCCAGGAACAAAATTCCCTTCATTTCTGCCACAGTGTGATTTTGTCTGTCTGCATGTGCAGCTTCTGTCTTATTTCCCCAGCTCCACACATTGTCATCTACCTCTTAATTCCAACATGCTTTTCTTTCTTTCTTTTTCTTTTCCTTTGATTTTTACATTTTGGCCCTCTGCCTCCCATCATGCTATTCAACAGGCACACTATCATTGATAACCACTATTTTTTTTTCAGCATCATGATAATAAAATTAAAGGCAGATTATTCACAAAACACTTAAAAAATCATTACAGGGAAATGTAGAGGGCCCAAGCCAGGGCTTGGATAATAGTAATTATTGCAGAACCTTATGGATGGAGCAGAAAGCATGGTCTGAGTGTGGTCCTGCTGTGGGTGATGGGGGCAGTTGGATCCTCCAGCAGCTTTTGGACTGAATCTTGTGCCTCTCCTATCCCATATCTCAAGGTAAAAAGGCTTCACTGCTCATGTCTCTGTGTTATAATGAGACACTTGAATGGGACCCTAGTTTAAGCATGAAATTAATTTGTTTCACATCTATTCTGTACTCTTAGCCAGAAGATAATTTTATACACTGTATTTTTAGTATGCCAGTTTGTTGAATTTTCCATTTAAAGAGTTGGGTTAATAATTAGATTTTGGAGCATTTTGGAGTCTTAGATTAGGGATGTTCAACCTGTATTATATCCTTTTGGGATATGGTCGTGTTTATCATGACTTTGAATCCTTTATCCTGGTCAGTATGGACTCATATCTGACCGTATTCATATGGCTATTCTTCAAGACCAATTAAAGTTCCTTCTTGGATACATTTTAACCATAAAACTGTCGTTAAAATCTCCTGTGGATCCTTGTCAAGGGAATTCAGAGGGTGGGTCAAACACAAACTCAGCTGGATTCCAGCCTCTGATAAAGGACTGGTGAATTCAGAGTCTTCACAAGAATTCTCCCTCCCAGTGGGGAGAGATGCTTTGATACATCTGAAACCTGCACTTCCAAGGAGAAGGCAGACACCTTTTCTTCCTGTTATTATTTGATATCTTAGCAATTAGAAAATGTACAGGCTTTTGAACATGAAGGGTTAAATGCACTTTCACTGGTAAGGGAGAATTCTTCCAGGAAACTCCTTGGAGACACTTATAATTAATTTGATCTTCTCTAGTCATTAGCTCAGAGTCATAGCGACTCGTCCGCACACTGCTCTATTAATTCACTGGAGATCACTTCCCAGGATTCATTTAGTTAAGCAGCACTGTTGGATTACATTTTAAACCCCTTAAAAATAGTTGTAATTGATGTCTGTTTACAGAAGCTTAGTTTAATGGAGTCCACGCTGGATGGAAGGGGTGCTCACCAGCCTCAGAGGGTGGCTTATATACAGCTCAGCTGTAAAAATACCAAGTTGAATTAAAAACACTGCCGATAAAATAATAATTATTAGAAACACTCCTTGCTTTAATGTTCATAGTTGCATGTAAGCATTTCTCTTGTAACTGTGGGGAAGACGAACTGGAAGCTGCCTGCACCTATAGAAAGGGGCACGGGAACCTTGTACCTACATCTATTTTACTTTCAATATGACAGACACAAGTAACAATCCTGTAGGTAATGTCTGAAGAGAAGCTGTGGATACAAAATGTGGAAATCCTGATTCTCCTCTAAAGGAAGTAGGGCTAGAAAGACAATTATGCCACCTTAAGTTTCTCCTAAATGTCCTTGCTCCAAAGCCATGGCAGAGCCAGCTGGGCAGCGAGTCACTGGAGGCGGTCAGTGGAGTAAACACCCTGTCCTTGCGCCTGAGAGCCCCACTGGCTTGAACCTTTTGGATTTCAAAGGTGATTAGAATGAAAGTTTTCATAATTTATAGTAAGCTTGTGCTTGGGTGGGAGGAAAGGCTTCTCTCTCTCTCTCTTTCTCTCTTCTTCACTCCCTCTTTCTTTCTACCTCTCCACCACTTTGTAAACAGCAATCAAGAAGTGCCTGAGGTATGCGTCTGACCTTTCTGTTTATTCCAGCAGGCCTGCTTTTCTCTGCCTGGACAAACTTTACCTTTCCTTCAAAGTTCAGCCTTTGGCCTAACAGCCTCTTCTAATAATCCTTCTCTGACAATAAGAGCAAATACTTTTATGTTGCAGAGACATTTAGAGTTTTTCTAATCAATTTAGGATGCCTTCTTGGATTCATTCCTTGGAACAATTCTTTGTGATATTTAGGGAGTCCATGTTAGTTACCAGTGTATTCACAAACATAACGCAGCTGCTCCTTTGTGTCCAAAGGTCCCACATTACCGATTCAAATGTATTTTAAAGATGTTTTAAAACATTTACCTGTGCTGAAAATGTATAGACATTTTTTTATCACACCTTCCTAAGCAAATATACAGCATTTATATTGTCTTGGGCATTATAATGAATCAAGACATGATCTTAAGAATATAAAAATATATGGCTTTTTATGTGAAAATACTATGCTGTTTTATTTTAGGATTGAGTATCTGCAGATTTTCATATTATCAAGGGGATCCAGGACCCATTCCCTTATGAATATCAAGAAATGATTGTCTTATTACACTGGTATACACATACATAACTACTCTAGTCTCCATTACTGTGATCAAAAGGTAAGGAACGATTAGAAATAATTTAGGGCTTATTTGGTTCATACTTTCAGGTCATAGGCTTTCATTGAGGGAAGTCAGGGCAGGAACTCAAACAGGAATTTTGAAGCAGAAACACTGGAGGAACTCTGCTTGCTGCCTTCCTTGTTCTAAGGCCCATGCTTAGCTAGCTTATATATTCTGGAATCATCTGTCTAGGTATGGCGTTGCTCATAGTGGGCTGGGCCATTCTAAGCCAATTAAGATAGTTAAGAAAGGCCATAAAGATATACCCATACTTCAATATGATAAAGACAATTACTCAGTTGAGATTTTTCTTTTATGATGTGGTTCTAGGCTATGTTAATTTAACAGTTAAAGCTAAGTGGGAGATGGTAAGTTCTGTGAATAAAACCAGGGTGTTATAATGTCATGAAGTATGTCCCCTTTTGGGATGGAAGTTGGTGATAGAACTTGGGGGGTTTAGATAATAAATGTTTTTCATATTCTGCCATATGCAATACGCACAATAAGAAAATGTGAAGTAGATACAAATGGCAGTGCACGTTTGTGTGTGCGTGCAAATGTTGTCCATCTATAAGTCCTCTTCCATTTACAATGGAGATCAACCCAAACAAGGTCATCCAAAGTGGAAAATAACATCAATGCAAAATGCATTTTAATACCGCAACCCAGAATACAGCTCACTGTAGGGGATGCATCTTTTTCCTTGCTGATCAATGTGGCTGGCTACATGCTTAACCCAGTATCCAGAGAGGATTATGTTGTACATTGTTAGTCTGGGTGAAGATCCTATTTCAATATTCACGATATTGTTTCTCCTGGTTGTCTATGGCTTTCAGCTCACCACAAATATGAAAAACCTTAAGTCTAACTACATTAAGTTGGAAATCATCTGTAAGAGGTTAGTTACACAAGGCAAAGGAAACTGTAAAAGTTACCAGAATCTGTTCCATTTTCTTTATTGAATAATCTATATCCAGGCGATAGCCAGGTTGAACAATGCATTACCATGTACCTTAAATAAGCAAATACATAGTCTCTGATCTTTAAAAGTCTATGTAAGCTCAAAATTAAAGGGTCAGTTTAAGCAATACACGAATAATAAGATGCTTAAAAGAGAACAGTATACTATATAGTATGTGGATGAAGCACTAAAACAAGACATGCTGTGTGTAGTTAGGTACAATATTGAATATTATTAATAGTTAACTGTTTTAAGATCAAGGGCAGTATCAAAACACATTTTTCTTATTGTAATAACACTGAAAAGGAAAAAGAAGAAAACATCTTTGCTTTATTTCTTGACAAATTGGGTACAATTTTAGCTTTCTTTTTCATGCTTTTCTATATTTTTAAATTTTAAAATGGGCTGCCCCTTTGCAATAATAAAAGAAACATAAAAGACATCTCCTAAAAATGTGTGCTGATTTTCTGGGGACAGCATGTGGTTTCACAACACGAGCAAAACAAATTGCCACAATCATCTTTAAGGTGATCTCACATTGGATGAGCTGAACGCCCTACCTTAGGAAACCCAAGATACTTGTCTCTCTTCAGTCAAATAAAAGTGAAGAGAAATGGTGATTTTTTTTTGAGCAACAGCACTCTTGTTGTCAGACAGAAGAGAAAGAGAGTTGGGTACCACTCACAGGAAATGCACAGGGTAATTTTGTTAAGTATATGTTATAGGTTCCAGTGTATTTTACATTAAAAAAAAAAAGTCTAATACCATGATTTCATGTAGGCTTGAAAAAAAAACCCCATAATACAACTGCACCTGTACTATAAATAAAGTGCATGCCATGAGAGTCTAAAGTAGTTTACTGTTTGTATGAGAGGTCTGAATATTTCCAGGCTGGTCAAAGTTGTCTTTGTGTGGTATTGGCCAGTGCATTATTGTGATTTCTTAAGTATTAAAAAATGAAAAACAAATTTCTTTGTTCTTTATAAAAAGGAGCGAATTCTGCAGCTCATTCACACACAGCAGCTGTCGGGTAATGGGTCTGCTTGGAATGAGAGCTGAACAGCGGTCAGATGTGGACTCCACCAGTGAACTTTCATTGTACGGAGGCCCACAGGCAAAAAGGAAGCAAATAAATTCAACGCCAAAGCCTGTGATGGGACATGAGCTTGTTGGGAGCATCATCTGCTGTGACCACAGACACAGGAGATGAACATCAGCAGTTTGGGGTCACTCATTCTTGTCCAGAAAGGCCATCCTTTCCCCAAATGTGGTTGTTGGCAGTTGGAACTCTTTCTGAAGCCTCAAACTCTGTTCCCTACCACGAAGTGGGGCATATATCATTTTATCGGCTTAGTTTTTTAATGCATGAGTCTCAGGTTGGCCTATAGACTAGCTGTGGGCAAAAGATTTTGACCAACGTAGATCTGCTCAGATCTCTACAATACTCTACAGACTCTTCTTATTCTAGACCAGTTGCTAGCTTTCCTCCAACCCCAGCATTGCTTCCTACAGAAGCCAACTCAAAAAGTACAACACAACCCCTACAGCTGAGAGTCCCAGGAGACCCAGCATCTAGACAAGAAAAAATACTGAGTGTATTTTAGATTTGTAGGCTCATTTCCCTCACAACCTCCTTGACTTCTTAAAGACATAAGTACTAGTAAATTTTCTGGTTAAGTCAATCTACACAAACATGACAAAAATAAAAACTATTTTATTTAAATAACATAAAAAGAGACAAATCACAGAGTTATAGAAACGAAGAGGGTCTTAGGGATTGCCAGCTCCATTTTTCCATTTGTCACTGAGAAAATAGTGTGGTATAGGTGTGTGCATGTGTGTGTGTTTGTGTGTATATGTGTGTGTGGTGTGTATTGTGTATAAGGCATATCTTGTGTGTGATGTGCATATATGTAGTGTATTCTGTGTATATAGTAATATATGTGGTATACATTAGTGGGATATGTCTGTTTGTGATATGTTTAATACATGTGCATATAGCATGTCGTATGTGTGCAAGATTCTTGCATGTAGTATATGCTGAATGTACTATTAGTATAATATATGGTGTGTGTGTGTCTGTGTGTGTGCACATACAGTTGTGTAGAATGCAGTTTGTGTGGTGTGGTGAATGCTAAGTGTAGTGCCTGGGACACATGTATAGTGTGTCTGTCTGCTGGAGGCTGTGGATGTGCTCTTAGGCTTGGGCAGCCCTGGGCTTCTGGGCACTGCGTATCTTACAACAAAGCTGGGAGCTGGGTGAGCGATTGGGCTGAAATGAGCTGTACCCAAGTTTTCTATAGGAGCAGAAGAGGCTGCAAATGGGAAAAGTGAAAACTAATAAGGAGAGATGTATACATATGAAAAGCACAGACAGAAACTCTGAAGCATGGGGGTGAGAAGGGGATAGGAGAGTAGGGTGAGAGAAAGGCCTCGTTTGCAGATTCCAGGGCAAGTGTAGCAGGCTGAACGGACTTCTCTAGTCTCCACAAGGCTGCTTTGAGACCTAGAAAACCCAAAAGCACACAGGCCAAAAGCACCTGCTTCTCCAGACACCTTACTATCCTGTGAGGCCAGAAGAGGGAAGCTGCTCTTGAGAAGTTCTCAAGGAGGAAGTGGCTTCAAGTGCTCTGACTGGATGAGCCACTTTCTACATCAGCTGGCAGCCTACTTCCTGTCTGGCCTCTGTTCCCCCTCTTGCCTTTTGACTTCTTATCCCTCTTCCATTATCTTGTTTCCTCCCTTCCTCTACCATGGAGCCAAAGGTGCCATTCTCTCTCTCTGTCTCTCTGTCTCTCTGTCTCTCTGTCTCTCTGTCGCTGTCTCTGTCTCTGTCTCTCTCTGTCTCTCTCTCTCTCTCTCTCTCTCTCTCTCTCTCTCTCTCTCATAGAAGCTGTGATTTATGTTTGCTTATGTCTGTTTGAGGATGGTCTCCTCTTAAGGACAGATACTTCTCTATACAGGCTAAAAACTGTATCCAGAATTTCTTTGAACAGATATTAGCTTAACAGTTTTCCACTGTTTTATTATTGTTGTTGTTTTCTGTCCATATTGAAACTGGAAAATAAAAATTCAGCACTGTTGACATCTAAGACCATTTTAATTCGAAGACAGTGCTGGCTTTTGTCAATCTATAGTCTTCAGGAGGTCTTTGTTTAATGTGGCTTCAGGATAACCATCTTCCTACTTTTGATAGTGTGATTACGAAGTAATGCTATCAAATAACAATCACGATTAAACAAGTTACATGAGCCCTCAGGCCCTGAAGCAATTTCTTTGAAGAATGAGTTTGTCCTTCAAATAGCATAATAAGAAAAAAATTAAGTATACGTCCCCAGAACAGTGTATTATAGAGGGAGAACGATAATCTGTTTGTCCATTCCTTAGAATTACAAATGGCCTGCAGTTAGAATGCCTTCTTTTCAGTGCCACAGGCTCTGGCTTCTTCTCTTTGTCTCATACCAGGTAGATTTTCTCTGCCACTGTGGATTACCTCTGCAGCTGTGATTTTTTTTCATTTACCTGGCCCACTTTCAATATCAGAAATTCAGCTGTTTCTTGACTTGTTTGTTTGTTTATTTATTTATTTATTTATTTATTTATTATTTACCAATGAGAGTAAAGGCACACAGCAAGTCACTAACAGTTTGCAACTATTGTCATTTTGGAGACTGTCTTTAAAAGGCCTCTATAAAATTAAACAACCAGGACCAAGATTGGCTGATTCACTCACATACAAAGTCTATGTATAAGATTCATAAAATGTAAAACTTGGAGTTTATGCCCGGTACTGACAAGGCTAAGTGAAGCAATATCAAAGCATGTAAGGTACTGGATAAACACCAAGGCTCTGAGGCAAAGGGACTGTTAAGATTCCAGTTTTTCACATTTATTTATTTATTTATTTATTTATTTATTTATTTATTTTGGAATAGAGGATAGTGTTGTTAATTCTGAGTATGAGGGCTGGAGCAGGAAAAGCTTATGGGAAAGTAAAAGTGTTGAACTTCTGTTTCTCCTGTGTTACAGCCCTGTATATAGTGCTAGCATCTTAGAGCTCAGCTTACTGCCCTGGAGCATTGGAGGAAAGAAATCTCCGATGTCCTAGAGAGCCTCAGTTTACATTGAAGTCCTTCCCTTTCTTGACTGTGGACTCATTGTGAACTGGGAGGGACATAGTGGCTACCTAATTATTTATGTCCTCAATGGTAAATTCAAGTACACTGGTATTTTATTTTAAAAAGTTGTGTTGCCTTTGCATAAAAGGTTCACTTTTTTTGAAAGCTTTGATATACATGACAATATATCTCTGGAAGAGAATTAAAAAGTAAGTGTATATGATGGTTCATGTATACACATGTCTGTAAGAGAGTGGACCTTTAGTAATGTGGATTTTCTTAGTGGAATCGGTGATGTTTTGTTAATGCATAAACACTATCTTTTTATTTTAAGGCTTTAGGTTACAGGGAAGAGAGTTATCTGTAGGCCATTCCTCAGCCTTCTTAATTTTGTATTTATTTGTATGTAGGCATTTTCCATGAGCTGGGAAAGGACATGGAACATGAGACCATGTTCAGGCTTCACAGGCATAGGTTAGGGGAGGGTATTGCCACAGGGAGATGCTATATAGGCAATTTCAGAGATGGTGATGATGGGTTTTATTACTAAATAATACATAATGATTTTCATAAAAAGCAAAATCAATAGGAATAGAAATTTAAATTTTCACTCTGTTGAGAAAACATTTTTCCTCTCAAAAAACTGAAAAATTTAATCTAAGACATGTTACATTATTTGAAATTGTGATAAGGTCTTATAATGGCTAAGTTACATTGCTTTTTTTGTTTTTGTTTGCTTGTTTGTTTTTTCCATAACTTACATTAATTATGACTCCAGGTACATGTATTTTCCCCAAAGTATTAAGGAGTATGTAAATGACAACCCTGCAAAGCAGGAGTTACATAGTCTTCTCTTGCATCCCCATGTTTCTTCATTATCAAGGCTGCTACTCAAAATACAAAAGTTTGTGAGGCTGGTGAGGTTATCTTGTGGTTATGGAAATGAGTAGATATGGACCATCTTTACCTGAGGGACTGATGCAGCCCATCCTGGGTGAGCCAGAAAGCTCTGGGCTGCACACAAGCTGAGCAACCAGAGCACTAGAAGCCGTACAAACAACTCAAATGTCATAGTCTACCATTTTGAAGATAAACATAGGGTTTTATTGAGCTAAGATCAAGGCTTCAGCAGAGTTTTGCTTCCTCTCAGACACTCTGAGGAAATACTTCTTGCAGCTTCTAGAGGGGACCTATGGTTCTGCACTTGTTCATGGCTCTGCCCCCATCTTCAAAGCCAGTGACTCCTTGCTTTGGCTTCTATCATCTTTCCTCTTGCTTTTGGTTTTGTTTTTTTTTTCTGCTGCCTCTTTGGCTGTTTAGAACCCCGTGGATACATTGGGTTCACCCAATATTCCTGAATACTCCCTCTTCAGACCAGTGGATGCTGATACAGGTCTTAATTCCAGATGCAATTTTTATACAGTGTAATATTTTCACAAATTCTGTACATTAGGATGTAGATTTTTTTTAAGGTAAGAAGCACAGCTCTTATCAGAGGAGAAAATAGTGAGATAAATAGATGCATAATAGGTAGGGAGATAGATAGATAGATAGATAGATAGATAGATAGATATACATAGTGAGTAGATAGATAAATAGATAGTTGGATAGATAGATAGACAGACAGACAGATAGACAGACAGACAGACAGACAGACAGACAGACAGATAGATAGATAGATAGATATACATGATGGGTAGATAGATAAATAGATAGTTGGATAGATAGATAGATAGATAGATAGATAGATAGATAGATAGATAGATAGATAGATAGATAGATGATAGATGATAGTTATCAATTTGGAATACATTCTATTTTATCTTTCAGACTTTTCCCCTCACTCCCATGTTTAGTAACTTCCTTTCTATTTTCTCCCCTTAGACTCATTCCACCCGCCCTGCAAGTTTTGATGCTAACGCCTTCTTTAGCTCACTGTCCTTTGATCATGTTGTTCTTCGTTCCATCAGAATCCATTCTTCTTGTCCTGGGTACAGTCATGTACTACATAATAATAGATTCCTTCTGGGAAACATATCATTATGTAAATTTACTGCAAATATTGTAGAGTATGTATCCACAAATTAGTATGGCTACAATAATATATCTATTGCTATCACTTGGCAACACGATCTTGTAGGGCCACCATAGTATATACATCTAATTTTTATTGAAATGTTATTAGCCTGACAATGCTTACTGAGGTGTGACTGTGTGCAAGGCAATTTACTGTATACAAGCAACAGGTGAGACTTATGACAGGTAAGAAAGAGCAATATGGTAGTGTTCTGAAAAGAACAAAGTGCCAATCATCTCACTGTGGATGGGGAAGCATCAAAGGCAAAGCCAAGGAACCTTAGCAATGATCACAGAAGTCACTCTTGTACTTTTGCCTGCTTGGAGTGATTTCATTGTTAAATGCACACTATGTGGTTTTAAAAGTACACTTTTAACTGAAGAGTGACATGACCATGTCTTCATGCACAAAGCTTAAGTATATGTCCAGTATATTATCACAAAGTGACACACATGTATGCAACTACCCTCTAGATCAAATAATAGATCACTGTCAGCAACCCAGAAAGCCCTTCCTAACGAAGCTCTCTGCTTCGTTTTGAGACCAGATCTCTCACCAAATCCAGAACTCACTGATTCAAATTTAGCTAGACTGGCTAGGCTACCCTGCCTTCAAAATGAAGTTCTAATAGGTACATACCATTACATCAGTCTTTTTATGTGGGTTCTAGGTATCTGAAGCTAGGTCCTCATGGTTTCAAAATAAGCTTTCATCTTTTGAGCCATCTCCCCAGCCCACAGAAGCCTCTTTGGGGTCCCTTCCAAATAACCCCTTTCTTTTCTCCCATGTGATTTTGAATTTTGTAGATGTTTGAACCAATGTATTTGTTTAGCAAATATGTATTAAGGCCTGTGGAGTCTAGAAAGGTAGAAAGATACAGTTGTCTCCTGCAGCTTCTCTCAGCTGAAATCTGTTGGGGGCAGGGGACTTTACAATCAGTGGGAAAAAAGATGACCTCCACAACGAATCGCCCTCAGATCTCCTACACAGTCCTTAGCTTTACACACAAGGAGCCAATTCCTTTGCTTAGCTGGGACTATCACTTCTGAAGTAACTTACCAGCTAACAGTGAACTCATTTGGCTGTTAGTTGATTTGAACCAAGTATTTTGTCAAGTTAATTTTCAAATAATGAATTTAAACTTTTATACTCCCCAATGTAGTTTACATTCTGCTTCATTTCTCCAAATATTAAGACCAGAGCCGCTTATTATTAATTCCTGTAGCAGTTATTGATCATTAGTGGGGTGGGTTCATCACTCAATCTTCTTTCCCTGGTACATTCCCATCTAATAATTATTTCTTTACAATGAAAGGTTTATTTTTAGGTGTGTTTCTAACTAATGCTTTTGTTTGTACACTCAGTTATATGCAATATGATAAATATGGAATATATATGTATTCACACTCTCAAAATTCTTCAGAAATTTTATAAATATATCTCACTTAGATTTTGTATAGATTGATCTGTATACTTGTTTGGGTATGAAATAATAGATGCCTTAGATAGAATTTTAAGAAGATAGGGCAGTTACAAGGAGTTATAAATGTAATTATAAGAAGTTTGTATTATATATCTAAAGAGAGATTACAAAAGAATTATAAGAATGTAAGCAATTTTTATTCTGACCTTTTGCCTTAGCCTTGGCTCTGAAATGATTCTACTTTCTTCATGAAGCCTTGTTGGCTTCATGCAGTATTCCATTTCTGTCTCATGTGTGTGAGGTGGCTCAAACAAATGAGCAGGTCTGTTGAGATTCTCTGTAAAAGTAGGTAGTAACAGACCATCGACAGTAGGCATAGAGGCTGGAGATACAGTAAGGGGCCTGAACCCAGACAAAGGATGGGGAAAATGGCCATTGAAGCTGACATTGTAGGAGATATTGTATTTATAATCTGATGGCTTGATAAGGGAGAGAAAGAGTAGCTGTTAGAGAGAGGCAGAGACACTAGCTAAAGAGTATCAGGCCATTGGAGACACATGGAGTCTTGATGCTTTTCAAGGCTGATTACCCAGAACTCTACTGTCTTCAGTGCCTCTAAATGATTTGTAGGAGGTCCCCATTAAGAGCTTTAATGCACTTCCTTTTGTGGGAGTGGGTCTCTTCCAGCCCAGAGTAAGATTAACTTATAAAAGGTTAGGATCGTTCAGTTGATTCAGATATAAGCTTCGATTCTCCTATGTGGCAACCTTTGTGACTGTGAAAGGTCCCCCACTTTGTTGGCTTGATGGATGTTAGGCTCTCAGAAATGTTCAAGATAAATTAAGAAAGAGGCAAATTCCAGTGCCATTGGCCTCCAAATTATTTAGTCTTCCATGTTTTCAGCAAGTGTTTGTGTAACCTTATTGTATGCATAGATCTATGCTGGGATTCCCCAGATAGAGTAAGGCAGTGGCTTCCCAGGACATGCCCAGTACCTGGAGAGAGAAAACAGAGATGCTAGATAGAGTGAGAAAATTGTAGCACAGAGGTGCATATCCAATGGTGGTGACCAGGAACAGCGAGGACTTCCCTTGTTCTAAGTTCTGACCCCACCCCCAACATATTGTGATGTTCAAATGGACACAGAACTATTTCTTACATCCTATTGTCAGGTATTTGCAATGTACATTCTAGAGTAGATAAAGTATAATAGCTAAACAGAGACAAACTCAGATATAAAGAGTCAGGTTCAGGGTATTGAGTAAACTTCACTGGAAAGTAATGGAAGTATGGTTGTGGCAATGAAGTGGGACATAGTTAAATAACCTCATCATGTGGTTAAGAAAGAAAAGAAAGAAAAGTTTCTTTGTGGTGCCCTATTTTCAAGGGTTGTTGTTAACATTCCTTTCCCACCTCCTGTGCCTTCTTTACCCATCTTTTACTTTGCATGACACTGGGATCCCTGCCTCTCTATACAGTGACATATATTACTGTTTTTCCTTTATGTGCAATAGTAGTCCCAGTTGTTGTTCTGGGGTTGGTAGTGATTCTGTGATTTCATTCCCTCATTAGGAGCCGTGTGTTTATTTATTAAAGTTGCAAACTGCCCAGAGGCAACATACAAAAAGTATAGAAATCCCCAAATTAAATAAAGGTTATTATTGCTGTTATTTTATAAAGCTTGTCTATCACAAGCCTCTGTGTGGGAGCACAGGATGGAGGCTCTGTTAACCAGGTGCTATCCAGAACCATAATTAGCAAACTTGTGCTTCCTGCTGCTGTCAGTGGGTCATATGCTAAGGCTCCTGCATGATACAAGAAGGCAAAGATCCACCCATCATCTTTTAGAAAAATCTTTAGTTTCCAAACTACCCATTTAAGTAGCTCCAAGAAGTCATTGTGATGAATTCAAATATTCTAAGAAGGCCTTCCTGGGGACTAGGTGGACGTTTCTGTATCTATTTGAGTTCTTTCCTTAATAGCAGATGAGGAAACAGGTATGTGATATCACTTCACGTATGAAATAGTCACAGAATGCTTGCTATAACTTGATGACTTGGAGCCTGGGAAGCCAGCAAGAACCACGTCATTGTCCTGATGGAGCTTACATTCCACAGGGGAAGCAAAGGATGAGTAAGTTGTTGAGAAAATGATGTTCTGTTGCATGGAGTTTAGAGTTACAGGTGAAACTAAGGCAGAGAGGAAGCATGCGGTGCCCACTGAAATTGGAGCTTGGGATTTCTGATCTCTGTATGTTGCTTCAAGTTCTTGCTGATAAAATGCTGTGAGTGGACTCCTGAGAGACAGCTAAGTGGAACTGAGGGAAAAGTATTCCAGCAGAAGGAACAGCAGTCAAGAGCTCTGAGCACATATGAACAGAAGCAGGTGTGGTGTACTTCCCCAGACAGCTGTCCAATTTCTGTAACAGGGAGATCATTAATGACCTGATGTAAGGATCATATCCATGGAAAAGAAAGATTTAAGTTATGGCATCTTTGGCTTAATGCTTCTTACATTTTAGTCTCAGTAACACATCTAGTTCAAGGTCTCAGCTGAATTTTTTTTTTCTCAGAATCTCCAATATTCACACCAGTACCAGGGTCTAATCTCAGCCAGACTTCAGCCCAGACTTCACAGAAAGATTTCTTTCCTCATATTTTTCCTTAAGGAAGAGGAGTCCCAGGAGGCAACAGACACTGCTTCTGCAGTAGGAAATAGTAAATTTGAGGTTGGAGAAACCAAGATGTAGGCACTTAATAATGCCACTTTAGTGGATATCTTAGCCAAGTCATTTCCTTCTTCCAAACTTCAGATCTTAGTTTATACGAAAATGCCACTTACATTGTTTTATAATATACAGCTTCTCTACCCTGACAATGAGGAAACAATAGTATCATCTCTCCTCTCCTTCTCCTTCTTCCAACCTCTCTCTGCCACCATCTTCCAGCTAGGTCTGAGGTCAGAGCTCTGAGAAGTTTTTGTGGTAGCATTCAGTAGTACCTATTCCTAAATGTCTCAAAAGATTAGGAAGTTCCATGGCTTCTCATAATTTATTCTCCATCTCTCATTTTTCTCTGTCTCTATCCTTCTCTGCCTGTCTCCGTCTCTCTGTCTCTGTCTGTCTGTGTCTTTCTGTCTCTCTAATCTCTTTGTATCTGTCTCTGTCTGTCTGTGCAGTTCTAGCAACTGAAGAGATCTAAGCATAGCAACTGCCTATCACCACCCTGCTTAGTGTCCCTTCTGACTCGTCTGGAACAGGACCCATGTCTAGACTGTAGAAATGGAAGTAGGTTGATGCATTTGCTGGGTAATAAGAATTGTAAGCGTTGGTGAGCAGTGTTTGCCTGTTAACTTCTTTAGAGTCAGATGCTCATGTCTCTGCAGAGAAAGGAAGACAGTGAGAAAAATGACAAGCATAGGCCTCATCAGAATGTTGTAAAGCTGACCATCACCTCAGAGAGGCCATATGTTAGGCAGGAATTATGTCAAGGCACCAAGCACAAGGCGGACACTGCAGAGTCTGCTACAGAACCTTTCGCGTCTTTGCAGCTCCTTGTTTTTCTCCCCAGGCTACAGTCTAACTTCAGGGGAGTGATGACAATGGTAAAGGAAGGAAAAGGCAGAACTAAAAACTAAAAAATAAAAGGGGGGGGTCTCTTTCCACACGCCCTTCACCCTGTGCTAGTGGCCAGTCTGGCAGACTCTGGTTTCCAGTATGTCCCAACATAATATGTGCCAGAGGAATGTGGTTTCTTTGTGCATAATGTCTCAGGACCCTTTGCTTGAATCTGTCTGTGAGGAAAGAAGTCTTGAGTGGAAGATCAGCAGGGATGAGGATTCACCTTATTGTATAGTTGTGGTTCATAGTACACACTTTTGCTATCCTATTCTGACGGGATGGCATTTGAGCAGGTTTGGATGAGAAGAAGGCAAAAAGCAAACACTAACAACGAACCTCACAGCATTTGGAGTTACCCATGAAGTGTAAGTGAGCCAGGGGCTTCTCCTTCATGCTTCAACAAGGGTACTGAGATCTTCTAAACTTACACTTCCAAGTGTCATTTTGCCCATTCTCCTCACCTGAAAGTCATTTCAGAGAATACTGCTCACCATGATATAACCTGGGTTTGAAGGAGAAACAGCTCCCATAATGCCATAAAATGGAAATTAAAATAATGATCTCTGAAACTCTTGGTAAACATAAAGTAGTATTAGTGAAGCTGATGACCAAAGAAAAAACAAGTGGGCATCTCCAATGAAAAGAGGAAACACAAAGGCAAATGAAGTGCCAAACCAAGGGTCTGATGCAGAATAATTGAGACACTCCTGACAAAGCAGACCTGCTTCTCTTTAGAAATAAACCAAACCGTATGGTTGATGAACATAAACAGTTGGTGCCAAAGTGTGAGATGTGGACCTGTAATTAGAAACAGCATAAATTTGAAGTGCTTTCTTTGTTCTGGATCTGACTTCTCTTTTTCCAGGTTAGCAAACTTCAAGGTCATGTTATTATTGCTATGCCAAATGGTTACACAAAGACAAAAGTCTGAGTGTATTTGCAGTTATTCAATAGAACAAAGCCCCACTGGGGTCCATGACTTTTATTTGGAAGAAAATATTGTTCTTCTAGTTGGTCTTATCTGTGCAACAGGGGCACACACACACACACACACACACACACACACACACACACACCACACACCACTTAAAGTAGCATGGGGTCAGAGTGAGAGAGAAAAAGAAGGACATAGAGATAATTCTTCCCAGATCAGCTCAACTCAACTTCCTTTTGAGAATGTGTGATATCACTTATGATGTCATGGCAGGCCACGACTGACGTGACTGTGCTGGAGCAGAGCAACAAAGACAGGACCTGGACTTAAGGTGAGCTCAAGTCTTTGGGCAGAGTTATCCTCTTCTCCTTTATCTCCAGGGCCAGACTCTTCTAGCAGAACTATTGCATGTCAAACAGAAGATTCCCATCATCAGGCAAGGAGCTAAAGAGAGGCTCATGAATAAGGAGATCTCAAGGGGCCACCGTGGGCTAGATGGAATGCAGATACAAAAGGCAGCTGGCTTTCCTCATACCTGTGTACCAATGAGCCACATCGTTAGATAAGGCTTTCTCAGCAGGATACCAGAGCTTATCAGATGTTGTTACATACTATTTAGTCTCTCGGGTGACACAAAAGAAATGACATCAACCAGCAAGGGTAACAAAACAACATGAAGAAAATCAGAGGCTATGCAGGAAAAGGACTCAGAGGGCTGTACAGGCATTATTGCTGGATGCTGTTCCCAAAAGTGGGGTTCAAATAGTGTGTGTGTGCGTGTGTGTGTGTGTGTGTGTGTGTGTGTGTGTGTTGTCTGGCTTTTCTGAAGAGGACAGATGAACATACGGGGAAGAAGTAGGAAATAAAATTGCACCCTGGCTGCCGAGATGGGAATGGTGTTTGTTTTCCTGGCGCCACGCTCTGTATCCTGCTTTTGTCTTTCAGAGTTGAGAGAGCCCATGCTTTAATGCTTGCAGGTTGACCATGCATTGTTATTATACAGTCTTCATGTTCACATCATGTGTCATCTGACCAAAGGAGAGTCTACAAAGTGAAAGGGCTCATGCAAAATTTATGCTTATATGGCTGTTTCAGTCAGTGGAAAAATCAATACTGCAGGCTTGATGCGCAGAAATGACTGAGTACTCTCTGACTGACGCTAAAAGCACCCGGAGATTGAGAGTTGCATTTGCTGTTCAAGGGATCGGGTGTATTAGGGCTCTTGTAATAGTCTGCTCACCTTATATTAGCCTTTCCTTGGGATTATTTTTTGATAACAATTATGATTGTGGGGTTTAAGGCAATTACACTATTACAAAGAAAAAGCTGCTCTTTATGTCCTGTAAAGCTGTCATATATTTCACACTGCAACCGCCTTCCAATTATTTTGCTACAATGCACTTTGGAAGCAAAATGTCCTAACTGATATATATTAGTCCTTTATGTTTTATAAATAAAAATCAAAGCCATAATGTAATCCTTCAAACGGAGCTTCTCAGTTTCCCCAGATGTGATTTTAGAAAGAGCGGAGCTGTAATGGGCTCCATATACTTTGAAAGGGATACATTGTAACGTTTGTGGTGCTGTGTGAAGAATTGCTATTCAGGATGCTGCTTCAGATGGGAGAGAGAGCAGGTGTCTAGGAGCTAATAGCTCTGTTAAGTGGAGGAGGAGAAGGGGCTTTGATGAAGTAAAAAACAATCCTTGAAATTAATTCATTCAGAAAAGACCTCAACACGTTGTGACAGCACATTAAATAGCCAGCAACAACACACACTCACAAAAATCTCTTCTTTGATTTCAAGCCTCTTGCAAGGAAGATTTTGCAGCTGTGCTGGTTGGACCCAAGATACCAAAGGAAGGAGTGTGTGTGTGTGGGGGGGGTACAGGGAGGGATACAGAGACTGGCACAAGGTACAAATATGTATCTGTAGAAAAGGAAATTAGTAGGCTAAGATGAACCATGTAGTATGCGCCTGGAGGTTAAAGGGAGCTGAATGAAAGCTCATTGAGTTTGGGCATATTGTTGCTCCAGGGAAGGTGGGAGACACTGTTGGTTCCAGTCCCCTAAACCAGGAAGCAAGTTATACAGTCAGTTCAGAGGGTCTGGAGGTGTGGCTAGTACCATGGCCAACCTAACTGAACTATCTCAGAGAAATGGAGTTACAATGAGCACCCAGGGCAAAGTGAGTTTGGCCTCCTAAGTTCATGGCAGGAAGATTGCTGTGAGTTTGCATTCCCAAAGCAAAGAACAGCACTGCTTCGAACGGCTAGAAGCACAGTGACTATTGTGAGAAGGATTAACTGCATATGTCTTGTACTCTGTGTGCATTTCAAAAGTTACCTTCCAAAGAGACTCATCCCTACATGCATCAAGACAAGAGGATATGAATCTGTTCTCTTAGTTGCTCACTGGGCTCAGGCAGGGGAATGCTTGAAGCCAGGAATTTTAAGCCAAGCCAAGCCAAGTAAATATATATGTGTGTGTGTGTGTGTGTGTGTGTGTGTGTGTATACTCATATATATATATGTATATATATATATACATATATATATACATATATATATATATATATTTAGTTTAAAGAAAGTCCAGGTTTGAGTGTTTAAAAAAAACTCAGTGCAGAAAAGATTTCCATGTTCACTGGGCTGCCCTACTGTTGCCCAGAGGCATAGACAGATGGACACTAGGTGTGTCCTCATGCTGGGATGGGATAAGAATGAAAAGTTCAGGAGGCAGCAGGGGGCATCCTCTGTCTAAGGGGTTCCTCTGATTCTCTGTAATTCATTTGGAAATACCTTTCTCTTTTTCATCCCCCCTGCTGAGGATTCTTTCCTCAGCTTTTTTTGTTTTTCTTTGGTTTTTAATTGAGAAAGTCCTACTTTAGAAAGCTCTGCTGAGTGGATGTTTAATCTGAGAGTAAGCTCATTGGCCAGATATACTACTTTCTCTCATTTTTCTTAAGTATCTTTCTAGCATTTGAGATGCCAACAATATTTAATAGGTCATCATGTCCGCTTCTCCCACAGTGGTAATGCCAGTGTGAGTTTTTATGAATATAGTTGCTGTGAGCTTTATGGAAACCTGTGTACTAATCTCATTTGTAGTATTGGACCTCCATGTGAGATACATACTAAGGAATAAAATGTACTTCCAAATTCTTAGGTAAAGGATCCATTCAGATATCAGGAAAGAAAAATCCAGAACGAGTAGAGGAGTTAAAAAAATATTCTAGAGATCTTGAGAAAACAGCAGATACTTAGGCTCTGATATGACCTCACAGCTGGAATATTAGGCCAGAGGTAACCACTAACTTAAAAGCATGGAACCACTGGGTCTTGGCTGAAGGAAGTACTAGCCTGGTGAAGAGGGTGTATTGTGGAATTCTTTCATGGTCCCAGGTGAGCAAGATTACTCATTAAACAGGTCCTGGGAATACATGACATTTCTTTGGCTAGGCCAATGACTTAAAGTGACTGCATTATAGTAGTAAATGCATTGGATTTAAAGTCCTAAGTCATCCGTGTGAACCTTTCTCTGATACCTTACTGAGCATCTTTGAGCCTCTGCCTCTTCATCTGCACAGAGGAAAGGTAACCATCATCCCTCATCAGCAATAGTTATGAGTTAAATGGTGGGTTTTCATGGGGCTGCACCCAAATCATTCAATGGACTATCAAAAGGGGATGAGAGACATGATTGCCCCTTTTTCTAGTTCCTCAGTCAGAGTGATGATAGGCTAAAAGGTCCAGTCTTTTGAGCTATTATAGGTCTCAGAACGAGCAGAGAAGAAAGCTTCTGTGTCTTTCTTTGAAGCTAGAAACATCCATGCAACAATTGACTGGGGAAACATGGTGGGGGAAGAAATCGAAACCCAATTCTGATCATGAGAGTCAGCCTATCTACCTTCTTACGTCTGTTTCTGCCTTCTTGTCCATGAGGAATGATGGTGGCTGCTGTTGAATAAGCATTTCCAGAGATGAGGTCATTCTCAGGAAGTCATCTAATCAATACCACAAGATAAACAGGTTGCTCGGTCATCCCAGTTTTCCATAACAGAACTAAGGCCCAAGCAGTTTAAGTAACTTGCCCAAGGTCAAACATCTAGGCTGAAACTGACACATGACACCAAGAGTCCTGGTTCAATTAATCTTCCAATAATATTCCTTAGTTGTCACTTTCAAGAGGGGAGTCGGCCTAAATTATCTCAATCTGGATGATGTGTCTTCTGTTTTCTCTGTCTTGATGTTGGGTTTTTCTCCTTCATAGTGTTTATCATAATTTTAAATTACATGCCATTTGAGCACATCCTTGGCTAAGTAAGTTGTCTTCCCAGTAGAATATCCACTCAGCCTTTGTTGTCCTTGTTGAAGTTCCCAGTGACTATGACAAAGCCTGCTATATAAGAGGGACTTAAAACATATTTGATGAGAAATGAGTTCACTGACAGTGTGCCTAAAGGCTGGCCAATATTAATCCAGTGAGAATTTTGAAAGCTGGGGGGTTTGGCCTTTATAAGGCTGAAATCTTGATAGTTAGAGGTTACCTTAAGTCTCATGGGTTTGTAGCTCTCTGTAGTTCGTAGAGAAGAGAGGAAATAAGCCATGAATGATATTTCACATTCACCCTTTATTTGGTCCCCAATGTCATCTACATTTTGCCCATCTATCATGTCTTTGGAAGGGTCGGAAACAGTGGAAAGGCAACAGCAATGTCACACATTGCTTATGTGGTTAAATGCTTGGGAGTTCTTCTGCTTTTCAGAGATTATCTCTTTCTTCACTGGAGTACTCTACTGAAAATCTAAGTGCAATGCTGTTCAATCTGCTATAACAGTAGGAGAAACCATTACTGGGGATGATAATGACATTTTGTTTTATAAAGATTAGAATGTTCCTCAACACAGTGAATTCTGCATTAGTGTTCAGTTCTAATCCAGTCTGCCAGACAAACAGAAGCACAAGGAGAGAAAATGGTGTCTTTGTTAATAAGTGTGAAGGAAAGGTGAGCACTCAATAAAGAAAAAATACAAGTCATAAGGGAAGACTTGATATGAGAATAAGATATATTGCTACAGGGAAAGCCTCTTGGGACAATGGCTTGGCAGATATTCTTCTACAGAATCTGCCAAATAAACACAACAGAAAAAAGCCCAATTCCTATGATTTACAGAACAAACGGACTTTAGTTTCACTTGATGGCAATTCCTTTAACTTTGGTACCTCAATTCCTAAGTCTCACATTTATTTCTATGAATTATCTACAATGCTAGAGAACACTATGTCTCCACGACACTCTTTTTTATTTGCCACTGTGATATTCAGAAAATTAAAGTCTGCTTAGAGTCTATATGGCTGCTATGACTGCTTCTGTCTCTGTCCCAGCAGGATGGACATTTTCTATAAAGCAAATCATTTTGGGCAAAGGCTGTCTGCATACGGATACTGAGGAAGACACTTAGATCCTCTCAGAAGGAGATGATGACTTTGTCAATAGAAAGGATGGATGGCAAAGCCAGCTGAGGTGGCCTACACCTGTAACTTCAGCACTTAGGGGCCAAGGAGTACTACTGAGAGTTCAAGGCCATCCTAGACTACCTAGTGAGTTCTAGGCTACCTTTGATTGCAATGTGAGATTCTGTTTTGGCAAAATAGTTTTTAAAAGAATTATTTACTTATTTTATGAACATGAGTACACTGTAGCTGTCTTTAGACACACCAAGAGAGAGCATCACATACCATTACAGATGACTGTGAGCCTCCTTGTGGTTGCTAGGAACTGAACTCAGGACCTCTGAAAGAGCAGTCAGTGCTCTTAACCACTAAGCCATCTCTCCAACCACCCCCCCCCCCCAATATTTTTAAGTGTAACTATGATTCATAATTTTAAAACTTGACTTAGAGTCTGGGACTTCACAAGGCAAGTAACTTAAGGCTTTTATCTATCATACATTAACATTATCCAGCACACCCCCACCCCTTTTCTCTCTGTCTCTCACTCTCTTTCTTTGTGAGCGTACATACACATGTGTTCACGTACATGTGTACTTCTATAGAAATGAATGAATAGTTCACATGCAATTACCTAAGATTTAACAATATAATTTTAGAAAAAAGGAACTATCAGTGAATAAGTAATAATTTTCTCCTGGGTATTTTTCATTTTATTAACATATTTAATCCTCAGAACAACCAAGTATAATTATTCTATGTTTATTTTTTAAATGAAGAAACTCAATCATAGAAAAAAATTGTAATGATATAGGGGCAGAGAATAAAACCAAAGCCCAGGCTTCCAGCAGAATCAGACTGCTTCCCAGCTAAGCACACCCTCTAAGTTGGAGTTTTTCTGTAGTACTAGCTCCTCCTCAGAAGTCATTTAGAACCTGCAAATGCCTAAAAAAAGATATATCACAGTCTAAAGTGAATGAACTTGAAGATTATTGTAATATCCCAAAATTGGGGTTTTATGACACTTTAATTGGGTTTCTGAAGTTCTACTCTGGTTCTATTTCATTTAGAGATAAATCAAAGCATTCCCCTCAACACAATCTATCTCTCATATTATCATTGGCGTTGTTAGAAGAAAGATGTCATAAGTAGAAATTTATCGATCATTAATACCATTTTGAGAAAAGTTTCCTCAAGTCTCTCTTGCTTTGTATTTTATTTTAAAAAGTTGAAGGCTGGTGTGGATCTTGGACTTTCAGTAGCCTGTCCATTTCCTGGCTCCAAAAATCAGTATAATACTTGGGTATCACTTCTGATTACTCCCTTTCCATAGACAAGGCTTCTGCTTGAGCAGAATACATTAAATTCTTGCTCCAAAGAAGGCAGTAGTAAAGAAAGCAGAGCAAGTTCTCAGTTTCCTAGACGACTTTAAGACAAGTCACATGGATTTGGGGAACTTCATTTCTGGGGATTAGCATCCTATCCTGACAAAGCTGGGCTTTTTGCAGTGTTACAATATAAAATCTCTGAAAATATGTCCATCTTGATCTAGTGGCACAGATTTCCCTTGTTCCTAGACTAAATTATTGATGCTACAGTTATCACTTCTTATCTCTTCTTGGGGAGCTCAACAAAATGACTTTCCTACAGCTGAGCCAATAATTGAGGAAGAAGACATGGCCTTTTGATATTTTTGTTTGTTTGCTCTTGTTCTTGCTCTGTGGAGTGGTTTCAGAGGTGCACATTGTCATGGACTTGGGGGGATCAAATAATGATGCTGGGTGCATTAATTACTTGTCTCAATGCTCTGACAAACATGACCATACAAGCTCAAGGAAGGGTTTATTTTGGTTTACATTTCAAAGGGAGTCTAGGATAGCAGGGGGAGCATGGAGGCAGGAGCATGAGACTGCAGGCCACTTGTGACCACAGTCAAGAAACAGACAGAACAAGAGATGAATGCTTCTGCTTAACTAGCTTTCTCCATTGGGTTGAATTCAGAAAGATAGTCCATGAAATGGTACTGCTCAATTAAACTAATAGATGACCCCTCACAGACATACTTAGGGGTTCATCTCTATGGTAATTTTATATCCCATCAAGTTCACAATCCTGATAAAGTATGACACAGGGTCTTCCATTTGAATATGGAATAGACTAAGATTGCATACAACTAATTGAAGAAGTGACTCAGATTTGCAGTTGCTGCAGGAGATGGATTTCAGGAGAGAAGTCTCTGCAAGCATTTATGGTAGTTCTTTTCCATCACCTAGAAGACACACTTGTAAATGGAAGATAGAAAATTGATAAGGAACCTAACAATATGTCAAGTCTGAGGACCATTAGGTTTTATTCAACTGGACAAATAAGGAAGTATGCTGCCATTTTGTTATTGTCCAAACAATATGGTAGCTGTATTATATACAAATCATTGTGTATGTAGCTATGCCTAATGTGTCTGTTAAACCAGTATTTGTCTATGAACCAGAGCCATCTAATAGGTATAGTTAGTGATTTTATTTTTAAGCAATTCTTTCCATTTTTATTGGTGCATTTAAGTGGATGTATTTGTGTGGAGTGATTTCTTTCCATTTATTATTTCAATTTATTTGATAAACACAAATGGACTTGCTTCTATAGGGAAAGTATCATTTGGTGGTTTATGGGAATATTATAAGAGTTCAGATTACTTAGTTAGCGCTTCCTAGTTTTATGATCTAAAGCAAGGAATTCAGTTTCCTCATATGACAAACAAAGCTAGTAACTGGTCCTCAGTGTTGGTCGTGTGAAGATTGTCTAGGTTAACATGTGACAAGAAAACTAATGTTTCTGTATGTATCTGGACAGCATAAATAATGGTATTTATGATTTTCAACACCCTGGCAGGCATTATACTTGGTGCTTTTCATACTCAGTATCTGTCATTGCTAATATGATGCTCAGTAGCTATAGACCTGGTACCTACTCAGTCGATTTATGCTTTCTTTATGTAGTAATCTATCTGGTTTTAATTTCACACATATTTCTATTCCAGGTCTAGATCTGTCTTTCTACAGCTTTGATTTTACAATATGGCAATCCAAGGAGAAGAAAATTTGTAATTGTTTTCTTTAGACAGTTTTCAAAGAGGATCTAGAGAAAGCAAATGAGACAATAAGAAATGCCTATTAGTAGTCACCAGAGACATTAACGTATCAATGAGCTATTATCCCACACTCAGAAGGACTAAACTAAAAACAATGGATAAGAAGAAAGAAAAGCAAATCCCAGACTGATAACCCCAAGTGCTGACAAGGGGATGGAGCCACAGGACAGGTTAGACATTGTTAATGAGATTTAAAAACTGTACATCCACTTTGGAAAACTGCTGGCACTTAATGTACATCTAACAGCAATCTTGTTTTCAGTATTACCTACGGGAAATGAAAAGTATATTCACAGAAAAAAAACCAAATAATTACAATGCCTTTATTCATAGGTGTTAAAAAATGGAAAACTATCCAGATGTTCTTAAGCTGAAGTCATGCAATGAAGTTCAATGCTAAGGAAGTTACCCACCACTACAAAACAGGCGTGCTTCGGGTATATATGAGAAATGAAGGGAGGTTAGGTCTGAGGGATGCATATGGTTATCACTTTCAGGAAAGGTAGACCACTGAGACAGAATATAGATTGTTGGCTAAGAGCTGAGGGCCATAGATGGTTAATTTCAAAAGGAGCTTGACAGGATGTTTTGGGATAACTCTCAATCTTATTGTGGTGATAGTTACACTGGATTATAGTGTCTTCCAGATCTTATAGAACTATATACTAAAAAAAAAAAAAAAAATAGATATAATGCTATGGACCATGTAGGTCAATAAATCTAAGAAAATTCTTCTCAGTATCAGACCTACAAGTTAATTAACTAAGCAATAGAATATACCCTCAAATGGGTCCTTAAATACTGTCCCCTAATGACCTTCACTGTCTCCAGCCAATGTTCCTCTGTCAGTAAGAGATGCTATTTGCTATTTTACTTCTTTCTGTTTGGCTCAGCTGTCTTACACATGGAATGCTTCACCAGTTCTTGATGCCTGTCGACGTCACTCAGGTCTACGTCACATGCCACTGTCTCAGTGACCTCCTTTTTCCAGTCCAGTTATATCTCTAGAAAATTCTTCCCTGACTTCTTTGACTCACTCCTTTGGAATTTTAACATTTGAATTTTTATCCAGATGCTGTTTGTTTTCAGATTTATTCACTCGCGTTTTCTTGGATGACTTGGACAGACAAGTAAGTAAGTATATAGATTAGTACCAGAGGAGAAATGGCCATTATGGGAGGTGGAGGGGGGGAAGCCCTTCAATGAGGTGACCAGGTATGTCTAGCCCAGATCAAATGCAGGAAATGGTGGATTTTCTGAACTCAGACAGAATCCACACTGAGTAAAACTCCCCTTTTAGTCCCTCAGGGAATGTCAAGAACCCGTATCCAAGGCCACTGAGCACTTTTCTGGTCTAAGGTCACTTGGAGTAACAATCTAAAAGCTGGAGAGAACCTGTGGTGAAGTTCCTGTAGGTGTTGATTTAGCGCATGGCTCCCCCTAGGGGGCCACAGTCTTCACAACCTCTCTACCCTTTAAAGTTTGTTTAAAGGAAAATGTATAGGCCATGATTCTTAGAAACTTGACATGAGATAGTTTTCATATTGATGTCAACTGGCCCTAAGAAAAATTACAGTCATAGGTTTCCTTGGAGTGAGAACAGAGAGCACAATACTAATAAGGTGAATCTTGTATGGGACAGGCACTGTGATAATACCCTCAGGCATAGCATCAATCCCTATAAACTCTGTGAGGAGAGTATAAATATATAACTCTTACTTCAAGTCCTCAGTCTAGATGCTTCAGTGCAAACATATATACATACTTGATAGTTATAAATGTTATTTATTACATGATGCCCTACTATGGTCTAGGTAGCATTCGGCAGTTAAGCATACTAATTAATATTCTGGCAATTAACCTATTTCTTATGGCTCAAGGTCTAAGAGCACTTGCTGCTCTTTCGGAATACCAGAGTTTGATTCTCAACATCCATTTTGGGTGGCTCATGACCATCTATAATGTAAGTTCCAGAGGATCCAGACACTCTCTGGCTTCTGTTTGTATTTTCATACATATGGATACATGTGTAGGCATATACACACACACACACAAAAGCACACACAAAAGCACACATACAAATAAAAATAAAATCTTATAAAGTCTACCTCTTTCTTTTTGCATGAAGTAAGGTAAATAAAAATTATATATATATCTTGATACAAGTTAATAATTTTGCCACTGAGGGATTACTGAAAACATCTTTACTTTGTTGAGAATTTTTGAAAAGTAGATACTTACAGACCTACACCTTCTGGCTGTTTTACTTATGAGAAACTGAGGTGTTGTTAAGACAACTGGAACAAGCTCTCTCACTAATTGGTGGTGCAATCAGGAGGCATACTTTGATAGCGTTAGCTCAGAGGATTCTCTTTCTGCATGTCCCTCTCCCTCTCCCTCTCCCTCTCCCTCTCCCTCTCCCTCTCCCTCTCCCTCTCCCTCTCCCTCTCCCTCTCCCTCTCCCTCTCCCTCTCCCTCTCCCTCTCCCTCTCCCTCTCCCTCTCCCTCTCCCTCTCCCTCTCCCTCTCCCTCTCCCTCTCCCTCTCCCTCTCCCTCCCCCTCCCCCTCCCCCTCCCCCTCCCCCTCCCCCTCCCCCTCCCCCTCCCCCTCCCCCTCCCCCTCCCCCTCCCCCTCCATCTACCTCTCCCTCTCCATCTACCTCTCTCTCTCTCCTTTTTCCTCTCCCTCTCCTCTCTCTCGTTCTCATACACACATACAAACACAGAGACACATATACACACACGTATACATGCATACACACATACATGTGAGTGCACACAAGCGCACATACTCATGCGCACACAGCTTAAAATCAAACACACCTACCACATGTAGAAAGCACACTTAATTTAACTGATGAAGGTACATGAGATCTAAGTGGTCCAGGTACTTCTCCTTGTGCCCTTCTCTAGGCACCACCCCTCCCACATTATTTTAACTTGTATTACCATGCGTTAGTTTTGTATGTCCTGGCACTTTATACAGGTGACCACGTAGGATGTAGTCTTCTATATTCATCTTCCCTAGATTCATTCATGCTCCTGGAAGTAAGTGTACTTTGTTCTTTCTCTTGTTGTGTGCCAGTTTGCTATGCAAGTATATCCTTGACAGTTAGACGCTTTTCTCTTGGCAGACATGTGAGGTGGTTCCACTTCAGGGGAAGTTCTTACTGTCATCAACTGTCAGTGTCTCGCTCAGCCTTAACCTTCATAGGCTATCACAATAGAGCAAACCAGTTCCTCCAATCAGAATGAAGGCAGCTGGTTCACAAATGACCTTGCCTTCTGTTTATAGCTCTAATGTAGAGGTCTTACTAGACAGACTTTTTCTGTAAAGGGCCATATGGTAAACAATTTGGACTCTGCCACTGCGGTGTGTCAGCACTATAGACAATTTGTAAACCAGCACATGTGCACTCCAACACATTTTCAGTTGAAGAAATAAGAAATGGTGAGATTTGATCAGTAAGTTACAGTATGGCAAAACTTCCTTTCTAGTGAGTTGGAGAAGTCATTAAATCACTGGGGACCTGTTCCTCAATGTGGGACCCTGGCCTTTTCTTCACTGTCTCTGCTTTCAGGTTTATGATGTAGAAGGTTTGCTTTGTCACACACTGTGCCATAATGTGCTCATCACTGAGATCCCAGACTAATGTAACTAAGTGATCATGAACTGGAGCCTGTAGAACTGTGAAAGATGACAATAAAACCCTTTAATGTGACAAGAAACTTATTTAGGTTATTTTGTTGTAGTGATGGAGAGCTGGGTACGAACCACTTGAGTAAGTACTATTCTTGCTCGTGTAAATGTCCAATCTGAGTTTGGAGATGCTTAACAGCATGTATGGGTGGGTAGTATGCAGCACTCTTCTGGTACATCTATGAATAAACCTCAGAGTATTTGTATGCCCATTTTGCATTAAATACTAAAATGTGCATGTTTGGGGGCATATGTATTTTTTGGTAGCACTTACTTTAGCTTTAATTAACATTTAAGAGGTATTTTTATCCCCAGATCAGGAAGAACAAAGGCCTGGAGAGACAGAGATGAGAAATCAGACCATGAGAAATGGAAAAAGGTAAATGGTTTGGTTTTTGTTGCCACATATGTAGACAAGGTATTTTTTTCTAACCAGTAAAGGCAATGTATCCAAATTCCAAATTCAAATATAAATTTCAGTAAGGGATATTCTTCTTTAGAAAAATTAGTGTTTTTTCATCTGAGAGGCATCTCTCCTTTTATATGAGTCTTGTCTACAAGGTATGTGGTCCAGCAGTGGCAGACTTACAGGTAGGTTAAGTGAGTTTGACGCTGAAGTACTTGATACCACTGCTGTTTCTGAGGGTCAGTAATCCCACATGAATAACAATATCTGTAGCTCTAAATTTGTATCTTTATATAAGTACCCATGGCCCAGGTCCTTCCATGTGGGTTCTATGCCTCCAAAGTACTTCCTATACTGAAAAGAATGGCAAGACAGTGAACACATTATTGTTAGCTGTATTTCATGTTCTCAATTCCTTTGAGAAAGGTCCTAATTAGTCTAAGCAGTGTTTAATGTAAATCAAGTTTCACTTTCAAAATTTCAATGGCCCCATTCTGACAGAATGTAGATTTTTTTAATGCTATACATAAAACATGGGTGCTAGTAAAACACTGTAATGACAGACAGAGAAGAGCAGAAATCAATACATAAAAAGTTACTGAAATTAGGTAGGCATGACCTCCTTCAGCAGCTTGCGAAATAACCCTGAACAGCCAGACTTTGTGGATAGTTGCTGAAGGCTGGGGCTACTACCTGTGTACACACTGTACACTCTAGCCAAGCTTCTGCAAGTGATTGCTCTGACTAACCAGGGAGGAAAACGCTGCTGAAGTCTGCCCTGCATGAAAAGCATGGCGCTAGACAACCCTTGGGACACTGCTGAGATTCTCAATGCCCTGATTTATTTCACAATGTAATTCAATTATGGTAAACAGAGCGTGCTTTTATATTTTCCAATCCTCTTATACACCAAATCACAAAGCCAGATACCTTTTATTAGTGTTTGATAGCATGTGGTTAGCAGGGTTATAAAGAAAATAAGGAAATGGGGTACTTACAGATTTAGTATAAACTGTGATTAATTTTTATTAAGAGGAGACATTTATAAATCATATGAGCTGACAATGTTTTCAAAGATCTTTTTTCTTGAGTTGGGTAGATCTTTGCTATGCAGAATGCAGAATTGTATATGAGATATTTGAGTGTCTAAAACGATGTATGATAAATGAAGTAGCATGCTACTTATACGCTTATCATGTTCCCTGACTAGCAACAGGTTCAGCAAAGGGCACAGCCAGTAAATGAAATTTTCCACCAGGACAATATATCATCACAAGAAATGTATGCGCTGAAAACTTACAAGCTTGCTCAAGATGCGGACAAGGTGTGAAATGGTAAAAAATGAAAAGCAGCCAGATCGTTCAGCAAATTTCAAATTCAAGTGAATAAGGCTGATGCCTTAGCTGTTTCAAACTACAAGAGTAAGGGAGAAGATGCAAACACTATCTGAAGGCAAGAATAAGTTTCTGTTATTATCAATGCCACAGAAGCAAAGTAAAGGGCATAGCGCTGTGCTTGGCTGCCGTGATATTAATTGAGAAAGAGGTTTCTGTTATAGTTTCTGAGAAATCTTCATTATGTTTAACCTTGAACAAGTCTCTTAATACTTTCACACTTTAATTTTTCTGGTTGCTAAATGCAAGGCAGGACAAATAATCTCATAAAGTGTCCTCTTTAAAAAGAGAATTTTGTGGTTCTCTGATTTTTATTTTGAAACCACCAAAAGAAATGGTCAGAGTAGACGGTTTTCAATACATATTATAGTAACAGTTTCTCAGGAGGAGCTTGCAATTGCATTTTGCTGCTTAACCCAATAATAATAGCATCTACTTAAGGGATATGCTAGAAAATGCAAATGTGCTTGGTTAGTATTTTCTTTCGATAATTATCATGCCTTGTAGTTTATTCTTGCCATCTTTGATTTCCTTCAAAGCCACTGAACAATGATCCTGTCAAAGAAGTGTCTGTACAAACCAGGAGGTGCAAGCTAAGTCCCCCACACATGTTAACATCAGGAGCCACCAAGGTCTGTTGATAGGCACCAGGCATCCCATTTCCCTTTGCTAGCTACTTCTGGTGACAGTGTGAAGTGACAGCTGCAAGGGTGAATTACCTGCAGGTAGTGTCAATAGGTATAAATTACAATAGACCTCGGTGACAGCTATTCTAAAGAAGGCCTTCCTGTATGTTAAAAATCTCAGTGGAGACAATGCCCAGGAAGTAAAGGAATAAATGCAATCTGATGTAGACTGACTCTTGTCAACACCAAGGACCTTAGAGGAAAAACAGGCTCAGACTCAGTGGCATTGAAGAAAAGGAGCAGTGTGGGTGCCACATCTGTGTGACCCTAAGTGGACCCTAAATGGCTGAAATGGAGGTGGTAACAACTGCCTCACCAAGTCACCATGTGGATGACTGCGTACTGCCTGGAGGACCCTGAGCATGCTGCTTGGCATCTGGGAGTCATTCTCCTTATGATATGCACTAATACCCCTGTGACATTGCTTTTGTTTCTTCTCCTCCTGTTCTAGAAATGAATGCCTTTGGAATCTGGGCCAGTAAAGATGGGCTTCTAAGATGAGTCAGGAAAGTGAAAACCCTATTTATAGCAAGGAAGAAAAAGATGAGATGATACTAATTAGGATAGGAAAAGTAGCTAGTCCTAAACTGTAAGGGATAGCTTGAATCACCATCCTGGTGGTATAGACTCTGGGTAAACAACCCAGCAGGTTGGGATGTACAAAGTATTAGAAATGTGTGAACTAAGAGTAGGAAGAGAACAGACAGCCTCCTGAGCACAGTGAAAAACTTAAGTCTGAAAAGAATTATAGAAGACAGCTTATATTCAGCTAGATCAGGCAACACAGTTATTTTGTTAGATGGTGCCCTGATCTGGATAGTTTTCCTTGTAGAAAGATGTTATGTGTCGTAGAAATAGAAACAATGGCGTTAGTGATGCATGGAAAATTCAGTGTGCTGGTGAGAAGACTGACATTTAGCAGAAAGCAAAGCTTTTTTTGTGAAGTCTCCATTAAGTCATTTTGCTTATGTGAGAAAGAGATAAGAAGCATGATTGGAACAAAGGATGCTTTGACACCTGGTTGGAGGGGGTGCGGGGGCAGTGTTCTGCAAAGCAGGAGAGCCAGAGACACCAAGAAAGGCAATTTCCAGGAGCACACCCAGCAGACTCTCCTGTCCTCCCAGCCCGCCTCCTTCCCTGAGATGAACACATGGCTACTACGGTTTGTCTTCACCTGAAAGGGAAATCACAGATTCCAAGAATTGACGGAAACTAATCTTCACAGCAAAATTTATAGAGGCTAAGGCTCAGGAGCACATAGGGCCACAGTACTGTGTGACATCAGAGGGTGCCGTCCGCATACATTCTCCCTTAGCATCCCATGAAGACTTCCTAATAGGGCAGGGTTGAAAGCATCCATGTGCTTATCAGAGACTATTTCAATTCATGTTCAAAATCCTATTTTAATTATAATAATTTCTGAGACTATCATCTTATTCAATATTTAAGCAATCCAATTCATTATTAAAATAGAAACACACATTTTTTTCCTAATAGAAAATTTTCAGTAACCTCAGCTTATTGGCCACAGGATGGAGCTCATATGGTACTATCTTTAGCATACACTAACGGTGGAGTTTCTAAACAATTTATGTTAAAACAAACTGGACAGGAGGTCCACATATCTATGGGTAGCAGAACATTAAAGATTCAGCAATGCTTTTCTCTAGGCTGAATACCATTTAATGAAACATCTCAGAGGAAATAACCACATGCTCTGATTTCACAACTGGGAGCCTGGAAAACACGAGTGGGGGACAATTGAGCAGATGGATTGATATAATTAAAGTCATAAGGTTTTATGTTTTTTTAAAGACTCTGCTGTGCAAGAAAATGAGTCACTGGGAAGAGCAGTAATGTAACTGTGTGGTGGTGGTGGGGAGGGAGTGATACTCCCAAGCTGACGTTCCTGTCAGAACACTGGCTGCCAGCAGGAGCTTGTATGACCATGTGGAGAGGTCCCAAGACCACGCTCCCACAGCGTCCTACACTCAGCTCACAACAGGCCTCTGGACAGAATGGCTCCTCTGTGTAATAAGAGGGGAAGGCATGGTCCTTGGCAAACTGTTCCTTCCAATTGCAGATAACAAGAATATAGCAGTGCAAGAAGTTTCACACTGACTAGTGTCTGCACGTTTTTAAATTACCGAGAATTTAAGTAACTTGAAAGGCAGCTAACACCAACAAAACAAAACAAAAACAAACAAACAAACCAAAAAGACCAAACCAACCAACCAACTAACCAACCAACCAAACAAACAAAAAACCCAAATGGTGGAATTCAGGCTAAATAACACAATATTGAAACATTTGAAAATAACCTACCTTTATGTTTTATCTTTCTCAGTAAACTATGAGATTTTTCTATTGCTCATTTTGAAATATTGCAATATTGAGAATTCGTGTCAAAGTGCCTTTTAACTGGTATCTTGGGGACAGCAGTGAAATCTCTAGTTAATAAAACATCCAAGGAACAAACGAATTAGCTAACAATTCACACTTTGTAAGAAAACATCTTAAATATTCAAGTTATAATGTTTTATAAAAATCCAAAAAAAAATATTATTGGTGATAAGCTTAAAAGCCAAGAAAATTACTTTCATGGAGAATAGAAATATTATAGGCAGAGTCAAGAAATTTTGTAGATGTCCTTGAAAAGGCACAAAACTTTATTTCATGGGCAAATCCTAAGTTTAATGCCATGAAAATTGATCCCACACTAGCAGATTCTTTGCCTTTAGCATGTGTGTTATTTCAGACCAATGACATGGGCCATAACTACTTCTGATCTTAGCAAGTCATGGAAACATGAAACAATTGCTACAGCAATAATATTTGCTCCATATGTTGAGTTCAGTGAAATTTCTGGTACTGAGAAGCTAAAGGAGGATCTGAGCAGTGTCAGCTGCTCATTTTATCCTGTTCTTGCCACTCTGCAGCAGCATGCTATTCAGATTTATTCAGCAAATATTGGAAACCTACTCTACCTAAAGGAACTGACATGCATTCTTATAAAATTGCATGCTTTTTACTTTAAATTAAAGAATTCTCAGTCTAGTGGCTACAAGCTATAGTCTTGCAAGGGGAATTCCCTTCGTTCTCCAGATTATAAATGCAGTGGCTACCATTCTAGTTGGTGACCTTGGCCATTCATCAAGAGATAACATTAACTTTGATCTACAAGAAGAATCAGTAAATGCATTGATTATAGTCTTTCCTTTTTTTATTACTGAAATCTTTGTAGCCTATTTGTCTGGTGTTTGTGTTTGGAAAGATGAAAAATGAATAAACATCTAGATAATATCTGAAAAGCATGTCAACAATGGTATATATTCAGATGGCAATCATAAAATAATATTTTTATCTGCCTGTAACATTTTAAACTATTGATTGTTTCAGGAAAATATATTTATAGCAGCTTTTATCACCATAATGAGAAACTTCAATGATTTTTATGTATGTTGATTTTTCTACCCTAAATAAAGAGAAGAATCATAGACAACATTTTACATCTACTTCTTAAAAGTAAATTGCATTTGTTTCAGAATGGTTGGTAATCATTTATAAAAAGACAGTAGTAGTGAATGGGGGGGTGGGGTGGGATCAGAAAAACATGGATTTAAAATCAAGTTTTCTTAAAGTTGTTATGTTTACCAGTGCATACTGCTGGCTGATAAAAACAACCCTAAACGTAATCTCTTTTTTTGTTGTGGTCATTTGTCTTTTGTTTTTTTTTCCCCCCATACTATCATCAGGTAAAGGCCTGCTCTACACAGGCGTCAGAAAATCTTTAGGCCTGTCCCTAAGTTCAATAATCCTCTGCACCTGAGAGATGGGGCGGGGTTTCACAGCACAAAGCTTTAAGGGTAATTCTGGAAGAAGATACCCAAGTTTTCCTACATTCTTTTGGCCAGAGATGTCACAGATTCCTAATTAGCTGCTAGACAGAATAGAAGATACAGTCTATGAATCCACGTGAAAAAGAGAAAAGAGTTGTTTACACAAACATCTCTGTCATGTCACCCAGTGGTTTTCAGTCAAACTTCTATCTTGTTTAAAGTGTCCCAACTGTATGAATTCCATGGACTAGAGATGACTAAAGACGATGTTTACAAAGCATTTAGTGTCTGCTATCTAATAAGTGGTCAAAATGCTGTATTTTTGGAATTTGATTTAATTTCTGAAGCAAAAGTGCTCAAAACTATGAAGGATAGAAAAGTGTTTCAGTCACTCTAACAACATTAAGCTCTCTTGCTTACCACAATTTCTAGCCAGGAAATCTTTCACTCTGCGATTGTAAATCCAATCAAGTTTTCTTTCCCATTGTCCTGATTCTCCCTCTAACATCTCTAAGGTCAGTGTACTTGACATTTTGGACTGCCTAGCTTTGGTGGCAGGTCTGTCCTGTTCCTCGAATTCAGAATTGTCCCTGGGCCTTTACTTTGTCGATGCCAGTAGCATCGCCTCCTCCAAAAGGAACAACAAAAAAATGTTTCCAGACATTGCCAGATATCCCAGGGAGTTGGGGGATGAATCACTACTAGCTGAACATTTCCGTGCTAGATATTATTTTTCTGTATTGTAGATTGAACTGAGGGCCTTGTGCATGCCAGGCAATCTCTCTGCCACTTAGCTACATTCTCTAATCCTTTCTTTCCCTAGCATTTCTATACCTTATTGACACAGACCCATTTTGGTGGAGGTTGTGTTGTAACAGATTTTGTCAGCTAAGATTTTATCTGACACATGCATAACACATTAAACCTACTGACAATTAATGCCTGGCATTCTGCTTTTGCTTATTATTTATTTCAAAAGTGGTCGAAGCTCTGAGACTTCTGTGGGAGCCTGTGTGCTGTTTTCACTTTCCTTGCTGTGGAAAAAGAAAACCCACCACAGTTAGAGACTGGAAGGTATCCTCGTCAATCACTCAGCTCCCCAGGCCTTGCTGGGACCTGTTTCTATCTCCTCGTACTAGGGTTGTGCCATCCAGTCCTGCTGCCTTGTTCTTATACAAAGCTTGTGGGGACTGTTTCATTGTCCTTCAGTGTGAGAACTAAGTGGGATAAATTTTCAGGTGCTCAGCATTTACTAAGTTTTCAGCAGTATATGGTTGCATTAAAAGTAGATATTTCTGTTAGAAACCCTCACTATCTTACAATGTTCAAGACCACACACATTGTTCGGGGCAAAGATGATAAAATAAATAAAAAAGCAACCGTTATGAAATTCATATTGGGCACAATATGACTGTGAATGACATGTTTTGTGTAAATAATACTCATGTAATTACTGTGAAAATTTTGATCAGTAGTGGTTCTTAATACATGAGCTTAAATGTTAAGTCAATCAGTTGGCATCAGAGCCACTGTAAAGAACACTTCATCAGTGGGAATATTAGGCAGTCAGGCCACAGGATGAGGATGAGAAATGAAGGAGGCATCGCTTCCTTCTAAAATAATCCCTTATTCATTAACATAGGCTTGGCCTGAGTGTTTGCTTTCATATGTTTCTGGAAAGACTGAAACTTGTTCAGTTTTCTCTGTGGCTGGCCTTTTGGACAAGGTTTGCCAGCTCTTCAAGACTGCCTCCTGACGTAAAACTGGAAGACACACAAACAAAAGCCATCTTGTTTGTGTGTGTCTCTCTCTCCAGCCCTTTAAGTATTCCCAAGTCAATGTCAAGGGGGCTGCTATCTTCCAACTAGAGCTATCAATCTACCAGAAGCACTATATCTCAAGAGAGGCTCTCTTTACTAAACAGGATCTTGATGCTGAAAAGGATCCCTGCATCCCATTTTGTAAGCACTGCTTGCCACTCTGTGGTCCATGGCGGTCACTGATGGTTCAGAAGGGATGTACTTGTGGTTGCAAAGAGATGGAGATCAGAAGGCTTTCAGTGTCTGAGTCTGGTCCCCAGGGTATGTTTATCCCACATTCTGTGGAGTCCACAAGGCACTCCCAATACAGCTATTGTGGAGCCAGGGAGCAAGGGTCCCAGGCTCAGCAGCTATTAATTAAGGGAATTGTTCCCAGGACTGCAATTACAACCCAAAAGATCCCACTTAGCATCTCTTCAGGAATCTCTTGTTTCTGTAATGCTGATGTCTCTAAAAGATTCATTTGTGGCCACTTACTGATTACATTTACTTCAGTATATTGTTTCAGATGGGCAGGACGGGAAGCCGATACTAGATATTGAACTGGGCAGCATCCTGTGATTACGTGGCTGCCCCAGCTATCATTAACCACCCTGTTTTATTTTCTGAGTGCCACAAACACTACTGGTGACAGACCCATGACCTTTTCCCTAGAAATGTTATGAACTGAGTACACGCAGAAATGACTTGAGGAATGGATGTCAGTTTGATTCTCTCAATGCTCTGACAGCACCTGCAGTAACAGTCTCTGGCTCTGACGTTGGAGCACATTTTGGTGGAGCTAATTGCATTCCATTTGTATAGAATAACTAGTAACCTAAAAGGTAAAAGGTGGAAACGAAGGTCTTCCTTTGTATATAGCATACTCCAGCCCAGCCTCAAAAGTAAAATTAATGTGCTTTATTTTAAATTTAGAAAAACTCTCAATTTGTCACTACCATTAAGAAAAAAATGGGTGAGCTAGGTAAAGTACTTTTTGACTAAGCATAAAGACCTGAGTTTAAATCCACAGCACCCATCTAAAAGCTGACATAGCAGCCTGCATCTATAGCTGCAGTGCTGGGGAAGACAAGTAGAACTCGGGGATGTGTGCCTAGTCTAGTTGAGGTGGCAAAGTTCCAAGTGAAGTAAGAATCTTGCCTCAAGATCTGGGGAAGGGGAAGGGAGGTCAGAACAGAAGGGGAGAGAGGGAAGAGGGGAAAATAACACTAAAAATGTTTGAAAAAGCCATAATGGATTACAATTTAAAATTTACCCCAAATTATATACAATACCTAAAAGCATATATAGTTTACATAGCATATATAGTTTAAATGAAGTTAAGCCACTTAGACTGTTAGTGTTCCCTCCAAGAGCTATATATTAGCTAACAAAATACTTGGCATGAAAAAACAGCTGTTCAAGTTGTTTGTCAAGAAAGTCAAAAGACTCCCAAAACAACATAAACTTGGTTGCCCCAACAAAGCTGAAAGGCATGTGCCTCTTGCTGAAGATATCATACACGTCAGACTCAGGACTCAGTGGGCCTGAGATGGTTCTGACCCAAAACCCTCTTCTCTGAGGATTAACTTTCATGGTATTGAAAGGTGGGCATGCAAGCTTCCAAGGGGCAGAAGTTCATGAATCACAGATATGACCAGCATGACAAGATTCACTTAACGTCTTAGTGGTAACCAACAGCCATTTAACTTGACTTAAGGGATGCTTGACAGAAGATATTGTACCCAGTACTGAAAATCTAGCCAATTGCACAGGGCTAATGTGGTCATGGATCTTAAAGGAGAACCTATAACCACCAGTTTACAAAATCAATATAGCACATAACTACCTTCTAAATATTTGTTCTTAGACCCTCAGATAAGTTTCACTAAAACCAAAAATGCTTCTCTTTGTAACAGACCTGGACCATTACAGAAAACCACAACTGGTCAAAATACAGAGAACAACTTATTTTGAGTTACCCTGCACCAGTGGATATCTCTCCAGCAGTTTTTGTACCTAAGACTCAGCGAATACTGAGGAAGAGAGGACAGAAAGATTATAAAAACTAGAGGACCAGAAAGTTTGCTGTGAGTTCGTGTTTCCTAGAGATGACAGGGAAGTGTTCCCATGATACCTCAAGAATACGGCTACCTGAACAAGACCTGGTGCTAATGTGGAAAGGAGAAATCTCCGGGGATCCCACTCTTAGGCAAAGAACTACAGGCAAGTAAGGGATGATGAGAGACAGAGAGTAGTCTTCCCAGAGAAAGGAAATTCCTAGTTGGTTATCTACACATACACACACAAATTCACACACATTTAAAAATAGCTAATATGCACTAACATTATTAAGTATAACATATGATTCCCTATTAACTGGTTGTATCTATCTGTATTTGTTTTTTTTTTAACATATACACAAATATAAATGCTGTGGGTCAAGTAACATCAGATTATAAAAGCTGAGGGAAAGAGAAAAAAGTATGGCCGGTAAGGCAGACGAATTCATCCCTACCTCTTGAACTCTTTCTCCTCACTTCTCCAGCAACAATAGCATCATTTCACCAGGGGTTCCTGGAGCTGCCTTCGCCAGCGAGCTACACACTGACTTCCAGCAGGATGATTTTAATGGTAAGAGAGTCAGGAGATATGCTGGGGCCATCAAGTCAAAGCTCTGTAAGAGGGTGGGGAAGCCAACGTGTTTCTAAAGCTTCCAAGCGATGTCTTGGACCGCGCCCCACCCCTGCAGAGAACAAACAGCTCCAACTCACTAAACAACACTTGTAATTTTCTTATTAGTGAGAAATAGAAAAATCAAAAGTAGCAAACTTCACAAATGAAGTGTAGTTGATGAGAATAATGACGATAAAAGAGGCAGTCCAAACTGTCAACCTGAAAGGAAAACCATTTCCAATACTGAGTGGATTATTGAAATATAGTACAAGTGTCAATTTTGCCAAAGGCCTTAGTTTTTAGAATTTTACTTATTTATTTTAAAGAAATTCTACCCATCATCAGCTCTGTTTCACGGAGAAAGAAACAAAAAGAAAGAAGAGAGGCAGATAATAGATTTTTAAATTCTAAGGCAAATAATTTCATGGCTTATGCTTTGCCATGGGGATCAGAGAATTTAGATAATCAGATACTTATAGCATAGTAACTGAGAAGTTAAAGACTTGAAAAAGCCATGAGCAGCTATCACTGTAGTAAGAAGAATGAGCAACGAACTAGCCCACCCTGGCTCCCTCTTAAGAGCCCCGCCCCCACCCCTGCCTCTGAACTACCAAACAGAAAGAGACAGGCTTATCCTTTCCTACCTACAGTGTACATCTCTGGTCACAGAAACAATTGCAATTATTTCACAAAATTGGAACACAAAGATAGAAAAATGGACTTTTGAACGATCCATTTGTCGGAAGATATACATTTACCATTTTGCTAACACGTTCTAGGTTTTGATGAGGTGACAATCATAGTTTGGAGACAAAAAGGAAAGTGGTTTAAAAATAAAACCTTTACGTTCAGTGTGTTTGCTTCTTCCCTCGTGTGCATTTGCGAGCTTTCCTGGACATTACCTAAACAATGCAGAACTAAGGAGGAGTGGTGGCCTGCCTCTAAAATGTACAGTTGGGTTGTGTTTGTGAGCCTTTGATGTTCTCTAATAACCCCAAGTAAAAGGCTGAATGCATTCAACAACAGTAGCTGAAAAAAGTGCAATGAGTCATATTATAAGAAAATGGAGAAAAGGATCCAGGCCTCTCCACTGAGCACAATCCTATATTGTAGGCAATCTGTGATAACACCCTTTTCATTTCTGCTCAGTCCCATAAAATTACCACTAACATTACAACTCATGCAGAACACAGATAAATGTAAAAATGTCACAGAATTCTTCCAGATGGGACTTTTAGTTCCACTAGATCACCATCTACTTTTTACTTGTCTAATATTTCATTACAACCTTCCATAAGTTAATTTTCTTCCCACTGACCATGTAAATCACAAATCAATTTTCATTTAAAATGCCTGACTACAGATTGCTCCTGAAAGCTTGGAGCACATGCTTCAGTGAACTCTCCAATGTCTTTAATGTACATTAGAAAAATGTTGTTTTTCTAAAAAAAAAAAAAAAAAAAAAAAAAAAATCTTAAAAAAAAAAAGAGAGAGAGAGAATTAATTCTACCTTAAAATCTGGCATGAGACCCGAGGCTTCCTATGCTCTCCTTAAAAGACTGATGTATCTTTAGGCATGAAATCACTTGTGGCCAAACATTTACCATGAAAATAGCAATGTTTTACACTAGCATAAAATACAACCTATTTACCCCCCAAAATGCCTGGCACACTCCACATATCTATTATACACATGTGGCATAGCTTTTAAAAAATAAAATATGGGTAAAATTTGGGTTAACATCTCTTGTCATTGATAATTGTGTGAATACTGTAAATATAAAAATGTTTTCTTGATAGTCACTTGAAACTCAGATTTATCCTCAGTTGCAGAGGCACTTGAGTTGGAGGAAAGTTGGGCTGTTACACCACATTAAAATTTTTGTGATAGACCTCAAATTTTCGCTCCTTATTTAAAACATATAATTCTGATAGTATTCTGTCTTGAGCAGATACTTATGTCTGATAACGTTTTGAGTTCTTTTTCCAACATTAAAAGAATTCAAAGGGGCTTAAGGTTTTGTTCTTTACATTTTGTAAGTGGTATTTACCTATGAACGCAATGTTGAAGTATCCCAGATGAGAAGCGGTTGTAGTTTTATTTCTCGAATACAGTTGGCAAATGATTGTAACCAGAAAGCTGTTCCAACATGGAATACGGTCCCAGGTTCCACAGAGACCTGGGCCTGCAGAGCCTGGTTTACTGAGCATGTTGGAGGCACAGTGGCTCATGAGTGTTCTATTCAGATGACCCAACTGCATTCCCCAAGAAGTCTGAGTAGTTTTGCTGGCTGTGCTGGGGATGTTGGTAGCTACCTTCCTCTTTTGTTTTTTAAGTAAAGAAGTGTAAAGGCATCCGCATTTTGAACAGCAAATGGTCTCAGAGCAAGGCTTTGTGGGTTGGAAGAGCTCTACCGAGGAAACAAAACTTTCTTCCTGGAAGTTGGCCAAAAATTAATGTGATTTTATGGGTCCCCCATTAATCTCCTGAAAAAGATGCAATATCATTTTACGAGCACCAATGGCTTTATGATCTTGGGGGCCTCTGCGCAGCAGCTCCTTACTTTTAAGGTGACTTGGCTACTTTACTCTCTATTTTGTTATGGGCTGGTGCATGAGGCAGGTAGCTGTAATTAAGCAAAAGCAAGATAAGTCGGTTTTTGCTGTTGTTGTTTGTGTGCCAATGGTTTCAGGGTTGATCAGTTCGTATGGGTAATTAGTGAGGGGACTCATCCCTGGGAAAGGCCAGTTCTCCCTCTCTAGGCAGTCATTAGTTACCTGCCTGAAGTTAGCTTTCTCAGGCTCAAACCCCCATGAGATTTCCCCCCTCAGTGTTAGCATGTCTATTGATACTGTCATTGTTCTGGTCTTCATCATGCAGCCTTGTCTAGGAGACTGTTTCACAGCAGACTTCCTGGCATTTAGACATCTGTGTATTCTTAAACACACATATGCATAACAATAATAATCAAAAAAAGAGGTATTAGTTTGAGAGTTGGGGGGGGCATGAAAGGAGTGGGAAGGTTGGCATTTAGGAGGAGCTATAGGGAGAAAAGGGGAAAAGGAAAGTGATGTGATTAAATTTTAATTAAAATGTATAAGAATACTAAAAACATTCAGCTGCACACATTAGAGAAAAACAAGGTAACTTTTTAGGGAAGTGTAGTCTACTCATTGCATATTACATTTTTCTTGAATGATACCAAATTATTGCATGTGAAAATTATTAACAATACTCTGGAAATGCCTAGATTTATATTATATTCATTATATTATATGAAATGTTAATGTAAAAACCAATGTGATTTTGTTAATAATACTTGAAAGCTCAATGACAGAAATTTAGGCCAATTATTATATCGGTATAACAACGAATTTACTAGAAAAGTAAAATTATATTCTGAATTGACTAGAAAGCACTCCCATGGCCATGAAGCATGGCCATGGTAGAAACATTCTAGGCAATCAAAGAAGCGAATGAGGTAGTGGTTGTAGGCAGATAAATATTTTTACTTACTGTGATAATCAGTTCTAATGTCAATCCTATACACTCTAGAATCATACAGGAAGGTAGTCCCAGAGAGGAAATGTCTGGATTATATTGGCCCGTGAGCATGTCTGTGAGAGATTTTCTTAATTGAGTTAATTGAGTTGAGAAGATCCATCCTGAGTGTAGGCAACACCATTTCATAGGCTGAGCCCTGGAATTCAAAGGAGAGACCCAGCTGGGCCCTGGCAAGCATGCCTCTATTATCTTTCTACCCTTGACTGTGAGGAGACTAGCTACATCAGGTTCCTGCTGCCTTGATTCCATACAATGATGGACTTTTGAATTGTAAGATAAAAAATTACTTTCTCCCCAAGTAGTTTTTGTGAAGATATTTTGTTTTAGCAACTGAGACGGAAACTTAAACACAATTGAAGGCAAGTGTAATTTTGATATTGAAAAGGAACAACTCTGTGAAGGATGAGAACCATTGCACCCTACTGAGCAAGGCATTATGTAAAAATCTTCAGTTGAACTTCTCTTTTATCTGTATATACTTTTTATTCAGTTAAGTTTATAAGCATATTGGAAGTCAATAAACAAATAGAATTTGCATAGCAATAATTTCTTTCAAGGAAAAAAAAATTGCTAACAGTGGCCTGCATGTCTTATGTGCTTGTATAGACCCGAAAATTTAAGTCCAACAGTAATTGATAAATACTGTAATGACAATATTTAACATAGGAAGATCATGGTGTATAAAGTAACTTCTGAAGTCTATATTCTCTTGAGCTTTTTTTTTTTTTGAAAAAAAAATTTACTCATTTAGTATGATCAAGTTCCATCAGCATAAATCATTAGGAAATTGTTCTCTTCAAATTCACCTCAGCCACACAAAATGTCAACATTATATCCACCAGGATGACTATCACAACAAATCAACTAACCAACAAACCAAGCCTACCAACTCACTAAGCAAACAATAGAACCCAGGACAAAATTTCAGAAAATAGCAGTATGTTATATTGACTATTGATTTCACTATTAATTAAGTTTGGATGACAACATGAATAGAGTGGATACCTAGGTAGTGCACAAGGAATTGTTTAGGAGGATGTCTGTGTATGGATTTATGATAGAAGTTGGCTTTTAAGTCAGTGTGCTAAGAAAGATCTCTACCATTGCTGAATGTAGGCGACGTCTAATTGTTTCAGAACTCAGATAGAATAACATAGCAAAAGGAAGGTGACTTATCCTGCTGTGTCTCCTGCACTAGGATCCTTTTGATCTCCTACCCTTGGACAGCAGACCACTAGGTGCCATGGTCTATACAATCATTTGCTCGCTTCTCTAATTTTCAGGCCTTCAACCTGGGCTGTGACTCATACCATAGCAGCTTCCCTTAAGTTTCCAGACTTGGACTGTGCCACAATATTAGTTTCTCAGGTTACAGACCAACTGTCACGAACTCCAGTATCTGTCAACTCATGTTTCTCTAGAAAACCTTTATGAATACATTGCTCTAATATGAACAACTTTCCTGTTTCCACTGTTTAAAATATGAATTAAAACATGTGAAAATTAGTATACAGGCAGAAAGGGTAATAATCATATATTATGAAATTATACTGCAAGCCTGGCATTTAACATCCTGGATTCATAACAGTAGATTTTGATACAGGCTTAGTTCCCTTAACATTGATACATATACCAACTCTGTGGTCTTATGCTCAAGCCAGAAAAGACATTTGACCTGAGACCCATGTGAAAATCCAGAGTTCTCAAAGTGTTTTCCCAATAGTGTAAAGGATACCACTACTCTTTATCCCAGGGAATTGCCAAAGATATTTGTTCTGTTAAAATCTCCATTTAGGAAAAACATACTCAAGGGAAATTGGAACCTAGGTCTAAATACTGCATTCAGAGATATACCTAGGCAGATAGAGTATTCACTGAAATCTGTTGGGCAATCCACATAAACAAACATTATTAGCAATACTCACACAGCCTCAAAGTTTGCTTAGGAAAAAACAACCTTTACTTAAAGTGATTTCAAAATAGAAAATTATTTAACCCAAAGAAACTATTCACTATGACAACTACAAGGATAGTATTTTAGTTAGCTGTTCATGTACTTAAGCTGAAGGCCAATTGGATGCAGGGAGAAAAAACCAGCAAACAAACTAACAAAACAGCATATTTAAAACAATTAAAGGGAACTGAGAAAAAGTGAAAGAAGAGTCAAGTAAAACGTCAAAAAATGAGTATAGTCTTTAAAATAAAAAATTAAGGTTAGACAGTAAACATAGATGCAGAGAGAATAAGTGAATTGAATGTAGACCTAAGAAAATCACAAAATGGGTAGCATGTCATGAAATCAAAACTGCATTTTATTTATGAAGGAATGATAAGTTGACATGACAACTACAAGGATAGTACTTTAGTTAGCTGTTCATGTACTTAAGCTGAAGGCCAATTGGATGCAGGGAGAAAAAACCAGCAAACAAACTAACAAAACAGCATATTTAAAACAATTAAAGGGAACTGAGAAAAAGTGAAAGAAGAGTCAAGTAAAACTAAGATGTAGTGTAAGCAAATGAAGCCAGTGTTGACATTTGTTAATTCGATATCACTTTTTAATGTCACATATGTAATGACATGCATACAGATATGTGTGCATTTGTTATATTTCAAAATGACAATTCTCTAATCTTTAGAGAATTCCTTTTAGAGTCTAAAAAGAAAGATCACTTTAGATTCTGATGAATGGAAGCTTCTTCGAGTCCACTACTACGTTACTCTATACACCCAAAGCCCAGCATTCCCAAACCACAGAGGAAGCCTGTGTGATGTCCTGACTAAGAGATGCTGTCTACATGGGCATTTTGTAAGTTTCTACATGAGTTTCCAAGACTGAAATGTATGTGTTTAATTAGTTTTAATCAACACAATCTTCAGCCAGTGCTGTATGCACCTGAGATTCAGGCAGTTCCATCAGGCCATGACCAAGGCAAAGAATATGAGACACACATGCAATTTAGAACTTCTGTGTCTGCACTTTTAAAAGGTAAAAAATGAACCAGGGAAATTAATTTAATGATGTATCATATCTAGGTCTCTGACTTGTCTTGCCTGCTCTTAAGACTCTTCTCTTCCTATTGGGTTGCATTGTCCAGCTTCAATATGAGGGCTTTTGTTTTGCCTCATTGTATCTTATCTTGTCGTGGTTGGCTGTTGTCACTTGGAGACTTGCTCTTTTTCTGAAGAGTAAACAGAGGGAGGAGCAGATCTGGGGGAGATGGCAGGTGGGGGGGTAATCTGGAGGAGTGAAGGCAGGTAAAACTGTAGTTGGGATATATTACATGAGAGAAGAATCTATTTTCAATTTTAAAAATGTGTCATTATCTAAATAAAGCAACATATCCTTATTAGATGTCACCACTTTGAATTGAAAAGCTTGTGTTTTTTCATTTGTAGCATAGTTCACCTTTCCACAGCCACCTTTCAACTGCCACAAGGTCACATGTGGTTTATGGCTACCATGTTAGAGTTTACGTCTTTCAGTCACAAAGGTAGCTCTCCTTGTTTGTGCACTTAGGTTTTGCGCTAAGCATGTGCCATGTAGCATCACATTTAATCCCAAAACCAACCTTTACAGATAGCCACAGAAAGGCAGACAGTGAGGGGATGGCTGGAATTAAAGCTGATCAGTATGATCCACACATCACGCCATTAACTTGCACACCTAAGATCTGCCTAAGGGCACGGGCTGCCCTAATTAATCCTCTCCTGACCATTTATCTCTTATATTAACTGAACACCTCAAATCTTATTCTGACCAGGCACTTGGGTTTCAGTCAAATTGTATGGCAGAGACCTCATCAGCCACACCCCCTTCTCTGGGATCAAATATTTTCTCCGACTCCAAATCACTTTAAAATGAGACAAAAATATACTGCAGCAGCAACTTGCAGAAGAAAGGGAGAGACAGATGTTGTGTAGCTTGGTGAGCCACTGCTGCCTCAGAGCCTTTGTCAGCCCGCATTCTTCAACTGCTTGACGAATTCCTAAATGTGCCTGTGCTCTCTGGAAGTCTCCATTGCTGGGAAGTTGTGTTGTGTTCCTTTCATGGCTTCCTAATCAACTAGAAGTCAAGAACAGCACAAAATCAAAAGAAATAAAACTCCAGTGGCTGTAGCTGCTGGGGCTGCCTGCTGAACGTGGCTTGTACAGTATCTCATCTGTGCTGACACCTTTCACTCTCAATTATTTGGCTGCTGTCAAAACAAATCAATCAAATTACAGCGCTGTGTCTTCACGTTACCATTCCATTGTAAGTTAGCAACATTGGCTTTGAAATATATAGAAGTATAAATTTTACCTCTATTATTTATTTAATATAACTTTCTCCCATGTGAGGTATTTTCCAAACACAGAAAACTCAAATTATATTTTCTCAAATACTGAGTACATATATAAGTTCCGCTAAGAATTTCAAGCATAACACTACTCAGGGGACCTGAAATGCATAAAACTATGTGCTAATGGACCCCAGCATACATGCTAATTTTACTCCAGTGATAAACAGCAAACATACCATGTAAATTTTTTTTCCTCCAAACTTTTGGATGAATTCTCAGTAAGCATACTTCATAAATATATTTAGGGAAAAAGACGATGTCAAATCTAAGTAAAAGGCTAACTAACATTAGATCAATATTTTTTCAAAAATTAATTTTGCTTACATTACTTACATTTACTGTATAAGTCACCTAAGAAAATATGTTCCTTAAATTATGGTTTTTACAGAGCCTGGAAACTGCCTGTGTGATTCTCTATACTGAGTGTCATTTCCTCCAACTGACAGAACTATTGTCGGTGTTACCCAAAGTTCTCTAAGGAGAAGAAAGAGTAAAAGGGCTTCAAACATTTTCATTTTGAGATTTTAGGGCTACAACTCCATCTTTAAATAATAGATCTAAATCAATGGAGCTTCTTTTCAGCCAAAGAGAAAACACCGTCAAAGCTTTCAAGCTCTTAAGATAACTGTTACATATTTGGAAACTGGGCATATCCTTAGAAGATTAAAAAGCCAACTGACAAAGGTCTTTTCTTTCTTTTTTTTCTTTTTTTTTTCCTTTTTCTTGCTTGGCTCGTTCTGATTATGTAAGGGGTAATCAACAAAAACTCCACTATAAATGTGTCTGTTCTGCCCTGGAAAGAGAATCCAGTGCTGACATAATTGAGGAGTCCCTGGGAGCTCAGAGTAGAGTGAGCAAACATGCTGGGGAGTCTTCCTGCGCCTGTACCCAGGGCTAGAATTGAGACGTTCCTTTTCAGATCTCTCCTTGCTTCAAATCCGCACTCCCTCTGGATTCAGTCATGTGTGTTGATGGCTTCTGAATCAACAGCTCTAACACAGAATCCATTCTACATTCTGAATCCAAGAATTTTAGGTAGCACAGGTCAGTTGTCTCCATTTGGGTAGTTAGCTTCTTATTGCTGAACTGACCAATCAATCTGTTCTTCCTTTTATTTTTTTTCTCACTCTGCTGGAACATTAGGTCTTTTCAAGCCCATATTCCCAAGACTTTTAAAGCTGCCCTCTGCTCTTTGTTGCTACAGTGAGTGTTCTGTCCCTGTTTTATTGCAACAGCCTTTTATAATTAGACTGGAGTCTACCACAGTACCTGGCAAGATGCTAAGCAAACTGTTGTGAAATAGATCCATCAATGTTTGGGTGCCATTTTGGGGAGGAAATTGGGATTAGCTTTTCCTAGAGGCAGCTGAGTAAGATACCTGACCTCTCTCTAGGAATGTGCCCCTTGGGAATCAAGTGCTTAAGAGATGATTTTTCTTGGGGAAACGGTAGCTCCCCATTCTCTAAACTGCAGGAAGAAAGGAGCTAGGAAACATCTTCCATTTCTGTGTTATTCAATATCTCTTCATTCTTTATTCCTCACTCTTCTCTCAGATACAGAAATCCTCATTTGGGAAAAGTTAAGCTGGTAACCCCAGCTGTCTTTCATCTTTCATAATGGTCTGGTCCTTTCCCAGACAGGCGTCTAGCAGCAGCCATCTTGGGAAGGAGTTTCTCTCTCTTGCCAGTGCTGATGGCCAGCTTGGAATCTAATCCAGTTTGTACATCCTAGTATAGACAGATTGTGAGATGCTGTGGAAATTCCTGATGGATTTACAGCCTTATTATGTGCAACCTGGGGATCACATTACTTTTCTGCCTTTTGCTTTGAAAGTAAATGCTTTGGCTCTGCTTTGACATTTATGTGGCAGCTGGAAACCATTATCCTTTGACAATGCTTTATTCCATTGACAGTATCTCTTAAATATGCAGTATACTAGTCAAACTCCTCATTCATGTGCTTCTAGTTTAATCCATGCCCCAGTGCCTCAGCAATGCCTGTTTCAGGGATAATGTACTGCAGAACAGGCTCTCTGGGTATTTTAAATAAAATGTTTGAAGCCTTGGAGATACAAAGGTATGAAAACTGCCAAAGTAAGACACATTGTAACTACCTTTCACAACTTCTTCATGGTGGATTTGGTATTATTGTATGATGTGTCATGTGGGACTCTTCTGACTCAGAGTGCAAATATGAATTTATGCACTAGGCATTTTTAATATTGTACTTGGTAACAACAAGCCACATATCACTAAAAACTTAAAGCCAGAATCTGTCTCATCTCTGCTGTAGCTCTTGTATTCATGGTGTCACTGGTGGAGGGCAGCTTTCTGAGTGTGTATATCAGCAGGACAGCATAAATATTAACTCCTAGGAGTAAGCAAGATAAGCATGGCAGTACTCAGTTCTTATGCCCATCCTCCAGATACCAACAATGCCAGCGTCAGCTGATATGACCTACCCTCTTACAGACACTGTGACTAACATGAAATCCTGCTGATACACAATAAATGGACATATTTTTATGTTTTTATTGCTTTTATTTTGAGAAATAATAAACTTTGAGTTAATAGTTGTTTTTTGGAAAACAAGATAGAAAATTAACGTACCTAACCTTGGTGATGCTGGCAATAACATTTTTTGGGTATGATCTTCCACCTTAATCAATGCAAAGTATTTTCATTTTAAGAAAATAATCATTAATGCAGACATTTTACAGTATTCAGATAATGATCAGAAGAAATTCAATTATTTATAATCTCTGACTTTGTAGACTCTATTAATATGACTGTTGTATATAATTGGCTCTTTGCATCTACACACTCCATATCCTCAGGGTCAACTAAGCTTTGGGGAAAACATGTTTGCACATACATAGTATTTTTGGTTATTGCTGCCTAAACAATATAGTACAACTCTTTATATACTTATTACAGGTATTATAAGTCACCTGGAAATGTATTAAAAATTCAGGAAGATGTCGTAGGAATTTGTAAATACTACATTATCTTGTGGACGGCACCTGAGCATCTGTAGATGCTTCTTAAGGGAGCTTCCTTAGGGTCCCGGAAATTGTGACCCAGAGATACTGAAAGGTGAAGATACCATACTGTTTATTTTTTCTCTTTGTGGTGTGTGTGTGTGTGTGTGTGTGTGTGTGTGTGCATGTGTGTGTGTGTGTGCATGTGTGTGTGTGTGTGCATGTGTGTGTGTGTGTGGTGTGTTTGAGCTTCTTTTACATAATTTGATTAAAATGTGCATTTGAAACTTCCATTGTTTTATTGTTATCTTCTCTATCCACAAAATGGAACCAACAACACTTTTAATGGGAGTTTTCCATGAAGCTTTTTTGGGCTGTAACCCCATTAGCAATTTTGTACCAAAATGTCTTTTTTTAGTGTTGCCAAACTAGTTCACTAATAAAGCATACACTTGCTTTTTACTTTCTCTTGAACAGTTAAAGTGTATTTTGTATATACTAGAAAAAAAAAACCCCTTTATGTTCAGATCCTGCATAGCTGTGTGACCACCATTATAGATAGAAGAGAGCAGTACGTCAGTCTCTGGAGTCCCTTGTCTCCTTTGCTAATGCCACACCATACCCAGAAACCACCAATCTACTCTGGTCCCTACAATTTTTCTTGAATATTAAATAGTCAAGGGGAAAATGAGAAAGAATAGAAGAGATCTTTAATTGGGGAGATGATAGGGAAGGCATGAAACGTAAGTATATACATATATTTTTGTCTACATATATAGAACATTTAAATGAATTTATGCCATTGGGGTAATAATGCCCCCCAAGAACCATAGACTAGCTAATAAATACTCTAGTAACAGGCAAAATCTCTTTTTTTGAGTTGTTGCTCAGCAAGATTCAGGAGATTCCCAGGACAATATAGGCCACTGCTATTGCCTCTGATCGCATCCTGGAAATTTAAGGTAAGTTCCTGTTGCTGAAAAAACATGCACGTCAAATAAAAAACTCAGGATTGAAGCTGGATCTGACCAGAAAGCCTCCTTCTTGAGGACTAGCTTCCATAGTCCAGGAGAGTGTTATACAAACTGATAAGGGAGGAAAAGGAAATAACAGTCCTATGCTGATGGGATGCACTCAACACAGGGGAAATCATAGTACTGGAAACCTAGCCAACTGCCAAGGGTTAGCAAGGCCATAAATCTTAGAAGAGAATCTACTACTGCCAATTTCCTAAATGAGCTTAATTCTTAAATGCATTTTAAATATTGATATTTATACCCATAGGTAAGCATCAGTCTTACCTCTCACCAAAGAAGTTTCTTTTTGTAACCATAGAGACCATTACAGAAATTCACAACTTGCCAAAATGCAGAGAACAACTGGTCACAGGGTGCCTGTGATCCATCTGCAGCACAATCCCTACACCTAAGGCCCAGGGACTATCACAGAATGTTGGGGGCCGACTTTTAGCAGAAAGCGGCTCTCAGCTTTGCAGCCATCTTGAGCCATATACCCTGACATGTGACTTGGATTACAATAGCCTACAACAGCTGAGCACACTCCGATAATCTTGGTTTAGATACCTTGAGATTAAAGGTGTGTGAGATTAAAGGTGTGTGAGATTAAAGGTGTGTGACTTAAGAGTGTAATTTAGAGATAAGATTTAGAGACAAGACCTAAGGGCATGATTAAAGGTGTGACCAAAAGGCATGGCTTAGAAGTGAGACATATAAAAGGCAGAGACAGAACAGAACAGAGAACCAGACACAGCAGAGAGAAGTCAGGTAGCAGGCACTTGGAAGAGAACTTGGAAGAAGTAACTTGGAACTTGGAAGGACTAGGAGCTAGGGACTAGGCACTAGGAACTCAAGACTTAGGACTTAGACTGAAGAATAAACGGGATTGAATTCTTCGAGTCCATCCTCACTCTCTCTCTTGCTGAACCCCGACTTGCGGACCGGAGCGGCAGCTTGGGCCGGGATACAGTGGCCGCCCAAACGTGGGTCGGCCTGGGCCTCAACATTTTGCTTGGGCCGCGACATTGTTTGGCTGCCCCAACGTGGGGCTAGTGTGGACCCCAACAACAGAAGAGAGGATAGAAAATGTTTAAGAGCCAGAAGACAAGAAAGTCTGCTGAAAGATTGTATCTTTTAGACACAGAGCCACACATCCAACACAGTCTCAACAATATAGACGCCTAAAGAAGACCTGAACAATGGCAACACTGGCCTGATGTGTCAGTGGACAGAATCACCATCCATAGATGAAGAGCTACAGGAAACCAAGGATAGCTGAAAGAGCAAGATTAGTCTTCTCTGGAGATGAACTCCCTAATTTTTAAATCTGATAGAACAGATCATCCCTAAAGAGATATAAATACAGGCAACACTAAACAGACTCATCAGGCTGCATCTACATGTTTATCAATATATATGTAACAGTCATAATTAAAGAACAAGAGGCCATGAATTTGAGATGGATCTGGGATGTTGGGGATGTAGAAGTGTAAGAAGCAGGAGAGGTAGGGAGGAAATGATGTACTATTTTTAATTAAAAATAAAATAAATGTTTTAAAGGAGGAATACTAATTTCATCAGTGGTAATTTTCTATTTTATTCTTTTGCGTGATTATTATCTAATTTTATATTCATTATTTGAATTCCATAACTTTAAGTAGTTATTGGTGTACGTGTTCCATGGAGCCTCCAAATGGTACATGCCATCTGTGTGTTCATCTAGTGGAATTTTGGAGCCTCTGTGTTGCAGGAATTTTGAGATCACACAAGTTAAATGTCTTTAGAGCTGTTAAAATGATGTATCACTCTGTAATGTAGCTTACAACCACAGCCTCCCCTTCTTCTCTTTTAGGCTATTCTTTTTTATCCACCATTACTCTGGTAGCATGCTTGATCAAGTAACTTCCATGGTCAAGAGGAGTAGAAGTGATGTTCAGGCCAGCACTGGCAAAGCTCAGTGGGCAACGAGGTCCTGTCATTCTCTGTTCCTTCCCACCTCCTTTTGGGAGGTGGGCTGCATTTTCTGTTTGAAGCCTAGAGTTGAGCTGGTAGGCTATATAACAGAGTTCCTGCTGGAGACAACACATAATCAGAAATGAACAAAGAAACATATGTGGGTTGTTGGATGACACTAGTTATTTACTTGTTTGCTAATTTAGCATAGCTTAGTGAAGCTAAAGAATATTGACTTCCTGTCCTTCAAGTCGTTCAATGTTTCTCTGCTCTAGATTCATGGAATTGTTCTTAGCTCTTAGAACTTTGTCTGGGGACACTCTTTCCCAGTTGTACAACTCTTTGCATTTCTATGCAATGTGAAGGCCATGGCTTATTATTCTATACAGTATACATTACACTTCTTTCTCTGCTTTGCTTCACCTGCTTTATTCTCCAGATGGAAAATATGCACATTCCTGTGCTTTAGAGGATTGTTTATGGTGATCACTATTCCCCAAGTTTAGATTGTAATATATTATACCATGTGTTATAGTTTGAATGAGAAATCCCCCCCCCCAAGATCATGTAGTTGAACACCTGGCCCCCAGCTATTTTGGGAGATTATAAAACCCTTAGGAGGCATAGCCATCTAGAGAACATGGTTTGCTGGAAGGCAGGGAGTATTGTCAGAAGACAGAAGGCTATAGGGTTACACAAATTGTAACCCTACCTGGCTACACAAATTCTTCTGTTTCCTGACATTGAGTCCGATGTAACTAGTTGCTCCTATTCTAGCTGTCTCTGCCTCAAATTGTTCCTGCCACCATGCCTTCCTTGCTGTGGTGAACTCTCTCTCCTCAAACTATAAGCCTGAACACATATTTACTCTTATAGGTTGTTTCTTGTCAGGTATTTGGTCACAACGCCTGTCTTACTTTTCTATTACTGTGACAAAACACCATGACTAGGGAAGCTTATAAAATGCAATGTTTAATTGGGCTTACAGTTACAGAGGCTTAGAGTCTATGGTGGCAAAGCAAAAAAAAAAAAAAAAAAAAAAAAATGATGGTAAGAAGAAGAGAAGAGCTCACATCTTGATCTCCAGGTAGGAGACAGAAAGGATACTGACAGGAGGCTCAAGTCTCAAAGCTCATCCCTAGGACACACACATTCTCCAAAGTGGCCACAGCTCCTCCAATGAGGCCACACCCCCTAATCCTTCTCCAGAAGTTCTACTAATTGTTCAGTAAGTATAAAAACATCTGAGCCTATTGGAACCATTTTCATTCAAACCATCAAAGCCACATTGGAGGTTAAAATTTCAAAAGACATTTTATAAATAAACAAGCTTTGTGTTAGTGAAAACCAAAACCAGATATTTTTATATCTGTTTCTCACCAAACTGGTATTTTTTAATTATTCAATTCAAACTAAAATACATATATAACAAACATAATACAGTGTTTGTTCTGGCTTTTAGAGCAATTAGTCTGGATTTTCCTGTTTCTAAGGTTTTGGGTCTGTCATAATTCTTATATTATTATTAGAAACATTAAACTCTTGGAATTACTATTACAAATGCAAAACATTATCTTTGAAAATGTAACACAATGGCATTGATGTTAAATATGTCCACCTATAACATATCAGAGCTATAATTCCCATTCTTAAGTTCAAGAGAAGCACATAAAGTCCTTCACTATTGCCCTTTTCTTTTCTCTTTATTCTGATTCTTTGCCAACTTGACTTGAACAAGAGAGATCTTCATAGACATGATACATTCTGTTATTTGCTTCTCTCTACTTGACCAACTCCTAGTGACTCTTTAATATTTATTGACCCATTTATCAGTCCTCCATCCAACCTTGAACACCTCTGATAGGTGATTCAGTACTGTCCTCCATTCTTGGGTAACATCATTGAACTAAATATTGGTGATATTCATAGGGATTTCATTCTGGGGACAGAGTCAGACGCAAACAAGGCATATTTATATTTTCCAAAGCCGAGGATTACAGACATTGCTGCCACTGCTCCTAGTGAGTTGTCCTGCTTGAAAATGAAGAAATAAAAACCATTTAGAGAGGTTTATAGAGAGTAAGTTTTGATGGGTAAAGGAATAAAGAAAGCAGAAATGGGACGGTCACACTGAAAGCAGTTGAAAAGGACAGAGGTTTTCAAGCAAAGATCACAGTCTGTTCAGAGTCTTGGGAGATGAATATATTTTAAAAATGGAAAAGAGCCCAGCATTTCCTCACCCTGAGGTTGGCTAAATTATAAGAGAAGGGTGGGGTGGTAAAGAAACAAAATAGATTAGACTTGAGATTTGTGTCTTGGAAAAACTAGCACATGGAGCTGGCTAGAAATAAATGGATCAGGAGATTGTTCTGAGAGAAGTTTTTAACCTTTAGAATTGTAAGGTAATCCTTAAGCCCCAAAGCTTCTGTGAGGCATACATGAATAACTTTTACATCCTCTTTAAAGAAGATCTTCATCAGATATTATCAAAACAAATGGCATACAGGGTGTGACCCTAGAGCCTGGACCATGAGTTGAGTAGACTAGTGCCAAGTATGCATCCCTGGAAGGCCTTGTGGTGGTTTGTATAGTCAACTTGCGTAGATTTAACATCACCTAGACAACATTCCATTAGAATGGGCATTCCATCAGAACACTTCTAGAAATCATTAACTGTTGTGGGAGACCTGCCCTCTATTATTAAATGGTACCTTACAAGGGGTTCAAGGTAAAAAGCAGCAATAATTGCTGCCATTGTGACTTCTTTCTGAAGGGAATATATACCTTCTGCTGACATCAGACTCTAGCTTCCGTGGTTTCCCGATGTGGAATCAACACCAGTAGCTTTCCAGGGAACTTACAGGCTTTCAGCACTGAACTGGGACCCCTGAGCATTTAGCTTCTTGGACTGGGAAACTACCAGGATCTCTTCCTCTCCAGAGAATAGGAGGCCTTGTTGATCTTTGTAAGTCTATCAAATAAAACAGTCTGATGAATCCTCTGTTTATATCTTTCATTTGAGTGTGTGTGTGTGTGTGTACTCACATTTATGTACTCTATTGGTTCTGTTATTCCAAAGAACTTTGACTAATATAACTCCAACCAAAGATATTCTCTTGGTTCCATTGGAAGGGATTTGAATGGTATCTGCATACTGGGATGTTGGAATGGCTGTGGAAAAAACAGATGTGGTATAGTATAATGTTGGAAAGCTGCTTCAAAATTACACAAAGGGGGACACACATGTAATAGATGAATATCAGAGACGTTATGCTGAGTTTAGAAGAATACACAATATGAATCTTTTTACATGTAGTTCTGGAACAGAAAACATTAATCTATACCAAAGCTAGAGCTGCCGGATTAGGCAGAAAGGATTGACTGAAAGTGTAACAAAGGATTTTTGGTGGAATAATGGAATGTTTTATTCATTGACTGTGGTAGATGTACGTTTCCAGGTTGTACAGTATCATCAGAGCTCATTGAAAGGAGCCATGTGTTTTATTGCATGCAGTGTAGCCTAGTTAAGACAATGCTACCACAAACAAAAAAGGAAATGCAATAAAACTCACAAAAAGCATCCCTGAATTCTTTGTCATATACAGACATTAATTTGGGGATTATTATATGTGGGGTATAGCTTGTTCACCAAAGATTCTTGGATGGGAGTTTGATCTCTACATGTTAGTTTTGGAGTTGTGCGAATGTTAGAAAAGCTAATGTTAGAAAGCAATCAGGTGATGGGAGCATCATTATCAGAAGGAATTAATGCTGACCTTGTAGTATAATTATCACGAGAATGGGTTGTTGGTGGGATTACCTTATGTGCTCCCCTTTCTACACATAGCCAGTTTCTTTCCTAATTCTCCAGTTGTGATGTAACCAGAAGGCCTTCACCTGAGACCAAACTTATAAAACCACCACATTTCAGTCTTTGAATCTCTCCAACTGTGAGCAAAGGAAACCTGTTCATCCGGCAGCCAGCATCAGTGATTCCCTTATAGCAACACCAAGTCAACTACTTGGGGAGTAAGAGAAAAGCAGGGCAGGGTTTCTGTCAGAGCCAAGGACAAGAAAACCATCTTTGACCTGATTTTTTTTTTAAAACTTGTCTTGAATCTAATTGCTTTTTCGTGTTCATGTTAAGCTGCAATCTGTAATGTCTTTTTGGTCATTAATTTAAATGTTTTTCCTGACTTAACTGGAGTGTTCACACTTTGATATAAATCTCCTTCATGGCATTTTTATATTCTCCATTTGTGTTGCCCACAATGATTAGTGGGTCACTGTGGTCTGTACTGTAAGAACAAGTCACTAGCCTGGCTTATCTGTCCTGATAGTCCCCCTCTGCTGTCCCATCACCTTTGCTGCAGCTATGTTCTTATTTTCTGCCTGAGTTTAGGCAAACTAAGACTCAACACATTTGTATAAGTTCCAGGAAGATTTCACACTGCCATTTCAACTAATTGATTCTTTCTCAAGTAACTCAATGCTATTTTTAGCACAGTATCTGCTTCACAAAGGAATCGGTGAAAGGAAAGATGATGCCTTTTAAAGGAGTTTTAAAATCATGTGGCACACAACACACTTAGTCATTTTCTTTCTTTCAGATTTATTGTCATTACTGGTCTCATTTCACATTATGGGTTTGATTACAGCCACATAGAATTTAAGTCCTATGACACAAAAGATCTAGCATGTTCTTTCAGCATGCTTGCTCAAATTCCATACATTCTGTGATGGTTTTAATATGCTTTCTCCATGAGAAGTGGCATTATTGGAGGAGGCGTGGCCTTGTTAGAGGAAGTATGTCACTATGTAGGTGGGCTTTGAGGGCTCACAATGCTCAAGCTCCATCCAGTGTAGAAGAGTCAGTCATCTCTTGGCTGCCTTCAGAACAAGATGCATCAAGATGGAGAACTATTATCTCCTTCAGCTCTGCCCTGTGTAGCACTCTAGGCTCTGGTTTAATCCATTCCACTGCTATTGTTGCTTTTGTGGTCTTGCTGTTGTACTGGCATCTCCAATCCACTGAGGTCTTCTGCTGCAACTAGGCTTCACCAATAGCCTCTCATAGGTTCTCTTCATGGTTCCAAGTCTCAACTTCTTTGCATGACTCCTCCATGCCTGATTGCTCACAGTGCTAGGCCTTAGATGCTCTCCATGTGTTCTTCATACCTTCAAAACCAGTACCACTTGAGTGACTCTGACACATTACCAAGCCCAGCTGCAGTACAAGGTACAACGTTGGCTATATCTGGAATACAGCTTCTTTGTGCTCTGAGAAAACACTTCCCAGAAAATTTCACCACAGTGATACTGGTTTCTTCTTAATTTCTTAGCTTAAGCTAACTAGCATCAACTGTCCAAGTAACCCCTTCTATTCTTTACTCTAAAGCCAGAGCCACATGGCCAAAGCTACCATGTTCTGCTGTTGTGGATAGCCCTAGCCTCTTGTCATGGTAATTCCACTCCTGGGAGGGGCTGCGAAGGAGGAGTGAATCTTGTGAACCTTCTGTCCAATCAAATTTGTTAAATAAACGCTAGAGCCAGTGTTTGGGCAGTAGAAGAGGAGTAGGAGGAGCCAGAGGGAGAGGAGGAGCAAGAAGAGCAGTTGGAGAATTGGGCAGTTGGGAGTTGGGAGAAGGACAGAAGATGAAGAAGATCATGACCTAGAAAACTGCAAGTTGTAAGAGATCTCATAGCCAGGGAATAGAGTAGTTCAATGGTAAATCTGCCCAATCTAGGCGTGCAGCATACATTTGTAATTAATTGAGTTGTGTTTTCCTTGACTGGACTTCCATGGGTTGGAGATTTACCACAACATTCTGCTGCTTGCTAGGGCTGGAACATGCCCTCTTTGTTTTATTACATTATCATCAACTTTCTGTTTTCCAATTCCTTTGCTGGCTAAGCTTGGCTGTCTTGGAACATGCTTGGTAGACTGACTTTAAACTCCGATCTGCTGAGTTCTGGTAATAAAGGCATGTACCACCACACTGGACCTATACTTTTCTCTATTTGTAACTTGTTCTGCCCTAGGCTGGCCTTGAACTCAGAGATCTGCTTGCTTCTTTCTCCTGGAATTAAAGGCATGTACCACCATGCCTGGGCTTAAACTTTTCATGTCCACTATGCCTCAAGATCCAGATTAAAGTGTGTGCCATTCCTTGTCAAGATCCAGATCAAAAGCAGGTGTCTTCCAGCCTAAAGATTTGAATCATAGATGTGCTCTCCATTTCTAGATTTTAGTTCAAAAGTCCAAATGAAAATAATAACCTAACATGCTATAATTGTCCATGGGAAGTGGCATTATTAGGAGGTATGGAACTATTGGAGGAGGTGTGGATTTGGGGACTTTGTAAAGCAGTGGAATACTTTACGTAGGGCTTAATGGTACACTCAGGTGATGGGGAGGCATCATCATCAGAAGCAAGTAGATGCATGGCAAGCAGTATTTCTGAGGGTGTTTTGAACTGTGTGGCCAGCCTACAGTTTAATGGTTCAATCCATTATCATCATGGCAGGAAGCATGGCAGCATCCAGGAAGACTCAGTGCTGGAGGAGGAGTGAAGAGTTCTTGACCAGGCGGCAGCCAAGAGAAGACTGACTCTTCTACAGTGGGTGGAGCTTGAGCACTAGGAGCCCTCAAAGCTCACCCACACAATGACACACTTCTAACAAGGCCACGCCTCTTCCCATAATGCCACATCTCCTAATAATGCACATGGACCAAGCGTAGTCAAACCACCATACATTCTAACACATTGAATAAGAATAAACACCTCAACACGGAGCCAGTTAATCTCCCACTTGGCTAGTGAACCTATAAGGTAATCCAGAATAAATACATCTCTTCCTAACAGGCAACTTCTTTCTTGGATAATCTAAAATTTAAATAAATGCAAAGAAAAGGCTTTAAGCACAATAGAGCTTGACAGTGGCACAAGGTTCCCCATAGCTACATGAGTTGGAAAGTGGACAACAAGTGAACCTAAGTTGCAATAGACAAGAGGCCTGAAGGGAGCAGGAAAAGATGGAAAAGGGGTTCTTAGTCATTCTGGGCAAGGAGGATAGACCCTTGCCTGCTGTATATATGATACTGGTTCAGCTAGCCTCCTCATTAGCCTACAGGGCTATTCCTGAGAGCTTACATAATGTCCTGTTTCTCGTTCTCATGACCTTCTTTACAATCAACACAATATCAGTGATATGATGGGTGTGAATCTCTTTCAGGAGTGGAAAGACCTGGTGAAAGAAGGAAAACAAACTCTGTAGGCCTTCCTGCTGGCTCAAGTTATTTTTATGAGTAATGTAAAGATTTTCCTGGATAAAATCTTAGGGCAGACAGTTCAGTAACACACTCATTAAACAAGAACATTGGTTCCCTTGGCCTTTGGAACCCAAATGTACTGACATAAACAAATATACCTTGGGTTGATATTCTTGCCTGAGGATCTGGCATAAGGAAAAACACGGTAGAGTTCATGAGAGCACTATTTGGCCACATAAGCTTCTCAAAGTTTGCCAGAGGAGCCCTTTGGCTGTGTTAGGAGATGCTGTGACCTGAACGCTTGTGTTTCTTCCACGTTTGTAATACAACCCAATCCCCCAAGGGTTGGTATAAATAATGGTCTCTGGAAAGTGGTTAGAGCAGAATATTGGTGTCCTCATAAAAGAAAACCCAAAGAGCCAGTGAGGGCTCAGGAGACAAGCATCAGTGAATGGGGGGAGGGGTGAGCCTCTGTTAAAACTAAATTTGGTGCCTCAATCTTAGACTTCCAGGTCCCTAGAACCATGAGAAAAAAGTCTACTGTGTTAATCACCAAGTCTATGGTATTTTTGTTTTAGCAGCCCAAATGGACTAAGACTGGGGTGAAGTGAGGAGTTGTTAACTAGAGATGAAAAAGTGTCTTAATCTCTTTTATTTTGTAAATGTGAATGTATACAAGAAATCATCTAGGGAAAACTGTAAAACTGCAGGTTCCACTCAGGGGCCTATTGAAGTCTGACATTCTGAGTTTTCAAATTCCCAGCTGCTATCCGGTGTCTCCTTCTGAAGGGGAGGTTGTCTAGTGAACCACTGACTAAATCTAGGAGGGCCATTTTCAACGTTGCATCTTCTCATCAGAGCTCATCATAATGCACGTGTGCATTATGAACTCCTCTGAGAACTATACTGTGCCTACTTGATAGGAGATGTAAAAGAATAAGCTCTCAATCACATTAGTATAAAGGAAAATATTTGAAAACTTATCCCTGAGTTCCAAGCCACTGAGAAACTGATACTGGCAACTTGTTTTTTTTTTTTTTTTTTTTAAGTTTTCTTAGCAAATCTATAGCTTTTGAATTAAATGACAAGGCAGAGGAGGGATTGGGTAAAAAACCTAGAAATTATCAGAGAAAGTTCTTGTTAGTTATTTTATAAATTGAAAACATAATGCTTTACAAGGGGAAAGAGGGAACTACCTAGATCTATGTGTGGCATACAAGATTAGGAACTTCATTTGGACTAGGTGTGTCACACTTAAAAGCCTTGCTCTCATTCTCAGTTCTCAAGTCACTGGGAAAGAGTGATGTCTATCACAGATGAACAGGCTTATTAGTCATTTTAAAACACTGAAAACCTTGGGCTGAAGTCAGCGTGTTTATTGTGTGAGGAGTGGGTTCTGTAAGAGGGACAGCTTTTTAGCCTTTATATTAGCTTTTGACCATAGAAATGTGTGGACAGACTGATTCTAATGTGTTCATTGGCAAGACCACCACTTTCGAGAAGTCACAAGCTGAGGACATCTAGAACTGTCATCTTCATCTCAAAGTAGACCAAACCTTTAAAGAAGATTTTGTTTGCTTCCAGCCATCTGTTCACTCTCCCGCATGACACTAGCTTCTGCAATGTGGTAGAACTCAGGAAGCTTGCCCACCCACAAGTATTGCCTAGGATCACCACCGACTGTAGAGCAGTGGTTGTCAACATTCCCTAATTCTGTGACCCTTTAATATAGTTCCTCATGTTGTGGTGACCCCCAACTATATAATAATTTTTATTGCTAATTTGTAACTAATTTTTCTACTGCTAATGAATTGTAATGTAAATATTTTTGGAGATAGAGGGTTGCCAAAGGGGTTATGATCCATATGTTGAGAACTACTGATACAGACTGTCGCCTAATCGTGCTAAGGTCGGCCGAGGGCTGGGTGCTGGTGAACTGATTTCAAGGTGGTGTCTGACCTTGCTGTTCAAGTAGTGTTCATTGACTACCATTGATCGAAGTCACTATGAAGATAAGAAAGTTTCTTCTTATTATCCTTACCACCCTCTGACTTCTCATCAGGATACTAACTAAATCCTTCTGGTTTTCCTGGAAATTTCCTCATTTTAACACTGAAGGTATACTATTATCTTGGGAAATATCTCAGTTTCCAGCAACCCAGGAGGGTTCCAGCTTTGGTTAGTGAGGTCTGGGTGTTGAGAAATTGTGTATGGATATGCAAACATTAGAAAAGCTTAAAGAAACCCAAAGTAGAACTTTCTTATCTAGTGATCTTAAAGGAGAGAAAGTTGCAGAAGGGTAGCCAAACTCACTGCTACAGCTTGATATTAAGACAAATGAGGGAATCTTTTCCCAAGTCAGCTGACATATAGCTGGGAGGTTTTACATTCTTGAGTTCATCATCTCCCTTCCAAGATCACTGACATCTTAAAGATGACTTCAAAGGGAAAAGTGTTTGGTCACAATTCTGTATCTGACATGAGCTTGTCTAAGAATGCAAACATACTTCTTAAGGTGATAGTGGGTAGAACATTTGCCAAGGGGACCAAAGGATAAAAAGAAGCTAATGGTTTTCACTGCCCCCACTGACTCACCCAGGGCACAACATGCAGGGTTGACACAAAAACAACAGAGCCAAGACGTCAAGGTCTAAATCCTAGATTCATACTTAAACCTGACATCAAACAAAATGGAGAAAGCCTTCCTACACTGTAGGCCAGCACTGACTTTAAGCCCCTAGGCTAATAGGCACTAAAATTCCAACAACACTGACCTACAATGAAAGTATAAAAAGACTTCTTTCCTTCGGTCTGACTTTGGTGTCCATCTTAACCAAGCAGAATTAATTCACAGCCCAGGAGCTCCACAGCTGATGTTTATTTATAATATTCAATATTCCCATAAGCACACATGTTCCAAATGGAAGGGTGCATTTTGATAATGCCTGTTTCTTCATTAAGATTTCATCATCCACCTACATTAAGAAGCCTGGCCCTACACTTTGTTACTTCTGCTTTCACCTTGTGTATTCCTGCTTTATTTGCTTAATCTCAAGTTCCTGGCTTCCCAGGCACTCAAATTTGAAACAAGCAAAGTTCGTGCATTAGTGTATCCTGAGCATGCATGATTTATGAATGGCAAGGTACTTGGCACAATTTAATGGTATAAGGGAGACTTTGTTTTAAACATTAAAATGAAAGTTAAGAAGTAGCAACAGTGGGTGGGATATCAGAACACAGAGTGCATGGAGGGCCAAGAGTCACTAGTTGTCCCTTTAGCGTGTGTATTGACATTCTAACCAATTTGATAAGTCAAATAAACACCAACCACTTAACCAATTTAAAAGTAATTTGAATTGTTATTCTGAGGACTCACCCAGACAAACCTTCATTCTGTAAAAATAATAATAATAATAATAACTGCTTACGCTTACATAAATGAAGAAGTCAAACTGTTTCATGTGATCCCAGAGTAGGTGGTTTTTGTTGTTGTTGTTGTTGCTTGGTTTGGTAGTAGACATAATATTCTTATTCAGAATGGTTTTTGCTGTAATTATTTTTTCTTTGGTGAATAATTTGGAAATCAACCAGTGTTGGTGTTATCAAACTTTTAAAGAAAAGTTACACTTTTCAAAATACAGAGAACTTTCTCCCAATAAAATTAGCCTGCCTTCTACCAAAAAACCCAAATAATATACTTTGTTTAACACTTATATCTAAAGCCTATTTAGTGGCAAAATAATAATTAAATTGATCATCAAATGACACTTTGTATTGGTAGTGTGCCAACCACTCACACAGATATAAATAACTTCCAACCTTTCCTTGCTTGTGGGAAATTTGAAGACCTTGTCAGATTATAACTATGTCTTCAAATAACAACACAGTGATTTCACATTTAAATGATGGTGTGTCCCACAGTGATCTTGCCTCCATAAGTGCTTCCAGAGGGCCTGAAAGGCTTTGGTGTTCATGAGAGAAAATGCAGGTTGATAAAACAATGGCTTGAGCAAGCTCATAAAAAACTGGAAATGCAGCTTTGTGCAGAAGCCTTTCATGTCCTTCATGGTAGAGGCAACCCTAAATCACACTCCCCACTCAGCATGCACTTTTTTTGTCCAGTTTAGAAAACAGCTTATGAGTAGAACATCACCCAGCATCTGGGAACGATGGTTGGTTACCTTGTAGATTTTGCAATGGCAGAGTCATAATGCCTCCAGCTGCAGCTGCCGCTACCAGCCCTTGGATGTTTGTGAGATTTGCGGTGGGCAGTGTGAGGACCAGGCCTTGCTGACCACCGAGCTGCCCTGCCATGTTGAAGGGAATGAGGATAGGCTGATTGAGGGCTGGGGGGCCTCCTGGCATCACCCCGGCCACAGCAGAGGCTAACTGCTGTGCCGTCAGAAGAGGCTGAAAAACAAGAGAAACCTGTCTTACTTTCTATCATGTCTACAAGACATGGCCTTTCAGAGCACAATCCCTCCATTTTATCAGGGAAGTTTCTGAAGAAGTGGCAAAGAAGCATACTCCATCTGAGAAAGGAAGAGTGTAAGGAAGAAATTGCATTTCAACATTATGTTTCACTTATTTCTTTGAAAAATTTCAATTTATTTTAGAATCTCTGTAGAGCTTAAATGCCTTTTGAAAAAATACTGTATCATTACATATTGTAAATTGAATTGAAGTTTCGTTTGATCCCAATTCTCATATATTTAAAGTACTCAGTTAATTCATTCTACATTGTCTCAGAAAGAAGTCATTGATATTGGTAAGGTTTTTATTATATTTTTGGCTCAAAAAAGGTAATAACACACTGTTTTTAAGCATTGTAATAACAAAAACAGTGTAAAAGATTTTCTTGATGTTAAGCCTTTAGTGGTGCCTTTATACACCTCTGTGGCTGGAGGGCATGGATGTTAGCATAATCATTTTCAAAAGCAATTTGGAATATATGCATATCAAGAATGGTAAATATATGCATCCCCATTTGACTCAGAATATACTCTAAGATGTAACTTCACGATAGAATTCAAAGGGAAAGAGATAAAGGAATGAAATTTTGCAATACACTTTAAATCACATAAATGTTGAAGCAGCTTATGTTATAGTACCATCCTGATGAGATATTGTATAGTCATTAATATGGGTCATTAGCGTGCCCATTTAGGAAAGTTAAAAAAAAATGTTTCCTGGAGTGCTAGAGAGATGGTTCAGTGGTTAAGATCACTCACTGCTTTTCCAAAGGTCTTGAGTTCAATTCCCAGCACCCACATGACAGCTTACAAAGTGTCTGATGCCATCTTTTGGTGTGCAGATGTACATGCAGAAAAATACATATTTGTGTATATACACATATAAATAAATTTTTAAAATATTTCTGATATAAAAATAAAGAAGATAGTAAATGAGTGGATGCTATTAAAATGGCATAAATATCTCTATATATGCTCTCTATATGTATAGGTTAAGTTCTAAAGTGTACTAGAAATAAAATACTTATACTTTAAAATCAAATATGGAAAAGTCTCTTTATGTTAATTCTTTCATACTCTTCACTCTATTTAGATCTTTCTAAAGAAATCCATGTGTATGTCCATTCTTGATTTTATGGTCATTGTTTGGTGTGAAAGGCAGCAGTGGAACACAAAGCTTGTTTCAGTGCTAGACTAGGGTCATCACTGGAGGAATATACTAAGATTTTGCTTCTGGGTTGCTACATGACAGCAAAGGTCATTTGACATTAGAGTCCTTAAGCCAGGACATTTGTTATATTCTTGTAGAAGCTGGGGAATAAAATATAATCTCACATCTTTCCTCTACAAGTTTCAAAATGAAACTTTATGTAGAATTGGCTTTCCTTTTGTTGGAACATAGAAAAAGTATTTAAATACAGACATGACACAATGCCAGATTATAATCACCAGGCTCTACTGTGATGCTGTAATTATCCTACAAATGGGACTTTTTTGGCTATAAAATGAGAGTTTTTTTCTACAAATGAGAGTTTTATGGTTTTTATATAGAAGTTCCATATCTAGTGCATGGAGAGGTCAAGTTTAAGACCAGATAGACTGTTCCAGAGTCATCTTCTTTACCCTCCTTCTCCAATACAAGGAGCAGATTCAGAGACAGGAGGCTTCCTCATTTGAAGAATGATGATAAGGGTGGGTGCATTCTCTGGCTATCCCTCCAGAGTACCCTCCAGATCCTTGCAAAGGAAGCCATAGGCTCCCAAAGAATTTGTTTACTTTACTAAATTCACACCAATAACTTTGCAAGTAACACCAAGTTACTCTAAAGAACAATCATCAGATTTGGGAAATAATAATGAAATTGTTGTCTGGCCCCAAAATTCTGAGTAAGATAACCAGTCAATCGATATGATGCTTCAAGGGAAGATAGCGCTCAGATTGTACACAGGGTTGGAGGCTTGACATGCAAATTTTTAAGACTGGATTTTGGGCTTAGGATAGGGTATGGCTGTTCCTGGTTGTCACAGAGCCATGCTTCTTCACTGCCTGAGTCTGTCATTCTAATTAGAATTAGAATATTAAAAGATGTTAGGACTCCTGTGCTTCCAGGCACATCTGTGTATACACATAGGCAGAAGCACAAAAACATGTGAACACATGAGGTAAGAATGACATTATGAGGGTCTGACACAGAGAAACCAATGGCTCCTGTTGTATAAGCTCTCTCTAGGTATATGTCTCCCAGTAGACAGTGCCCATTCTTCATGTCTATCAATATGAAGTTGTCTGGGCTCTGAGGTGGATGATGGGATCTGAGGCCATTGAAAGAGTTCATGGTGACTGGAGTGCCAAATCTGATCGAAGCTCTACACTTGGGCAAGTGCTCCTTGTACTGAAAGTGGTTAATTTCCAGGACCAACATTGAGAGCAACGGGGAGGGAAAGGCCCAGATATTTCTCTCCATAAAAGCAAGATGAACTCTGAAAGTTTCACAGTAGATGGCAGAGGTTAAAGAAAGCCCAGCCTTTTATAATTGTGTTCTACATCTCCATATAACCCATGCCAGGCTGCAAAAAACAAATATTGGACTTTAAAAAATAATGAATGTATTTCTTTATTAATGCAAGAGCTATGTGTGATGTACAGTATTGTCAAACCCAATAAGCTGAACTAGCATTAAAATTGCATTAACTTTTTTATATTAAATCACATCTTGTATTTCAAAAATGGCTATAGTAAGGTTGAAATAACTTAATTTTCTTCATACTCCAGTCATTAAAGTTTTACTTTCGAGAAAACTGCATGGTAACCCACAGCCTAGATGTAGAAGGTTTTAAGGAAAAAAATATTTCCACATGATTAAAACCAACCTTTCCGTTAAGAAGAGTCTTTTGCAAACACATATTTTCTTGAGAGTACTTAATAAATAATGTAGTCATATAGCTTCCCATACAAAAATTTATCACCATCTTTGCCCTGTTGGAGTTAATTGGATTTAACTCATTATTATTTATTTGGTTATTTATATGTAACCTGATGTAGCCTTAATCTTAAATGTATCCTAATGCAAAACAGCTGAAAGATACCGACCTGTGGCCCAACTGGAAAGGGGGGGTGGGTCTGACTGGCCTGGTGCTGGTCAGAAGTTCCTGGGTCTGGTAGAACTGTGTTTCCTCTGGCCCCTAGAATTCAAATGAGAAAAGTTCCCTTAGTATAAAGTCTAGCCTGGGAACAACATATTTCTGTGATGTCGTAGGACAGACACTAAGTAATAGATGCTTATGGAGGAGTAGTTCTTCAATAGTTTTCAAATTGTTTGACAATGGCAAAAAATGATGCTATGGTACATTTAGGATGACCAAAGTCAACCGGAGTTAGAAAGAACAGACAGTAGAAAAAGGTAAACTGGCATATATATGCTACATGCGTGTGGTGTGTGTGTGTATACATGTATGTGCATATATATTTTATATATGTATGTATATACATATATATGTATGTGTATTTGATGTATATATCAAAATCATATATATATATATACACATACCAAAGCCATATATATTTACATATGAAAAGACTTGACATTAGATATCAGTTTGGATAGCATACTCCAGTTTAGTATGTTTAAGTGCACATGCATTCATGCATTGTGTGAAACTGCGTCTGTTATGCAGAAGTGAGTAATAGATAAGCTAGTTATCCAAAGCCTTATTACAATCTCAGGCATGACCATGTCTATTCATGTTGTTCCTTGATAGGAATTCCTCTCTTTACTCTATACCAGTCTCAGGCATGACCATGTCCATTCACGTTGTTCCTTGATAGGAATTTTTCTCATTACTCTATACCCTTGAACTACCTCTTCACATTGTCCTTGGGTAGACTCTTAAGAATACCCTTTCTAAAACCCCAGTCCTTTTCAGTGCCCCCTCCCCCATCACAATATTCTAAAAGGAATATGTGTTCCCTTAAGCAAATTTTCTGGGTGAGAAAAGATATCTCACCATCAATTCACAGAAATCCACCTCTGTAGTCACTGAACACATCACATTCCTGAGCTGAGATCCTGTTGGATTTCTAGCACCCTGACAGCAAATCTCTAAAGCCTTTGGGTATTATCTGCATGCTTTTATGTTATGTTTCAGGACAAACCACAGTGGTTAAGGTAATGGTGAAAGCAATAAATACTTAAATAAAAACATAAACAGCACTGTGAGCATTTCTGAAGTGTCCCTATTGAGAGCTTCTGTTTTCTTGAAGTTTTCTAATGGAGTGGTTGAAATCCAGTTCCTAGCAAACCTGAACAAGATCCACTTTCCTGGTGTTTGTCCTATAAATAGCAAGGAGAAGAGATTTCAAACTCTGTTTACTGGCATGCTGTGGCCAACCAATGAAAAAAGATATGATTCTGTCATGCTTATAAATTTTAAAGAAGGTATTATTGGCTCATTTAAAACAAATTCTCCTATATAGTCTCCTAAGGGACAGACTTATAAATAATGGAAATGTGGAAAAAATACTTCAGCACATTAAGCTACAAATAAAATTGACTGCTACATATTATTCAATTGACTTCTATCTCCACAGTGATGTGTCAATCATAACCGCATTTTATAATAGGATTAAGCAATAAATGTGCAAAGCCATTATGCAGAAATTTGAAAATCTGATTAATTTGTAATTTTTTTGTGTAGAAAGTCAGGAATGGACATTGCTTGGGGAATACTTACAAGCATTCTATTGAAATTTCTAAATTGATTTGGAGCAAACTAATAAAAAAACCAAAGACTTGCTGACATTTTATAAACTGAATTCTGTCAAGATATGTTTGGCATTATAATGATCACTGTCATTTAATAACAAGGGTAAAATGACCTATTAGAAGATACCAACAATCCCTATATATGCAAAAGAGCTTTCTTCTAAATTTTTTATATGTGATTTATTTATTATGTTTGAAAGCCAGGACATGTTAAGCTAGGCAGCGCTTTGTGTAGTGTAAATCTCATGGTCTCCATTCAGCCCTCATAAATCGTGCTTTTGGTCAAATATTAAGATTAGTCTAATTTGCAAATGGCTAAAAATTTACTGCTTAGAAAAACATGATTGCTTTCTCAAGTTTGTCAGGCCTAGACTTTTATACAAAACTCTGAAACATAACTTTTATACCAAACTCTTACAGCATGCAGAAAAGTAGAAAAGGCCTTTGAAACAACTAAATATACACCTTTCTATTAAAATGTTTTATAGCAAGACAGGCCCTTTATATCATATTTTCTTCATGTGTTCAGAAGCCATTTCTTCCTCTATTCTCAACAGACCCCACTGCAGTGTTGAGGACTGGCCCCATCTAGTCAATGTGCTAACACAAGTGTATATCTGTTCTCTGTATCAGTATACAGATTACATTTGCTTATATTTAATTTTTGGTGCTCTGAGACCCTAACTGGTACCCAGAAGCTTGTTCTGAAAATGGCTATTCTCAAAAACCATGTTAAACACAGTCTGGAGCAATTTCACACAATTTCATGTGTAAAATGACGTCTTTCATAGGCTCTAGAGGAGATTATATGTGCTTTCCTGCCTGGATCAAAAAGTAATGTTTCTTCTTAATGTGCATCTCCATTTTCCCCACTCACATGTATCACTCTTAACCTTGTAGGACCATAAACTAATCTGTTGGAAGGCAGTTCCTATACAGAGGCCTTCCTGTACAGCCGGAGGGGAATCCTGCAGTCAGAATGAGTAAAAAGCACTGGCTAAAGGTTTTAGTGATTTGAAGCAACACTTACTGTATGCTAGCAGAGAATTTGAGGTTAGGTATTTCCATGTCACATCAAGAAAACATAAACATAGGTTGAGCAGGTGTTCTGTTGAGGTTTGGTTTGTTGCTATATAATGCAATGCTAAGTATGGGTTGGGGTAGGGGCCCAGATCTAGTTGTCCCTGATGAGAGAGAGAGTCTACAGGTAGACTTAATTGAGGCTATGCGACCTTGCCCCAAGTTATTTCTGATTGGTGAATAAGGATACCTATGAATAAATACAGCCTACAGCTGGGCATAATTGAGATAGACAAGGCTTGGTGTTCCAGGCCTTGAGGTCAGGAGAGACCACAAGGAGAAAGAGAAGAAGGTAGACAGAGGAGAAAAACACCATGGGTTAGGAGTCGAGAAAGCATGACCATTTAGAGTTAAGAGCAGCCTAGATGAACAGATATTTGTCCAGCTATCCTGCTGATTGGAGCTTATTGTAAATAATAAAAGTTGTGTGTCTTTTATCTGGGAACTGAATGATCAAACTCAGGGTAGAATACCCAGATTGAGATTAAGTATTTTCTAAAACATGTGTTTTGGCCAGGAAGCCTAGGAAACACAGTACACCATTGGAGACCGGGGGCCCAAGGCAGCCTCTGTAGTGAATGGTTCATGCTTTAAAACTTTTGTATTTTACTTAACAAATAGTAAATGTTAAAAAGAATAATGTGTTTGATATGTTTTCCTAAAAACACAGTGTGCTTTGATTATATATTCACCCTACTTCACCTCCTTCTCTTCTCCTCCATCCTCTATGCCCTCATCCTCTTTGCTACTTGTCCTCTGTGACTGTGAGCTCAGCCTTTCATCCACACTTGGTGACTATTCAGTCAACACAAATAGAGGTTTGGCTTAAGATACATGCTGCCATCCACTTGATGACTTATTGCTGTTTAGCATAAAACTTGAGAATAGCTTTCAACTATCAGTTTACTGATAAGTTCTGTCTCAATATCAAGTGACATCTACAGCATGGATCTAGAATGTCCCTATAGCCTATGTTAAAAGCCTTGTTGTCAGCCTGTGACACGATGAGGAAGTGGTAGAACATTTATGAAGGGTAAACAAAGAGAGGGAAGCCGAACCATTGTGGGAAGTCCCTTGAAAAGGATGGTGGGAATGCTGGCAACTTCCTCATGCTCTCTGTTTTCTGGCCACCATAATTTTGGTATTTGTGGGGGGTCTTGTTTATAATATGCTGCCTTGCTAAGGCCCCCAAACGAAGGAGCAAACTGGCCATTGGCTGAAACCTCCAAAACAACAAGCCCAAATGAATCTTCCCTGTCGGGCATTTTGCCATAGTAACAAAAACCTGCCTGGATCAGATATAGGAAGTAGTTTTGGTATAAAGATTAAAGGCAAGGTTTCTTACAGTTTAAACATGGCCAGGTTTATATCCCCTCACTGGGAGTGTAGACTTAGAATTGTTTTCCTGTTACTTATTCATTAGCTTCCTCTTATGAAAGTCAGGTATGGTGACAGAACTTCACCATATTGGCTGCTGTGAGTGCCAAAGATAACATACATGTAAATGTACTGAAATCCTGCAAGCTTGCTAAATAAATGCTAATCTCCTGATTATTATACCTTAATAAAGTTTATGTTTATGGTAACATTTCATATTATTTAATTTGTTTATAATGTTCAACCACCAAAACCAACTAATACATATTCCAATCTTTATGTGTGCAGACCTTGGAAATATCTTATACATGGCTAATGGTATTCATTGACCTCGACTTTGTACCATGAACCATAAGATCTATGTTTGGAATGGAACTCAGTAGCCGGGTCTCTCAGAGCTCACAAAATCTAATGTTTACAATAGTCTTCCCTCAGTATCCAGAGAGTTGTTTCACAGACCAGATCCTGTAGATACCAAAATCTGAGGATATTCAAATCTCTTATCTAAATCTGCATAACATTTACATATAACCTATACATATTCTCTCATTTACTTTAAATTGCCCCTAGATTACTTATAATGTTGATGCAAGGAGCATGCTAAGTAAATTTCATGCTATATTGTTTAAGGATTTACGACAAGAAAAAAGTCTATATATATTTAAGTATTTCCCAAATAGTTTCAATCTACAGTTGGCATTTTTCAAATCTGTAGATGAGATGCCGATGGTACAGGGGTCTCGCTATTGGCTGTTAGTCTAGAGTAATACACAGACAATGTGGTACCTAGAGTCTAGCAGGTAGTTTCTAAATTCTTCCACAGATTATGACTCACACAAGTGTACCCAGCACCAAGTCTGTGAATCATTATTGAAGCTTCTTAAGGCATTTCACAGCCCACAGAAAGCTAGGGACAGAAAGTGGAAGAGGGTATTTGTATGGGCATTTCTTAAACTTCATAGGATTAAAGATGGTGTGAATAATGGTGGCTTCATTGATATCCAGGAGAGTTTATGTTTCCTTTCCTTTGGGGACAACAGATGACTTACACCACCAAATGCCACCTGTGTGACTATATGCCACTGGTGTCACCACCCACCACTCACATAATCAGAGACCACTGGCTTCAAGTGCAGGCATTGGGCTGTCAGCAGCATGACCCGTCCTGCCTTCCCAGTTTCCTGACTCTGGATGTTCTCTTATCATAATGAGATTGGGATTTCCATTTTGAAAAGGGGAAGAATCAATTGCAGATACACATTCTGTAATTGCAGTCTATTTGCAGATCATCCATGAAGTATAAACCAAGTGTTAAAGTGTCACTGTATGAACTTTTAAATTAAGGATCTTTGTCAGAGCCCCACACTCTTAACTCCACATTTCCTACTGAATCTCAAATCTGAGACTCACAGTGCTGCCTACCTGTCTCTGTTTGGAAGATAAAAAAGGAGGCAGAAGAAGATGAGGAGGAGGTGATGATGGAGGAGGAGATGGAGGAGGAGGAGATGGAGGAGGAGGAGATGGAGGAAGAGGGGAAAGAGAGAGAGAGAGAGAGAGAGAGAGAGAGAGAGAGAGAGAGAGAGAGAGAGAGAGCGCTTTTGGTTGATACAGTCCAGCCAGGCTTAGCATCTCTTAATTACATAGCAGATGCACACTCTAGTATAGATTTGAATTTGCCTCCCTTTGTACACTAGACTGTTCCACACAAGTTAAGATCCAAATATAACTGCTTTCATCCTCCGAGTGAGAACGCCTTTTTGGAGTCTCACTAGACCATTTTGTAAAGAGGACACTGTGGTGGTTTCAGGCTGAGAAGGAGAAGACTGAACATCATACTGCCCATCCTTATGTGCTCACCCATGTCTGCCATCTTTCCAACAGATAGCACAGAAAGTTCCCTTGTTAATGACCAATGCATTTTCAGTGAGTCAGGTTCTTTATAAGTCTGAATGCAGGCTTTTTCTCCTCCATGCATTAACACAAATATAGTCCTATAAAGGTCATGAGGACTTGCCAGCTCCTTCCTGTGTTTCATTCAGTTCTTACTTATAGCCTACAGTTTTCACCAGTGTCAGAAGGACCCACAGCTTATTTAATAGAAGTTGGGCAGTTGAGTGCATTACTATTTCATGTTGAACAGGTAAACCTCAGCTAAGCAGGGCAGAAGGTCCCTCTAAATGAAACTTCCCTATCTTTCAATTTCTTTAAGATTACTCAATGCCAGAGAGGGAGTGGAAATTTTGGAAGTGTCTATAAAAAAATCCCTTTGCAGAGCCACCTCCACTGTTAGCCACTTTTTATTGTCAGTCTGGACCTCTTTATGACACTGGACATATACGTACTTACGTACAGAGCTCTACAGTCTGCTGGTGGAATTTAAGGCTCTAAAGTAATAAGGCTAACTCTATAAAGAACACCTTAAATCCCACACTCATTAATCCACATGGATTTGTGTGCGTTTGCAAATTGTGTTGTCAGGTACCTATGATGTCACCTACTGATGCGCAGACTGAGAATAGCTGATGATGTTAATGTGGAAAATGTATTTCCTTTTATTGGCAGTGATTCTCTCTAAAGAGAGGATCTGAGCTTTTCCTGAGTGAAGGGTCTAGGTTCACAGCAGTACTGAGTAATGACCTTTATTTCCAGGCTGTATGTACACATGAAAGTCAAAGGGAGACTTGGGATATTGAGATAAAGCACAGAATACTCCCTATAGATCCGTTTTTTTGAACTTGGTTAGCAGATGATGATTTTGTAATATTGACCAAAATCATTCCCTGATCCCTTCATTTTTACATGTAGTTTTAGTTTATGTACTCTACAGAGATTATAAAAATTTTTTCCCCAGAATTCATCAAATCTTCCTTTAAGTCTTTCTCCAACATTTTTTAATCATTTGTTTTTCTATCCATCTAATAAAAATAGAGACCAATTCCTTCGATATGCAGACTAATCAATCAAGGTTTCGGTGTCTGTAAATGCCTGTTGAAGAATCATGAAAAGAGAGCTGTCCAACATTAACATAATTCTATGACATGCTATTAACTGATAAAGAGCTGGGAGTAGGCAAGGCCCCTTGAGTATTGCTGTCTCCTCCCAAGTCAAGACTGTCATCTCTTTATATCCTGCAGGCCAACTCTGGACTGTGGTGCAGATGTGTGATATACATATGTGAATGTCTGTATACACTTTGATATTTGAAACTGGAGTGAGTGAATATCCTTAAAAAGATGGAACAATTTAATCACAGATTTTTAAGCCACTTGGAAATGGTATAATTTCTAAAAGGTCTTTTAAATCCAGAAAGGCTTGATCATACAACACATCTCTCCAAGGAAACCGACAAGATCATTGTTCAGGGCCACCCTCGACACACAGGTACTGCAGGGAGTGCTTCCTTTTTTTCTGGTGATATACAGATGAAGTAGATCGTATGCATCCAGTAGTTTTATGTTCATCTGTAGAGATTTGTATCATGATTTATCTATGCCTGGCTCTATGCAAGTGTCAGCTTCACATGGTGTGGTACTGAATAGAAATAAAATGTATGACTCTGGCCTGGGGCTGGGGAATCAGCTTCCTTTTTCTCTGAACCATCACCTCAACCTACCACAAAGAGATATATTCAAAGCTTGCAACCTCCTCACGACATGGACTGGCTTTCAGGATCAATGGTAGGTGGATTGCCAGGATGAGAAATGTTTAACTTTGCCATTCAAGCTCATGTCCTTTAAAAAGAGCAGAAGGAAAAAAAGAAAAAGCCACCATGGCAGGGACAGAGCATAGGTCTGGAGGCCATGTCTTTCCCCTCTCTCCACACCTGCTCTGCTGTATAAGTGGAGTTCACTAATAAAACACAAATCAAGATGGAGCCTGAGGAGATTCCACCCAGCTACCCTCTAAGCCTCTACTCACTCACCTTCTAAACTATTTGGAGTTCCTTGTTTTTCATTCAAAGTCTTCCCCATAAAGCATATTCAGTTTTCAAAAGTTGTGCACAAACTATACCTGCTTTAGGAAAACCCCTTTTTACCTGTGTCCAAATCTGAAGAATGCTTGTGTCTACAGAGAAATTTAAGTGTCTTTTTATCTCCATAAAGAATCAAACCTACAAATTGTCAACCTGGGTCGTCTCACAGGCTCCTATCACAGGTTAGGTTTGTTAGTAAATTAAGCTAAAATATTTTGTTTTCTATTGGCTAACATTTTTATGTTAATTATGAATTAACTGAATGTAAATCTTTCCAAAGAACATATATATCAAGTGTCACATAATTAGAAGTTATGTGAAAACATCACATTTCTAGAGTCAGGGATAAGACAGGCCCTTTTTTTTTTTCTTGGTTGTTTTATGCTTTGTTTTGTTACTATGTAGCTCAAACTGACCTTGACCTCTTGGTTTTCCTGCTTCAGCCTCCCAGGGCCAGGGTTATGAGGCATGCTACCAGGTCAGGCTTTTCCACAGACTCACTTTTCTAAAATGTTAGGATCCCACTAACACCAATTATCAAACCATCACCAATCTTGACAGCAAGGTACATGATTAAATCATTCAAGGCAATGTGGCTTGTTTAGTTTTAATTTTTTTCAAGATATCCTCTTATAAAACAATGGACAAAAAGCACTGAGGGCCTATTTAATTGTACATAGAAATTGGAATATTAAATAAATTCTGAAATGCAGGGGCTGTGGACAGATTGAGGAGCAGGAGAGAAGGGTACTTTTTCTTGGCTAACATGTATTTTATAGTACTGTGGTGTTCAAGTAGAAGGGTTAGACGCTGTTGTAGTGATTTCCAGTGTCCCATCTTCCTGTCTTTTTCAGAGACATTCTGCTCTGTACTAACATTGTAGCCTTTTTGTCTTGCAGAGCCCAAATGAAGTTCTCACTATGAGATTTTAATCTGGGTTCAGTTTGTTGAGTCTTAACCTAGTCTTACATGGATACCTGGAACTGAAGCCTGAAAAAGTGCATGATGTCCACTAGGGCTAGTTATATGATGATAACAAGTCTAATCTCCTGCTGCTGCCTGGTGTAACTATGGATACTATGGTGCTCCAGTCATTCCTGAGTTCTCTGAGACTCTAAGATACTCCCTAAGGTCTGATAAATGCATAGCCCTTCAGTGGCAAGGAAGCACTGAGAAGACATTTGGAATACAAGGTAAACACGAGCCATGACAGGATGCACCACTATTTCATCTGAACATGTTGGGTGTGGTCACTTCTGATAATGATGTGGCAGAAGATCTAAGAAACCTCTCACAAAGAGCTGGTGGTTCTCAAGCCAGTGTTTGCATTTGTGACCTCCACGGGCAGGTAATTCAGCAGTCACAGACCAGTCACTTTCCTCGATTTGGAATTTCACAGGACAGTCAAATGAAAGATCATCAATAATAAGTGACACTCTTGTGTTCTACTTTTTCCTCATATTTGCCTATCCAAGGAGTAAGCATCCACTCATCTTTAACCTAAAGGATGGCTGCACTCTCAGGAGCTTTGTGGTTAAGGCCTGACTCCATGACCAGGAGCGTCAGTGTCAGCTGCAACTCATGAGAAAGGCTCACTTCTGTTTCCCAAATCCGAGGCCCTCATTAGATCAATATTTGGAAAAGTCCTCAGACAATGTTTATACACAGGACAAAAGAGAGAAAACACTGTTTTTGACTTTAAAACTCTGGCCTTCCCTTACTTCATCTCTTCTGATATCTACCAATGTCTCTCCCTCATTTCCTAACTTTGTTTGTTTGTTTTAAATGAGTGGTATTGACATCTTTGATAGACTTTCAAATTGCATCTGCAAGAATCAGAGGGGTGAGAGGCAGAGATGAAGAATACTCAGGAGGAGGGGTTCTGCAGAATTGCCCTAATCAGAGCCATGCTGGTCCTGAGCTCAGTGCAACCCACAGGAGACACCCAGGCAAGAGGTTTCAGCAGGAGGAGCTGTCCCACGTTCTTAAAGAAAAGCAGATTTGCCTTCACAAATCAACAGAACCAATGCTAAACCCAGCCCAATATCATAGCTATGGGATTTATAACACATCTTCTGACCACTTTCTCCTCTGTATCTGTATTTTATCTTTCCATTTGTGAGGATACGTGAAGAGTCTGGTTTATCCATTTCCGTTATTTTCTCTCAGAATGCCACATTCCCTAAAGAGTAGCCAGAGTGCCACTTTAAAACAAAGGGAGGGGGGAATAAAAATTAAAAAATCCTTAAGAAGAAATAAAACTGCATTTCTGTTCAGATGTTCCTGAAGGGTAGCATTTGCAGCCAGTTTTACATGTGGCAAAGGACTGGTGTAAGTAGGGTCATTTAGGACTTAGAAAAAAACAGGAAGAAACACCCCAGAGGAATCGCAGTGCATGAAATTGTAGCATCACACCTAGTTAGCAACCCCTTACCATAATGGAGCCTCTCGGAACATCACAACAGAACCCAGCTGGAAGAGAAGACTGCTGCTCAGCACACTAGGAATGAACCACTAAGACCACCAGAGATGGGGCAATGCATTCCCAATCATACTGAGCATTTCTCGATTCTGAAAATGCCCGTCCATGCTCTATCAGTAAACTGTTCTTAGATTCTTTTTTACTCAAGAGTTGGTTATTTAAAAAAAATCAGCCAAAGAACTAGTCTGATTCAGGTGTCTTCTGACCATTTTTCTCTCCCCTAGTCTATTTATTTCTTAGCATCACTGTAATTGAAAAAGTAGCGATTGCTAAAAGATGCTATTAACTGGAGTGCATTCATAGTGTGTGTCACTAATAGAGTTGGGTCGCATTCTTTATCCTTTTAGCAAAGCATCATTTTATTGTCTTCTACTTCTGTGGCTTTTGTTCCACTTAAATGAAACAAAGGCTCTGCGGAACTTGTTCAGATTATTTTTATCACTATATTTTCTCCATTGCAGAAAAAAGTGTCATGTGTAGCATTTTTCATTCACCATGTTACCATATTGGGACATTGATGGTTCCTGTTTATGTTACAGAAAGACACCAAAAAAAAAAAAAAGCCCGTTATTGATTCTACTCATACTTTACACACTCTAAGTTAAAATATTTTAATAATCCATTTACTGAGTTCATATTTGTGTTCAGAACATTGGTGCTGAAATTAGAATAAGAAATATATCTAAGTCTTAAATATAAATGGGCAATAATAGAAATATACACTAATTAAACTATACATGATACTTAATGAAGATGCTACTGATGTAAAACTAATGAATATTGTGTGTTAGAATAAGAAAAGCTACTGTGAAGCCCTGGCATACACCTGATGGTAAGAAACGTATCAGCTCATCCTCAAACTGTTCCCTTTAAGGTGTCACATTAAAATGAGTGTGAGAAAGAAAATCTGCAGATACAAGCGTAAATAAAATATTGTAGTTCTCATTATTCACTGGATTTCTCATATCAATAAATTATGACACAGAGAATAGGTGATAGAATAAACTGGAAATTTACATGTAATCTGGGTGGAAGATGGCAATTGAACAGGATAGTTCATGTAGAAGAAATGAGTTGACATAAGGGGTCAGGGAAAGAAAGGATGGCTGAGAATCTGGCATAGGACTGAAATTTCCACAGCTGTTTGTCATTCAATCTCCATACCAATACCGAACTGTGAGAATTCAAGGCCAGAAAACTTAAGTAACTGAAAACCACAGCTTGTGGTCATTGCTATTGTTGCAGTGTTGTTCTGTTTTGTGCAAAAGGAGGGAGAAGAGGAAGAGCTGGAACTCAAGTTAGAATCCGGTCAAGTTTCTAGGTACTTTAAAACAAAATGCTCAAGGCACCAATCTAAATTGTGAGCCACTTGTGAGCATGTGTAGTGAGGCATGTCTACCTGCAGACACCATCACTGTGGAGCTGAGCTACGCCACGCTTGGTTTCCAGAGACCCTTAAAGAAGGGGGAACTATTATCGCCGTGGCTCAAGAGGAGTTAGAAGTAGGGAAATGTCTGCTTAGATATTTTAAAAATTCTTTAGAAGGTTAAGAAAAAACTAAGCAAAGTGGCAACCCTTATTGGAGACACAATAGCATCCCTTCCAGTCATTTTAGTGGGGCAGACAGCCATTCTGTGATTTGGACATTGCTCTTGATTTTGTGCTTACCAAGTGTACCGGCTTTGTCCTGATTCACCATAGTCAGCATGGCCATGCCTATGTGAATTTCCATAAAGTCATTCTGGATCAGTAGATGGGGTTAGTGCCTATTGTGAGATCTAGTCTCCAGCCTGGTTATCAATGTTCTCTTTCTCAATTAAAGAAAACAAGTTGTATTTTGAGGGCCCCAAAATGAGAAAAAAAAAAGATACGGATGATTCTCTCTGTGTGCATTTTGTCCAACAAGAAACCTTCATGGGCAAAGAGCATTTCCTAGAGGGCCTCCTGTCAGTCAAGAGCAGAGTGTGACTGTGTGGGCCTACATGACATTTGGGCCAACAGGTCATGCTGTTGTAACAGATCTTTAGATGAGAAAAGCAGACTTTCCAGATGGTTTCTAAATAAAAGCAGTGGAGGAAGCCCAGTGTACTGAGACTTCAGAAAACCAGATACTGGAATATTAAGGAAAATCATCCACATGGCCTGTAACTAGAATCTCAAAATAGACAATAGGTGTCATTAAAACCAAGCCTAAAGCTAGACATGGCACAAACTTGTAATCCTAGTACTTGCGATGCTAAATCCTGTCTACAGAAGGATGTCTACAGTTAAACCAGCATTCCTTGGAACTGTGAAGCAGGTTCCCATCCATTTAACAGTGTCATTTCTCTTACCTCTGACAGAATAGATATATAAATACCTGTGCTGCCTATCAAAGTCCATGCTAGCTAGCCTCCTGGCTCGTTCTCCCCAGGCACCCCAGGTATTCCTTATAAACATGGTTTGCCGACCAGCCACTCTTTGTTGCTATCCCCTTGCTCTCTCCCTGTGCTTTATTCTCTCTTTTGCCATTGCTACTTATCCTCCTCCCCTGCTATGTTCTCTCACATGTCTCACAGAGAGCTCTGGCCATATCCAGTTTGTGCTTCTCTTTCTCTTTGCTCTGGACTCTTCCAGATGCCTCTGGATATGTTCTTTTTATTAGTCACAATACCCCCTAATATCATATCATATCAGCAATATCTTTATTGAACTCTGTCTCATACCCTTAACATAATAGTAGTATTAGTAGGAAGAAGAAGAAAGAGAAGGAGAAGGAGGAGGAGGAAGAGGAGGAGGAGGAGGAAGAAGAGGAAGGAGAAGGAGAAGGAGAAGGAGGAGGAGGAGGAGGAGGAGGAGGAGGAGGAGGAGAAGGAGAAGGAGAAGAAGAAGAAGAAGAAGAAGAAGAAGAAGAAGAAGAAGAAGAAGAAGAAGAAGAAGAAGAAGAAGGTAGTGAGCCCCTGAAATAACTCAGCATGTAAAACCACATATCACCAGCTCTGACCCACAAAGGAGAAGGAGAGACCAACTTCTTCAAGTTGTACATGAACACCATAGCGCGTGTCTGCCCCCTAATTACATAGTGTAGAGTTGAACTGTTTTATGCTTTTATCTATATTTTACCTTGTAACTAGCTTGGTAGAAATAAAGCTATTCTAAAGAGACACTTGTATCTGTCAATCTACCAGATTATTGAAATAAATGAACCTCAAAGAAATGGGGATCTCCCCAGAAATTTCATGTTGGAGAAGGAAAAGGCACCAGCCAGAGAGAAAATGTGTCACCCAGAAAGAGATTTCACTTAGTTCTAACAATGTATCAGACCGTTTTATAGGAGGAGACTGAGGCCGAGTCACTGATGGGTCAGTGATGGGTGGGACCATACTTTGGTCCAGACTGCTTAGACATGCACATCTCTGACTCTCTATCTACACTTCACTGTGCCTCAAGAGCTCAAAGATGAAGTTGGTGGTTCACTGAATTTCTCTGTTCCTCTTCCCAATGCTGTCACACAAAACAAATCTCTTTTTCTGCTTTCTGCATTTTTTTTTTTTTTTTTTTTTTTTGGCTTATTGAGGACAGATGGCTAACCTGGCTTTGGGCGCAGAATGTGAGCACCAAGTTCAATAACAAAGTAAGTTGCCTGTGGAACTTTAGTTAAGTTAATTAACCCAATATTAAGTTTCTTCAGCTGTAAAGTGGAGTGATGATAGTATTCACAGTGTGGTTGGGAGATTTAAAAATGATAACCGGCAAAGCTTAGCACAATGCCTCACTCTAATGTGGTTAATGCTTAATGGGAGTGTTGTTATAACAACTGGACACTGTCCCATCACACAAGATTTTGGTAAAGAAAAGATGGGCATTATACTGTAGCCACAGGGGATTCTCTCTAATGAGAGAAACATTCCTCTAAAGTATTGAGGGATGTATAACGTCAAACAAATAGCAAACCAATACCCAGAAATGAAGGAGGGATTGGGGGGAAAATTCAAGAAGCCTGGACAAAGGCAAGATCTCTGATGGTCAGCTCAGCTTCTGAAGTTCTCAGAGCTCCTGCTCAGTGTTTTCACTGGTGGATCCTCCATAAGGCTCCTCTGAAGAGTCCCTGTTCTTCTTCAATTTGCTGTATCTCTTCACTTGATCATCTGGGCATGCTCTGTTAGCAAATGTCTAAATCATCTCTGCTGTAGTCCCTGCTCCCTCTTTCAGTAGCTGACCTCGAGTCTCCCACACCAGTGTTGCCTCAGAGGGCGCTCATGAGCACCATTCTGTCTCCGTTCTTTCCCCCCACTCATCCAGCATGTGGATGACAAGAGATGGCCTGTCAACACTGCCACAGAGTGAGGTGTCCCTGATGCCTCACCTTCATCCCCTGTCTCCAGAGGTAAAAGCCATAGGGGTTTGGGAGGAACAGGCAGGCAAAGATGCTGCTTGTTTGAGACTGCTGTGGTAACAAAAGCCAGCCCAGGCAAGGATCTACAAGAGCATTAGCGTCTCAGGAGGAGGAGACCACTCTGAAGTGGGGTTGCCTGTCTCAGCGATTTACCAGGTGTGTGATCTCAGGCAAAGTTGCTTCATCTTTCCAGCTCACTTGTCATCTGTGAAACTGAAATAAAAACAGTACCTGCCTTCGAGGGCAAGGATTAAGTCCACTAATCCATATAAAAAAACCACATGATCACTGATTTTGGCACAGATGAAGCACTCAGTCAGTGTAAGCTTCCTTTAAGTTGATCTGTGGAGGAAGATAGTGACCACTTTGCCCAGTACAGAGAAGAGCTTACAGTCATCCAGCCTGCAGAACAGAGTAGACCCAGTAACCTGCTAGCTTTGTTTGATTTGACTGAGGCTCAAGACCTGGGAGTGGATAAACCAGAGCCTGCAGCTAAGTCCTACGAACACAGTGGTGGGTGGAGAGAACTCAGAAGTGCCCCTGCCCAACTCACGAGGTCTTTGTGGATGGGAGACAACTGGGAGCCTCAAAGTTTCAACACAGGAGTAAGCAATAGAGGCAAGGGGAGGCAGACCTGCTCCTGTGTAAATGAGAGAGCCTGTGTTTTAATGTGGAAACAAGAAAGTTCAAGAAAACGACTAGCAGTGATGACCTTAGACAAAAATTGTTCAACTAGTGCAGAGGAATCTGCACAGGAGCTGAGGTGGAGCTACTGTGAGTCCACAGAACTCAGGTCTGTGAACAACACACACATGGATGGATTGTGGGTGGATTCAAAAACAAAGACCACCTTCATAAACAAGGCTGTATACTATACGTGAGCCCTTGGATAGTAAGCAGCAGGTGATTCTCTGAGCCCAGCTTGGTTTTGTTTCTAATTTCTCGCCACTGACAATTACTTGCGTGTACTTGCCTAGTCCTGCAGGGGCTGTTCTTAAAAGTTCTGAGTCCCAAACCTACTACCGTCTATAAACGAACTCAGCTGAAAATAGTTCATTCATTCATTCGTTCACCCATTCAACGAATCTCTACAGTTCTCACTAGGTGAAGGGTGTTGTGCAAGATATTAGTGACACGCAAACACTTCTCATATCACACTTCTCAACTACTCCAGGAATTCATTCATTCTCAGCAGATACTTTCTGAATGAACCTGACATAGTTGCTGAGTGTATGGCGTGTACAGCCTAGCAAGGGAGTTACACATGGAACTAGCAGTCAAGCAAAGAATAAAAATCACAGAATTGATCCCAGGTAGTCTCCAGACAACGTACAAAACAGGACAGGACCAAGATGGCCCTTTTCATTTCCACAAACCTTGTGTTTGTTACTCTGAATAGGGACAGCTCAGATAGGGGCTGATAAGTTATCTAATTTAAAAGCCTGCCCCTGCTCCTGGTCCTGCCCCACTTCTTGTAAGTTATCTTTTAAAGCAATTTGCTTAACTGATTCATCCTATGAAAGATACATTGGGAAACACTTGAACTTACTCTTAAAATTCTGTTTAAACAAAGGCGCTGGGCCATAGGTCTGCTGCTAGAGTGCTTGCCCTGAAGCAGGTGGACCTGAGCTTTATTCTGGGCATACATGTAAAAGTGGATACAAGTGGCTATCTGGAGCTGCTGGCTAGCCTAGGCTAATTGCCATACTCTAGGACCTTGTGAGAAATCCTGTCTCAAAAACAAGGCAGATGGCTGCCGAGGAACAACACAGAGGTTATGATCTGGCGCACACACACATCTGCATGTGCATTTAAACACACATGATCCCTCAACACATATGAACCCTTTCATACACACGCAAATCTGAAATATAGTCCTGTAGAAATGGACAATCAAAGTGGAACTGGGGGGGGGGGCGGATGAGGGGAGGGAGAGGCTTTGTCTCCTGCTACTGACTGCTTGCTGGCTGTCATGCTATAGCAGGAGAGAGTAGTTCATCAGCTCCCACCTGGGTGTGATTAGGTTGGGATTATTTGCAGGGTGACCCCCTCCTCCATGCCATTGTGGTGCTTCCTAATGACTCTGCACTGAAATGCCCCAGAACCATCACTTCCTTAGGTAACAATGGATAAACAGCAGCCTGAGAAATTCCAAGTCTGTATTATTTATGAAGCTGCAATTCTCCTGTAAATAACCCAGTTGTTAAAGTGATATGTATCTATGTAATTGAGTCTTCTGTATACAAATAAATAAGACTTTATTGCAATGTCAGAAGTTAACAGACCGGTCAATAAAATCAATAACTCACTTTTTCTTGCTTATATATCTAACTTTTCTCCACCTTTCCTGTGTCCTCTGTTTGTTCTGGTTACATATTACAGCTCAGGAGAAAATACAGCTCTTGTACTAGTGTTTATTACGTGCTGGGTGAGAGGAGGTGGAAACAAAGAGGAAAAAAAGAAGTCACGAAAGTTTTCATTTGTCTGGCATTGCCAATTTAAGAAAATAAAGGGGAAGGAGAAATGCCTTGTTTAAAGTCCAGCACATAGTTTCCACGATGTCCCATTAAAGAGAGGAAAACTGGATGACAGCCTGCCTTTGGTGAGTGTCTCAGGTAATGTTGCCTCATCATCTCTATGCTGTCACAACAGGCAGCTGGAGCAGAGTGGCACGTGGCTGGGACAGTGTCTGCATCTCCCTTGTCAGTCCTTAGTGCTGAGAGGTTGCTATGCCGCCTCTGGGAAGCTCTGCTCTGCACAAGCCTGGCACATACAAGCCTGGCATATACTCTCCTTGAGGTGGGGTGGAAGTAGCTAGATTTGCCAGGCATTCTTTTTTCCTTAGAGCAATCTGCTTAATTGATATGGCCCTTGTTGAGCTCACTATAAAAGCCTGAAAGGGCTTTTTTAAAAAATGTTTTTCCACTTACAAAAAAAAATTCAATTAAGCAAACTGGCATCATTCCAAATGTTTTTGCACCTGAAGAGGAAAAAAAAAAAAAAACCAAAACAGAGAAAATGAAAAATTAAGAAGTTAGATTACTGTAAGTTTCATGATACATCTATTTCTATGCCAATAATGTATTGGTCTATTTACATAGAACGGCTTCTCTTCTCCCATGGACTATATGCTTCCATTTGGTGCTCTTCATCACCTATGAAAACAGAAAGAATATTCCCAAGAAAAGATTCCTAGCGTTTTCAAGACTTGATGTGGAATGTAGATCCCGGACAGATACAATCTTTAACCGGATGGTTTTGATGTTGTATTTTGTGTAGCTTTATGGTTTGTCTGAGTATGATAATATTTTTCCTGGGACTTGGAGCATGAAATCATAATTCAGATTTGACTAGCACATTCCGAATTATGATAAATAATTACAAGACTGTTACAGTGGTAAAGCGTGAATAGTAATGTCAACTGAAAATCCACTCTTTGGCAAATGGAAGCTCCAGCAGAAGGTGATCTGTAAAAAGTCATGCGGCCATCAAACCTGAGAAAATATACCACCTTTTTTTCTGGAGGACATATTGACTCATGTCAACTTAACAATTTTCATTTTGTTGGCTGGAATAAAAGAGTTAAGCTTAGACATAATCAGTATGAACTAAGAGACACTGAAGGAGGTGTTGATACCACCAGATCCTCAAGGAAGAAGGGATAGATGGATATGCAAACTCAAGGACAATAAAGTAATAGGTTGCACTTACTATCATAGAGGGAATGATGCTGGAGAGATGGCTCAGTGATTAAGAGCACTGTGTGCTTTACAGATGGCCTATGTTCAGTTCCTAGTATCCACATATTGGCTCACAACTATCTGTAACCCCAGTTCCAGGGAATCTAATGCCCTCTTCTGGCCTTTATAAGCACACATGGTACAAGGTATACACATGCATACACACAGGCAAACACTCATGCATATCAAATCAAATCAAATAATTCTTTGTGAACATCAAAGAGTGGGTAAATCCTAGAAACAGTTATTAGGACAACAACTTAAGGATAATGCAATTCTACAAAGTGACCACCATTTACAGTAGACTCAGAGGAGCAACTGTGAGGTTAAATAAGAACTTGAAGGTCACAATCATCTGGTGGCTTTGGAAGGGGAGGTTTTGTAGGACAATAGAATTGGTTGTTTCAGTAACTTTGCAGGTGTCATGTAAGGGAAAGAGAGAAATATGCCTAATAGTTGCATTGATTTGCTAATATGCATTAAGTAGTTAACTATTATTTGGCTGGGTAAATTTTTACATGAGCACATGTGGTCCCTAAAGACTTTTTCAAATAGGCCCTGATGTTCCCAGGGTTTAGCTTCTGTCTGTTCCAGACTTGATCCTAGAATCATATAAAACTCAGGCCTCATTTTTTTGCTAGTCTTTTGAGTTTTTCTTCTTGGGTTAAAGCTAGTCCATAGAAGGTGATCAATGCAAGTGCATGGGGCTTCAAGCTTAGAAGAATCTAGCATGAATAGTTTTATTGGAAAAAGGAACACTAAGCAATTTATTGAGTTGTGGAATTTGTAGTATATTTAAGCAAACAAGATAATTTTGATGAGTAGTTTTCAAATAGCAGGTAGGAGGCTATTAGTTGGATATAAAATAAACTTTGTGAGCACAACATATATTAGGTAAAACAAGTTACAAAGCTGCAGTAGAATGAAGTAAAATCAGGAAGTAAGACAGTCCTTTGTGGCATATTAGAGGCAAATATTATTTCATACCATTTGAGCTTCATTATGTTAGTGGATGTGATGAGTTCTAGCATGAAACATGATATATTATAAGTCAAAGTCAGAATGTCTGAAATCTTGATTATATAGCAGGAAATGGTCAGTGTGGAGTACAGTTTGTTGTAGTTAAGGTGTTATAAACTGAGTCAAAAGAGAAAATGACAAAAAAAAACCCCACAAACATTACTAAGAAAGCTGCTACCCCACTAACGTGAGATTCTCAAAGGAGGTGTCAGGCAGGGGCTCAGCTGACAGGCAGTCGTTTCTGAAGCGGAGGAAGGGAATGTCATTCATGGTGACCGGAAGAAAAGAGAATGAATGTACATGGAAGAGGCTGACAGAGAGGAAACCTAATGACTTCAATTTTCTAAAGGAAGAAGATACTAGCTCATCTGCTGTGAGAGACATAAAAATGACCTGAATTTGAGAGGAGGGATTGATGCTGTCTGAGACAGCTACTGAAATAGGCGGGAACCAGGGCTCTTTGTGGACACATAATTTGTTGGCTGAGACCACAGAGTTTCTGAGGCTCCAGACTGCAAGATTTAAAGAGATTGTGTAGGGAGATGAGTGATGTCTCCTAAAAACTGCATTTTCATGTCTCAATGTACAAAACAATGGAATGTGATGTAGGAAAAATAGTATGATGGGAATAGCTGAGGAATGATACAGGATGGCGCTTTCAAAGTAGAAGGGTTTTGGATAGTAGCAGAGCATCCATAGAGAGAAGATGAGGGTCACTCAGTTGAGGTGGCTGGAGAACATTGTGTTCAGTATAGAAATGAACAAGCAATTTGATAGTACACAGGCGCTCAAGGTTACCATGGAAACATGATGGAGAAGTTGATGGTGTGGTACCAACATGCCAGAAATGCAACACCGCTGAGCACCTTCTGATGCTCTTGCACCTAGGTTGGACAAGCATAAGCAATCTCTACTTGAGAAGACTGTAAAGAAAGCCAGGTTCCATCAACTTCAGTATCACAGACAATCTCAGCCTAATTAAAAGATTAAAATAAGAGGATTAAGAATTCAAGCTAATGTGGGCAGCTTAGCAGCTCAGCAAAGAGCCTGTTCTTGTCTGAAAAAACTAAAACAAAAAATAAGTCTAGGGCTGTGGTTCAATGGTACATCACTTCCCTAGCAGCCGTGAGATGCTGGGTTCCAGTTCCTACTATTGAAGTAAAAAGATCTAGATCCACCTAGAAATGCCAAGTTTGGGCAAAAGTAAGGAACTAGAAGATGCTTTCAACAAAAAAGGAAGTGATTTTGAACCCTAGGAGGATGAGTGTGAATCAAACTTGCACATGGACCATTGCATATATATATGGCACCAGTTTCTTATACTTCTGACCTCACTGCTTGCGTTGGGCCTCAGATACTAATATCATTTAAAGTACCTCAGGTCTTGGATGTGCAGTCAGCTGAGAACAATGGATGACACCCTTTCTCATGAAATGCTATTCTAGAAGGCAACGAGTAAAGAAAGGCTGGTAGGAGGGTCAACAGTGGGGCACTGCTAAAGAGAGATGAAAATCACAACCTAGAGCTGAACCCTGAATAAAAAAAAAAAACATGCAGGACCACTTGTTCAGAAATCACTAATCATTTCAGGACACGAGAGTAGAGAACTGGACTAAACATGGAGACTTTTTAAGCTTGAAGCCTTCTGCATGCATGACAACCCCACGCCAAAATTCCGGTCTTAAGAACGCAAATCCTCAAGAGCAGCAAAGGCTGGAGGTTAAAATTTCCTGTGCTGTCCTGGAGCAGGCTCATGATGCAGTCACAAGTTAATCCAAAGGCCTGGTGAAGATACAGTGAGTGGCTGGAAGGATGTGTGTCACTGGTTTGCATTCATGACAATATTTGCTGAGAGACATTGAAAGTGTTTTGTATTGGCATACAAACAGACAAGTCAATCAGTTGAATTGAACTGAAGACCCAAACATAAATCCACACACTTATAGCCATCTGACTCTTGATAAAGAAGCCAGAAATACACACTGGAAAAATACAGCATTTTCAAAAAATGGTGTTGGTCAAAGTGAATGTCTGAATGCAGAAAAATGAAAATGGATTCAGATTTATCATCCTGCACAAAACTCAAGACCAAGTGAGTCCAAGTCAAAGTGAAGTCAAAGACCTTAACACAACACCTAATGTATTGAATGTAGGAACAGAAAGTGGGGAATATTCTTGAATATGTTGACACAGAAGACAACTTTCTGATTAGAACATCAATAGCATAGGTACTAGGATCATCAACAATTAATAAATTGGACTTTATGATGCTGAAAAGCTTCTGGAAGACAAAGGATACTGTTAACTGGACAAAGCGGCAGCTTACAGAATGGGACAAGTTTTCTTTTTCACCAACTCCACATCTGGTAGAGAACTACTATCCAAAATATATAAAGAACTTAAGAAACTATATAGAAAAAAAGCCCTCCAAATAATGCAATTAAAAATGGAGTACAGATCTAAATAGAGAATTCTCAATAAAGGAATCTCAAATAGCTGAGAATCACTTAAAGAAATGTTCAACACCCTCAGCCACCAGGGAAATGCAAATCAAAACTACTTTGAGATTCCATTTACACCTGTTAGAATGTTTAAGATCAATAACACTAGCGGCAGCCTATGCTGCTGAGGATGTAGAACATGGAGAATACTCCTTCATTGGTCGTGGGAGTGTAAACTTGTACAGCCACTGTAGAAATCAATATTTTGGTTCCTCAGAAAACTGCAGATAGATCTACCTCAAGACCTAGCTGTACCATTCTTGGCCATATACTCAAAAGACACTCAGTCCTACCACAAGAACTCTTGCTCAAGCATGTTGATTGCAGATTTATTCATTATAGCAAACAACAGGAAACAACCTAGGTGTCTCTCAACAGAACAATGGATAAACAAAACATGGTACGTTTATGCGATGGAGTATTTTCCACTGTTAAAAAATGACATCATAAAATTTCCAGGCAAATGGATGGAATTAGAACAAATCATCCTGAGTGACATAACCCAGAAACATATGTAACCCAGAAAGATAAACATGTAATATATATACTTATATGTGGATACTAACTATTAAATAAATGATAACCAACCTATAATTTATATAATAACTGTGGTGGTTTGAATATACTTGGCCCAGAGAGTAGCACTATTTGGAGGTGTGGTCTTGTTGGAGTAGGTCTGGCTTTATTGGAGGAAGTGTGTCACTGTGGGAGTGAGCTTTGACAGCTTTCTTTGACAGCTGCCAGAGGATGCCAGTCTTCTTCTATTGGCCTTCAGATGAAGAGGTAGAACTCTCAGCTCCTTCTGCACTATGCTTGCTGCCAGGCTCCTGCCTTGATAATGGAATGAACCTCTGAACCTGTAAGGCAGCCCCAATTAAATGTTGTCCTTATAAGAGTTGTCTTTGTCATGGTGTCTGTTTACAGTAGTAAAATCCTAACTAAGACAATAACTAACCTATAATTCATAGATTTAGAGAGGTTAAGTATGGAGGAAGGGACTACAGAGGACATATAGATCTTCACAAGAGGAGAGAATAGATTGTATAGGTGGACTGGGAACTTGGGGGATGGGAGTAGGAGAATCAGGTGGGGAGTTGGGGGGGATAGTGTTGAGGGTGGGAATATAGGGAAAAATAGATGTAATTGGGGAGCTTTGGGGGAATGGTGTGGAAACTTAGTGCAGGGGAAACTTCCTGGAATCTATGGAGGAGAGTCTAGTGAGAATTACTAGTAATGGGGGATATGGAGTCTGAACTGGCCATCTTTTGTAGCCAGGTAAGGCTTTCATTGTCAGGACTAGGATGAATTTTGTTGAATTGTTAGCCAAGTGGTTCAGCAGTGATCCCCCCAAACCCCAGACTGATTCTAGGACAGAGAGTTGCTCTCCAGGTCCCATTGCTGAGGACAACATCCATACCGCTCATTGAATGTGGAGAGGTTGAGCTAGTGCCTTCATAGTCTTCACCGCAACATTCATGTTGTTTTAGTATGGGGGAAGGGATTCTGCAGGTTACTAAAAGAGAAACATGGACACTAATGCAGCCTCAAAACCTTCGACCTATGTGTCCTGATATGCTTGGGTAATGGTGGTGCAGAACATGTGGGAGTGGCCAACAGATGTCTGATTTGACTTGAGGCCTATTCCACAAGTGGGAGCCCATGCCTGGCACTGTTTGGGTGGCCAGGAAGCAAAGACTGGATAGCCAGAGACCTGGGTGGGGTAGAACCAAATACAACTGATCTAAAAATAAATAAAATCAATGTAATGATTCCTTATACTATTCTGCTATACTCATAGATATGTTCCTTGTCCAGTTATCATCAGAGTTGCTTCCTGTGGCAGCAGATGGGAGTGGATATAGAGACCCATAGCCATATATTATGAGGGGAAAGAGTCTAAATTGGAAGTATCTATTAGGACCTTCCTCTTGGAGTTCAAGGAATCCCAAGAAAGGTGGGGTAGAAAGACTGTAGGAGTCAGAAGGAATAGGGGACACCAGGAAAACACAGCCTACTGTATCAGCTAAGCAGGGCTCATATGGGCTCACAGAGATTGAAATGGCAAGCATGGGGCTTGCATGGGTCTGCACCAGGTCCTCTGCATATATGGCTATTAGTTTGTTGGTTTTGTGGGGCTCCTAACTGTGGGAGCGGGTGTGTCTCTGACTCTTTTGCCTGCTCTTGGGACTCTTTTCCTGTTGGGTTGCTGTGTCCTGCTTTGATGTCAGAGGTTTGCCTTGTCTTATTGTACCTTTTTTTGGTCATGTTTGGTTGTTGTCACTTGAAGGCCTGCTCTTTTCTGATGTGAAGTGGAGTGGGGAGTAGATCCAGGATGAGAGAGGAGATAGGAGGGGAAACTGAAAGGAATAAAAGGAAATAGAAGTTTAAAAATAATTTTAATATAAAAATAAAAAGAGCCAGGCAGTAGTGGTGCATGTCTTTAATCCTAACACTTGGGAGGCAGAGGCAGGCGGATTTTTGAGTTCAAGGCCAGCCTGGTCTACAGAGTGAGTTCCAGGACAGCCAGGGCTATACAGAGAAACCCAGTCTTGAAAAACAAAACAAAACAACAACAAAAAAAGTGTTTTGAAGAGTAATCCTTTAAAAGTCTCGATAAAGATTTCAGGAGGGAAAGATCCCATGCTCTTTTATGCTCTTTTCTGTAATTGTATTCCAGAGGTTGAATATTGCATAAATTCTGCTGGGCAGGCCTTCCATGGAGAAAGCTTGTGTTGACTTTTCACATACAGACATATGCACTTGGGCAGATTCTTTCTGGCTTTGTTCTGAGTCCCCTGGTGGCAGTGACTTCCTTACTAGAATAACAGCCAACGTGCCTCTGCAGTCTCCCTCAGACCTCTGCTCAGAATTTACCCTTCTGGCAAGCTCTCCATTACCAGCGAACAGCCCTGATCCACCCCTCCTTCTGCTACTATTGATCCCTTTACAATTGGGCAGCACTTTTAATTTTTCAAAGAGCTTTCACATACATTTTCTCATTTGACCCTTCCAACAATCCTGTGAAGTAGGTAGAGCAAGTACTATTATCCCCATTTGGAAGATGGGAGAAATGAAACACGATGCACTTAAGTGGTGGGCCCTAAGTGATGTTACACACAGCCAACTGGGAGTGCTGAATCTGGGCATTCCCATTGCCCTCCATGGAGAAAGCTTATGTTGGATTTTTGTGTAAGGACATGTACCTGGGCTGACTCTTTATCTTCATACTGGGAACTTTCTAGTAGACAAGGAGTGACTATCCCCAAGCCCACCTAAATAGTTTATTTTTTTAAATAATTCTTACAAACAACATTCTTTGTTTTCTCCGGACTCCTTGTGCTCACCAAGTGTTACCTGTATTTAGCAGTAGCCATAGGATATCAAATCATCCTGGACCTATCAGAGAATTTACATGGTAAAAGCAGACTTTACAATTGTTGAACACACACACACACACACACATACACACACACACACACACACACACACACACACACACACGAAGCTTTATTTATCTACTAGAAGCCATCTGAAAATATCCAATATTTCATCAGCTAGCCTTGAGTATGCAAAGAAATGCTCGCTAAAATATGTGAAAGGGGCTAGCCAAGGGGAGGATGGCAGTACTCATAGCACCCACTGGCTCTCTCTGTAGAAGCTAGGCAGTGGGAAACGAGGCAGGCTGTCCCTCTAACAAGCAACCACACCAGAGACACTATTTTTAAGGAGGCTTAGGGACTTCTTTCAGATTTTCTATCTCCAAACTTAATTTACTGTGAAACTGTTTATCCATAGGATACAGTGTTTTCCATGGGCAGGCTCATGGCACATTTACCATAATTTTAAAGTCTGTGCCCGTCAAAATGAGAAGTTGTTTAATTTCTGGGTATCCTATGTTTTATAATTAAGGAAGTGTTTATACTGGTAATTTTAAAACTGTATTGAGCTATTTAATGCAATAACTCTTAAGAGCAGTTTTATAATCAAAGTGTACAATGTGATACTCAATACTTGATACTTGATAGGGATCTAGGGATGTAGGAGAGAAATTGTCACAAGGTGCAGTTGTACCTTGGGGCATGCACAATTGGGATGGCAGTGAAGCTGATATATTTGGGAAGAACTGAGTTCTCAGAAAAGAAGTGGATTCAAGTAGAGTTACACGCAATGCACGTGACAACCGCAGTCATGTGTACAAATGTAAGTGAACAGCAAAAGAGGCTGCGTGTTAGGCTTTTTTATATTCAGAGAAATGATTAATTTTAAAGTGCAACATTCTAGATAAAAAGTGCTACCTCGAAAGTATCAGTATGATACTGAGACAGTTACTAATTTGAAAATGTTAGAATTCTTACAAGAATGAAAAACTGGAAATCTTATATTTGGTGACATCAGACTGAGCACAAGCATATGAATGAGCGTAAGTAATGGTTCTTTCAGATCAAGGGCTTGGGTGACCCTGCCAGCCTGGGTAGAGTTCATAAAAGCACACAGTCAACTTTTGATCAAGCCAATGGGATGTCTGTTGAAGGTGGCACTGCCTCTGTTTTCATCAAACAGATGAAACACAACACAGTGGTTGGCAAAATTCAGACTGTCTGACACAGAAAAAAAGCAAGCAGTATACTTGTATCTTAGGGAGAGCTAGGGTGTTAATCATAAGAATGGTAGTTTTTTGTTCTTAGGATTTGCTTTGATTTTTAAGAAGTCACTTCTTTATGGTTTAAGGAAAATTTCTCATGCAAGATACACACAGTGGCCACTTTGTCTTGGAGACTTCTTGGCATTGTCTTGTGTCTGGTGAATTCTTTCCTGGTAATAAAACAATGGGGAAAAGGACAGGCATTGTCCATATATTATTAACAAAGAGGTGAAAATGAATGGGCAGCGGCTTCTAGAGCTTAAGGGTATGTGTCTAGCCTTCAGAAATGTCTCTCCTAATTTTCTCCTCTCTTTAAGGGTTTCTTCCCCTATTACTTTAAGGTGTTCTGTGTGGTAAAGTTCTAACTTTTAGGACTGACTGCTTTATGGCTGAGTTAAAGCTATTAGTGTCATCTAGTAAAGAAATAGAAATCCCTAGAAACTTGGTTTAGTTGGCAAGAGCATGGCATGGACCCTCTTTTTGGAACAGATTGATAAGTACACTGAACACTAGCTCGAACTGGAATTCATGGAGTCTAGCAGACACAAATTGTACAAAAAAAGCATTTTGAACAAGCATTGTCAAAAATCAAGAGTAGAACAATGGTTACTAATAGCCCACAAGATGGGAAAGGCTACTGAGATTGTTGGTAAGCATGGCTGAGCTTCCACAATGTCGAAACTGCCCATGGCAGACATCAAAAGTCAAATCCAGCACTCTTCCTCTGAACTCTGCTTGTCCTTGTTTTATATCTAGGATGAAATTAACTTTCTACCTTTGTTCTGAATTCTGTGTGAAAACAGAACTTGAAGAGTTCTGGGGGACATTTTTGTAACTTCTGAGAAAGAAAGGAGAATCCAGTGTCTGGGAGATTAATTCAATTTATCACGGCCATTCAATTTTGTATGTATGTATGTATGTATGCATGTATGTATGTATGTACCCCTCTATATGCACTCTATATGCACACAATGCTTACTCTATCAACATGGTATTTTCAAAGCAGATGCATGTATTCATAGCATTATACGTTAAGGATGGCAAGAGTGCTGAGACTAGGTACACTTGTCAGGCATCATTGTTTTTCCTGAACATGCTCTATTCTTTTCAATGTGCACGGAATCAGTATGTTCTAATTGTGCCTTTTGTCTTCTATTCTGCTAGTCCTCAGTATCTCCAAAACTCAGAATATTGATTTATTTCCTATGCTTTAGTTATTATGGTTGTGTGGTATCTGGAAAACTATAACCATGTAAACTTTGAAAATGTTCTATTTCTTGCTAATATGGGATGCCAAGGGTATGTTGATAAATGTGTCTTTTCTGTTAAACCCTTGTTAGTTCTATGCTCATTTATGAAGGAAAGAGAATTTTGAAATCAGGATAGCAATTTATTTCCAGCCAGAAATGTATAGAGAAAAGATGATCAAAGGACATGTTTTGAGAAGGAAAAGGCTCTTCTGTTTTCCTTCCAAGTATGACCTTATTAGTTCAATCTATGGAGCAGGTAGCAATTTACTCAATAAATCCCACGATGTAGGGAGCTTTGTGCAGGTGTGAAGTATCTGCTTACAAAGGCAGCGTCTCCAAGCTCTCTCTATATAATATTCTTCATCTTACTATTTATAAACTTAAAGGTGAAATGACCAATCTTACAGCTAAGACTTTTTAAAAGTCAAATGCTAGGTTTATAAAGACAAATGTTCAGCTGTTTCAGCAGATGAGTCGGACTCATTCATTTTGACACCATTCCCAAATTCTGCACTGGTGAAGGAAGGTTTTCCTTTGCCTGACACAAACCAAGCCTTGCCTGAAGATAGGTCTGCAGTCCAGTGGTGGTTTTGTGATTTAAAGAAACACTTTCTGACTGACCAATAAAAGGATACTGAAAATTCTGAAGGAAGAAGAGGAGAACAGATTCAACCAAGAAAACAGTGAAAGATAAACAAGAAAACACTTGGCTAAAGAGCATGCCTTATATTTGCTAACTGACCAGAAATTAAAGTAATTTCATGGGCCTCTAAAAATGTCACAGTCTATTAGCACTGTGCTGGTTGTGCCTAAAAAAGTCACTCAACATTCTTAGAACAGCTTCTGATTTTAACTGTCACTGTAGATTAGTTAGAAGCAATGAAAATATGTTTTCTCAAAAAAAAAAAAGAAAATATTTTTCTCTAATATTAAAAATGACATGGTTTAGCAAGTAAAATGCATGTTCACTCCATTCTGTTGCACTGAATTTGGAGTGTGCTTAATTAGAGGACGCCTGTGTTTGCAAGATGGAATCAAAACCGTCTGATAGGAAACAGCAAGTTTGTGTTACGGTCAGATGACAGACCTGACATGAGAACCTTGAGGGTTCCTATCAGCATTGACATCCTGTAGAAAAGAACACACGAGAGAAAAACAGGGCTGTGGAGGCAGCACTAAGGACCGACTGGCCTGAAGAGGCAGGAAGGAGATGTAGCACATAAAAGATGTTGCACCATCTCCAACACAGGCTAGTTGATTTGATAAGGGAGGGACAAAATGAATGGCAACATCAGACACTGAAGACAGATGGTGTGAAATAGATGGTCAGTGCTTGTGGGCTTTAGCTCCAGGAAACACACATGAACCATGGTGAGAGCAGTGTCCTACGATAGGAAATGATGCATGGTCTAGGTCTCTAATGCTGGAGGAATACACGAAGTGGAAAAGGGATGTCACACATAACAGCAGTTCTTTCAAATATTGGAGCTAAGATGGCAAGTAGATAGACTAGAAAGTAGGTGGAGGTACTCACATCCCAAGAAAGTATGAGTATCTTGAGAAGAGGTAGAAAGGCCAGCAAAGAGTAGCAGGCTTGAAGACAGAATAGAGGATTTAACCAGTAGGGAGCTGTAGGGAGGCAGAGACAAGACATAGGATTATAGGAGATTTCACTAGTTGGTAATACAGCTTTGAGTACCAGAAAAGCACAGGTGTGATTGCACCTTAGCTTTTAATGATTTCTGTACTATGCACAAGACAACAAGGAGATCTCCACAGTACAGGAATATAACAAAAGTCAGGTGTAGCTCATCATGGTTTTCTAAATATGTAAGTTGTTTCCCAACTTACAATTCCTTGACTTAAGGACTTTTCAAATTTAAACTGGTATAAAAAGAGATATGTATTAAATAGAAACCACACTGAATTTTTTGTGTTTTCTTTCCTTGTGATCCTAAGAAGTACCATTGAGCCATATCTCCTTGTCAACCACATGATCATTAAGGGACCCACCTTATACTGCACAGTATACTATATTATATACACAGTTACTAGGCTAAACTGTTTGGAAAGCTTGTATTTTTAAAAATATCAACACAGAGAAGTCACTTAAAATAATACAAATAAGGCTTTCCTGGCTATGATTTTTAACTGCAGTGTCCTAAAACAGTGTTGGCTTTTAGCATAACATTTCCATCAATCTTGATCACTTCTCTAAGTACAAAAGATTTGTGACTGTGGTCAGGGTCCTCCCGCTGGAAGGAATCCAATCTATGTTCAGGGTCAGCAGAAGACTTTTCCATTCAGCTTCTTCTGCATGGGCCGTTCAGGGTAGGTCTATCTTTGTACAGATCAGAAGCAGTGAGGCACACACATACCCGAGGCAGAGTGAAAAGCTCAAACTTCTGTCAAACACTTTTAGCTATCTCTGCATCCACTTCAGGCTTACAGTAGAAAATTAAAAATAGAGAGATAGAGTAAGGCCAATTATCCACTAAGTATCCAGCCATGCAAAGCCAAGTATACATAGCATGCAAAGGACCCATGACTCCTGCTGCATCTTCTCCTTTTGCTTTCAGAGTATACTATCCAAAAGCCGTGGGGGAGATGGTGTTGAGTACTTCTGGGAAAGGAGAAATGTGAGTCACAGAGGACAGTCCTCAACACACATAAGAAAGAATCAATAGGCACATACATTCATGAGGCATGGTAGCCTGGGTTATGAATAAAATACTAGTTCCTTTATATGAAGGTTTGATAAGAAATGTCCTCCATTGTCTTGGGTACCCAAACACTTGGTTTCTAGTTGATGGTGCTGTTTGGGGAGGTTTAGGTCGTGCTTTGAAAGTTAAAATAATCCCAGCGTTCCCAGTTTGCTCTCTGTGTTTTATTCTTAAGACAAAGGATAGAAGGTCTCAGCTCCCTGTCCTTGTTGCAGGCCTCCCCATCTTTATGGACCCTTGCACCCCTGGGACTGAAAGTCTAAACAAACTTTTCTACAAGATTCCCTGATTATGGTGTTTTATCACAGGAATAAAAGTAACTAATATGAGCAATAAAAATTGATTTCTAAATAGTTTACACATAAGGAAAATAGTAACAAGATCCCAAATAAAGGCTTAGAAGATTAAAATTAATTATGTTTGATTGCTATTCATGCTCTTAAAAGACTGATGTACATTTGCTAACTACTACTCCTAAAGTTATCCCATAGATTTCTACCTCAACTCTGCAGAGTTTTATTGCTATGATTCCCATTTTAATTATAGACAAATGGAAGCACAGAAACCTTAAGTAATGTGTAGTTTGTTAGTAAGATGGATAGTTTAAACTCCAGAAGGAATTCATTTTCTTACCGTCCATCTACTATAGTGCCTTACATCTGGGCTGTCTAATAGGACTACAGTCAGACATTATGTAGTATTGAATGATTCAAACCCAGCTATATTGTATATAGATTTTTAAATTTTAAATAATTTTATTAAGTATATTTATTTTATGTGTGTAGGTTCTTTGCCTACATGTATATCTGTGCAGCACATGTGTTCAGTGCCAGGGGAAGGCCAAAAGGGCATTGGATGCCTTAGAACTGGAGTGACAGTTGTGAGCTGCCATGTGGGTGCTGGGAATTGAACCCTGGTCCTAAAGAAGAGTAGCCAGTGCTTTTAACTGTTGAGCCATCTCTATTCCAGTTTTACTACCTTATGTTTGATATGTGTGTATGGTATATTTGTACATGTCATTTGTGTGTTCATAAATACATGTCTTGTATTTATATTTGTATGTATGTGTATATATGTGTGTGTGTGTCTGTGTGCATGTGTGTGTGTGCATGTGGAGGCCAGGTATCATTGTTGTGTGTATTTCTCATTTGCTCTTTGCCTTAAAATTTGAGACATACACAGGATTTCTAACAGTATAGAAGTGTGTATAAAACATCTCATTTGGATATTTTTAACTGATTTCATATTTGAATATCAAGTATATAATTCATGTTGATTTTCTCTATGATGTATTTTTTAGATGTGGCTATTAGGAGACTCAACAATTACATATATGACTGTTTTTGTGGTTCATCTTCCCAGTGTACAGCACAGGGCTTGGGTAATTCCTAACTCCCATTTTCTGAAACATGGTGATGGGTAAATGAATAGTAATTGACCCTCAAGTATCATTTTCCTATGTTTCCTGGGTTACAAATTCCCTGCAAATGATGGCATCCTGGTTAAGAATCGTCTCTAGTATGCTAACTTCTATGGAGTAGTCAAGGAAAGGTTCTAAGTTAAGCAACTTATGTATCCAAGGAGATAAATTACTGAGAAGTTCAGCTCTCAAACAATGCTTAATGACAAGCTATGTATCTAATGATGGGGAATGAATGTGTAAATTGTGGGACACACAGGAAATTCCACAAGAACTAAAATACTAAACATGGGGCATTGAAAATCCTGGCACTGATACTGGAAAATGTTTGTAACCTGATGTCTAAGGCACAATGGTATCCTAACTGCAAGCATGTAGACACAGAGAACAAAGGAGAGCTAGAACACTGACCTGACCATGTCTTGGGTAAACAGGAAGTTGGGTGGTTAAAAACAATAACCTGTCTCCTTACACTTTGCCGATGTTTCCAAAGAGGAGGAAAGTTTCTTTTGTAAAAATGATACTTTAGCAAAGACAGCCTCCACTTCTCTCTCGCTGGAAGCTCTTTGTTCTCTTAAAAAAATGAAACAAATCATCAAGCAAACAATAAGGCAATTGCAAAAATTGCCTGATGGCCTTGCTTTTGAGGATGTTAGCTAGGCATAAGGGAGTTTGCTTTTGACTTTAAAAGTTGTATCACTTATATGTGTTAAAAAGTAAGTGACTTGCAGAGAGAAGATTGCTTCCAACACAGCAAAGGACAAGGTGACATCTCCTTCCATCTGAGAAGGCACAGGAACAGTGACCAGACTCCTACGGCTAAGCACTCGGAAATGTAGAGTCCTTGCTGGGGTCTAGTAAGATGGCCATTAGCCAATTGAAGGATTATCTTCGTTTTAAAGCTAAGCATATTTTGTTTTGTTTTGTTTTGTTTTGTTTTTTATCCCGAACCTCCCTTCTCCCCCCTTTTGGACTCCCGGGTTTTGTTCTATGTTTTTACTAGTCCAGAACACTTATTAAAAAAATGTTTGATAAAATGCCTAAGAAAAAGTAAGGTCTAAATAGCATACCCATTTTAACTTACAGTGTACTTCCTTATTTAAATCTGCCTTGTGCTTTAAAGGTATGACATTTTGTCTTTAGAGGCTGTCATTATGAGACTGATGTGTATCCTGCTGCGCTAATAAGGCCAAACATTTTCTCTTTAAGCACAAAGTCTAAAAGACTGTAAGAGGAAATTTGGTTAACTTTCAGTTTATAATTTTACAGTATCACCGACGGTAATAATTTAATAGGAGAACTTGGAATGAATACAGTATTAAATAAACTTCAGATATAGAAAGTCTATTTACATTCTGGTCTTTGGTTTAAATTTGCTGAAGCTGTTTAAAACATTAATGATTTATAGAAAGATAGTTTCTTTAATCAATTTAATGAGAACTAGATAATTATTATCTATTATTCTAGATTTATGATTAAATATACATAATAAATTACATTACAATATTGAAACTGCATGCTTATGCTATTCAGATTTAGGAATCAGGAGAAGTTTGTGGGGCTGGCATTCAGCTCCCTTTCGATCTCCAGGCCAAGGACGTTATTGCAGTTCATGTGCAGCAAGTAGTTTACAAAGAACTCTGGTGTTTTCTAGTTTCTAACTTTCCTTTTCCTCATGTAAGAGTAGAAAAAAAAGTAGATGAATACATAGTTCTACCACTTAACAACATTAAAGATAGCAGGGCTGGCTAGGAGGCCCAGTGGGAAAATCTCTTGCCATGGAGCCTGACAGCCGGAGTTCAATCTGTTTGGACCCACATGGTGGAAGGAAGAGACTGCTTCCCGCAAGCTGTCTTCTGACCTCCGCATGTACACACAAACAATAAGCGCAATTTAATTTCTAAAGTAGTAAGCATTAAAAATATTCAGGGACTGAGCCGAAACACGCCAGAGAATAGAATATTTAACCTCAAGCTTCACCTTAAGTTGACAAAAGGTGATAGAACATTTTAGAAACGACAATTTTATTGAAGAATGTGGTTATTTTATTCCTGACACGTGCTTTCGGCTTACTCATTTAACCATTCAGTAAGTGATTGTTATATCATGAACTTCTATGTGTTACTGGGGGTCAAATTCCAAGTGGCTACAGCAGAAGGTCCAGGCTTCTTTGTTCATAAGTTGACCATGTGTTTGTGGGGGGCTCAATAAAAGAACTTCTATTTTCATCACAGAACAAAATTAAACTGATATGATTTGGGGCAGTTTTCCTCCCTGTAATGGATGTATGTGTGAGTGTCCCATAGGTGCTGGCCAGGAATTGCATTCACACCAGTTTTTGTTATTTTATTGTTAGATTTAGGACTGACACTTTATAATCTTCTCTGATCTCATACATATGCATAAAAGTACAATTCTCCCCAAGACTCATTCTTAAAGCGTAATGACTTTAAAATGTTGAGATGATAAATGAGAGAAACAAAAAAGTTTCAAGCCTTTTAAGAATAAGCATTTTACTGTAGATATCATCAAATGTTTTAAAAAAATGATATAAAAATTAGATGTCTTAGCTAATGAGATCCAAAACACAGTCATTTGACCAAGATAAAACCCTTTCCTATGATTTAAACCTCCTCTCCGTCATTTGCATTCTTTTCATAGTTTCTAGGAAGTTTTCAGACATCACTGAAATGTGCAACTCAGTTAATTCCACGACACAGGATTGTTAAACATAAAATAATTTACTGAGGTAGGGCAGCCCGCCATCCATCACCACAGACACCTCGGGAAACAGAAAAGCGCTGCATTTTTCGGAGTAAAACGCAATGTAATGACCATGGCTTGGAAATGGATCAATCTGGCCGCACTGGCGCTCCTGCCCCGCATTCAAAGCAGCAATCATGCCGCTCTGGTGTGGTAGTTTTCTTCCCGATGTCATCTCATTTTATCCCCTCAGAAAATGGCAGTGGGGACAAAAAAGATGTAGGAGAGACACATCAGGTTTTCCTTCAGCGTCCTTTCTATTGTGTTAACAACTCTCAATTGGGCTAGCAATTTTCCACTGTCTTGTATTAGGAATTACACTGGCACAATTTGCACCTCTCCAGTTAAGCTTGCTCCCGGCACCCACCCCAGACCCATTTCCAGCAGGTTTGCAACTCAGTCACGACCATGTGTCTTAGGCCAGAATGAAGAGAAAGTGCTTAGGACCAGTGCCTTTAACAAATCTGTATTGTCTCTTCTTCTACTACTACTTTTGTTTTTTAACGTCTTCTCCTTTATTATAGGTAAGTCTTTCTGTCTTGAGATTCTTCCACATGCAAAATAGTGTTTGGTGGGAAGTTTATGAGTAGAAAAAAATACTTGAAATGTGAAAAGCAAAGTAATCAGTACAACCTTTAATTATTTTAGAGAACTTAGACTAGTCATTTAAAACAGGTAGCACCACCTGCTGTAAACCTTAGATAGCTGTAATCACATAGGAGCGGAGAATGCAGATACTAAAAGGCCTGGCAGTTTAAGGTGATACACAAATATGATGGGTTTTGTTATGTGGTTCCTTCTGAGAAAATAAAGAGGTCAGAACTGATGAATGGTGAAAATGTCTATTTTTATTTTTATTTTTTCTTGGACTTTAAAGAATAAATAATAAATTGTGTTTCTATTGCAGTCATGATTTTTTGTGTTATTCTTCTCAACTTGAAATTTTCTACACTATGACATCCACAATGGAATACGTTCTATATAGACTAAATATTTATTTGTAGAAAAATGGTAAAGTTTATAGAGCATCGAAAGGAAATATAGTGATCATTTTATAGATCTGTTAGAAAAGATTTTTCTTAGCATGACACAAAAACCTAAAAGCTAAAAAGAAAAATGGCACATAAATACACAAACATACACAATATATACATATATACACATATATATTCCACATAATACTCAGATCATTAAGAATTCACAAAGTATATCTCTGTCTTTATATCCACAACACAATGAACTTACTAGGAAAGCAAGCAAAATATGTGAATAAACACCAGTGGAATATAAAGCTCTAACAAAGAGACTAGGGTGCTTCAGACCATTAGGCAGTGAAGACCAGTGTGAAATGGCCAGTCATTGTAGGGGAAAGCTTGCAGAACCAAGTTAAGTAAACCATACATGTGGGCTAAGGAGTGCTATTTCAAGGTGCTTTTCCCTTAACAGATGTCACACTCCTCAGAAGATGAAGGTGGAAGGGTTTCCATGGACAGTGAGCACTGAGCAGTAGATTCAATTGATCAGAAGGTGAATCTATCAGTAGAATACTATCAAATCCTAATTATCTGAAAAGTGACACATCAGGACACTACGGAGATGGTAAAAGCAAGCAACACTATAAATAGATGGGCATGGTGTTTTGTGTGGAAGGATGCAGAAAATTCTAAAGTATATTCATAGGATGAGCACAGTTTGCAACAACACAAGACTGTGTTTGTGTACATTGTAAACACTATGTCTTCGTAGGTACATACATTATGCACAAATGCCATTATACTCTCCATCTTTGTATAAATCAAATGTAACAATTTATGAGGCATAACCCAGATTATTAAAAAAGTTACTGGCAATAGATACTAAGGGAAGCCTGAAGGAATTAACCTGTTTTTTAAATTTTGGTGTATGTTCTATCATATTGTGCAGTATACATGTTTATTAGTAGAGGTGTGTGTACCTGTGTCTGCATGTGAACATGTGCACTCACGTGTACGGGGATAGAGGCCAAAGATGGACTTTGGGTATTTTTTCTTGATTAGGCTTCACCATTGTTATTTAAGGTCCAACCTATCACTGAACTTGAAGCTTATGTAATTGGCTAGGCTGGCTGGCCAATGAGCTTCAGGGATCTACCTATCTCTGCTCCTTCCTTTAGCCCAGAGCCAGAGCTCCCATGACACACCACCATGCCCAGTGTTTTAGGTAGGTTCTTGGAGATCCAAGCTCAGATACTCACCCTTGCACAAAAGGCAATTTACTGGCCGAGCCAACTCCCCAGTTTTACTATAGTATAAATGTATTTTGTAATGTAATAACAGCAAAACTTTCCATCAACCTCATGCTTATTTTACTTTTGTATGTAACACTTACTGAGTTGAAATTGTGTGCAGACATTTTATTCAAGTTTGAAGCATGACTAAAAAGAGATTGTCTCCTTTTTTCTCTGGAATGTGGACCTTCTTTGAATGAGGCTTTTTTCCTTTCTATGCAACAGAGAGCACATCGGAACTACCTCCATCAGAATAGTTAAGAGTTCTACATCCATAGGCAAAGATTAGAGAAAACAAAGACCAAAAGAGGCCAGAGGATAAGACACCAACTCCAGATCACTCAGAAGTGAGGACAGATGGAACAAGCTCCCACTTCCCATGATGTCAGGTTTCTTTAGTAACAGTGATATGATCTGGCTTTCACAGGTAATAGTTAGGTCAGACTGACCCTTGGGCTCTGTCAAAAATGATATGCACTCACTTTTTGTTAAACACTTTTACTCTTCCCACAGAACCAGCTCCGAGTCAGGGCCTTGCCAACATTAGTTCCATGGAATTGATTGTTTGCCAGAAGAAAATTTTTCCACTATTGAGTAAGTTTGAAAGATACTAGTTGAAATTAAGCTAAACATGGTGAGATAGTCTGACTCCTCTAACATGAACATCTGTAACAGATGATAATATGGGCATTTTCCACCATTGCACTTAGTTGTGTAGCTAATTAAGCTTTCCACAGTGAAACAATAGTTTGGAAAATAAGACCTCGCATGATAAAATGTCTCCCATATTGGCAGCAATGCTCATCCACTTGCCTATAAATTAGACAATTGGTAATGTACACATTCAATGTGTGTTTGGCATTGTACTGGGCACTGAGACTGTCCAGAGGTATGGCAAAATCTGGTGGGTAACATGAAGACAAGTTGTAGGGTGGCAAGTTGTAGTGGCCAAAACATGGCAGGAGTGCAAAGAGGTTACATAACCAACGAGTCCTAGAGTGAGAGGAACAGGTGTTCTGCAGAATGAAGGTGCTCATTATAGAGCAGGGTTGTCACTAGGAGCTGCACTGTTGACATGGATTTGTTAAAGTTTGAGAAAGAACTTCTCAGTTATAGTTGGTCTGATTTTTGTTCTATTTATTAACTAAAGACTACTTTATTGTCTGGATTCTCTATTCAGAATGCTATCCTCTCCCCTTCTCTCTTCCTCTACATAGATTCTCATGATTTTCTCCATCATGAACATAACTGCTTTTGTCTCATAGACATCTACATCTTGGGAAACTTCTATGTTAAATAAACTAAAGTTGTTTAAAATAAACATGATTTCACTCATTTTCCTTCATTAAAACATTGTCAAGGATTTTCCAGCCTCCCTTTGAATCTTGCCAGATCACAGATACCCTCTAACACCTCCATACCAGAGACCTTCATCCAGCCTGTGAGGCATGGAGACACAGGTAAACTGCCCTTGTAATTTTATACAACCTCTTTATTTTGGCTACTAGTTTGCTGCTTGTCAGTATCATACTTTCCCTGGCCCCTCAGCTTGTACTAGTTCTTAGCCTGCTCCCCACAAGCATCTCTCCAGACAGCTCACAAGAAGGGAGACCCAGACTATGAACTTCATTCAAGAGTTTACAGAGCCTGCCACCTGCTTGGCTTGGATCCTTCAGTTACCCTAGATCCAAGAATAGTTTTACACTGCTGGAGGGAACTTGTTCCAAACTCTAAATCAAGCCACTGAAAGCAATAAACAGACTAAGGAACAAGCAAAAGACTCAGGATACAGACTTTAGCTTCAAACACTAGACAGAGGAAAATCAAGATCTCAACTTTTCTATGAATTATCCCCTGTTTAATATTTTAAACACCTACACTGAAAGAAGAGAGGATTAGAACAAGAAAGAAACACTCAACCAATAAACTAGTGCCAGATACACAAAATCCCACTGCAGAGATAAAAACAGCACAGAAAAACAACGTGTTTCTTCTAGAAATAGAAATCCCACATTAATGACCCTTATTGAAAATAATCTGTATGAATTCTCAAAGAATTCAAAAGAATGATCATAATTATGATTAAACATCTCAAAGAAGACATTTCATTCAAAAGCAGGTGAGTAAAAAAGGAATTAATACAGGATGTAAAAAAAAAGAATTTGAAGTTTTTAAGAAAATGAAAACTGAAATACTCTGAAAATAAAAGTACTCAATAAGCCAATTAAAAATCCCAACTAGAAAGCCTCACCAAATAATGGAAAGACAGTGAGGAATGGAAGGAATTAGATCATTCAAAAAGCCAATGAGAAGTTTAAAAATACTTTAATGAAAATGTGGGAGAGTTTCGAGGGGGCACCATGAGAAGATTCAGTCTCCATATTATGAGCAAAGACGAAGAATAGCTTAGCAAAGGCAAACAGAATATCTTCAGTAAAATCAGAAAACCTAATTTTTCAAACTCCCCTCCCCCAAAAGAATGCCTGTCTGAGTACAAGAGGCTTACAGAAAACCTCAGAGACATAAACAGAAGAAAAACTCTATACAACGTATTGTAGTTAAAATACTAAGAACATAAAGAAAAAACATTGTCAAGACAGAATGGTCAAATCAGTTATAAAACTAGTCTCTTTAGATTAATACTCTAGAGAAACTTTGAGGCTAGAAGGGCCTGGAAATATGTGTTCTGAGTCCTGAAAGACCCCAAGAGGCAACCTACATTACTTCACCCAGGAAAATTATCTGTTAAGATGGAAAGGGAACTAAAACCTTTCTATAATAAAAACACATTAAAGAAATTAGTGACTACTAAGTCATCTCTATAGCTGATACGAAAAAAGATCATTTCAATCTAAAGAGAAGAATAATCATACCCAAGAAGTTACAAGGAATTGTTGGGGGCCAACTTTTAGCAGAAAGCGGCTATCAGCTTTGCAGCCATCTTGAGCCATATACCCTGACATGAGACTTCGATTACAATAGCCTGCAACAGCTGAGCACACTCAGATAATCTTGGTTTAGATACCTTGGGTGTGTGAGATTAAAGGTGTGTGAGATTAAAGATGTGTGACTTAAGTGTGACTTAGAGATCAGATTTAGAGACAAGACCTAAGTGCCCTTAAAGGTGCGACTTACAGGTATGGCTTAGAAGTGAGACATATAAAAGGCAGAGAACAATTTGGAGTAATAAAGATTCAGACACTAGGAGTAGGAGTAGACATTAGACACTCGGAAGAAAACAACAAGGAGTACAACTAGGAACTAGGAACTAGGAACTAGGAACTCAAGACTTGGGACTTGGTCTAGGAAGAGAGACTGAAGAATAAACGGGATTGAATCACACTCTGTCTGGTCTCCATTCTTCGAATCCGTCCTCACTCTCTCTCTTGTTGAACCCCGACCCTCGGACTGGAACAGCAGCTTTGGCCGGGATACAGTGGCCACCAAGCGCGGAGTGGAGAGGGCCTCAAAATTTTTGGCTGCCGAAAGTGGGCCAGCCTAGGCCCCAACATTTTTGGCGCCTGAACAGGGACTCCAGTCTAGGCCCCAACATTTTTGGTGCCTGAAAGTGGGACTAGTGCGGTTCTCAACAGGAATAAAGAAACAATTTTAGGAAAAGTAGTCAGAAGTGATCTGAGAACACTACAGAATCAATGCAATGACAGAAATGCATACACATCTTTCAATAACAGCGAATATTGCTGGTCTCAATTTCCCAATAAAAAGAAACAGACAGATGGAATTAGAAATAGGGTCTATATTTGAACTACCTTCAAGAAATATACCTCATGATAAAAGACAGATACTATCTTCAGATAAAAAGATGAAAAGAGGTATTGTAAGAAAATAGTACTAAGAAATAATCAAGCATAGCTATTCTAATATGTAACAAAATAGACTTCGGATCAAAGTCAGTGTCAGTCCCCCAGTCTCACAAATGGATAGATCGTCTACAAGAAAATCCAATAGAATCCAGATGTGGTGGCCCATGCCTCTGATACTAGCACTCCAGAGGCAGAGGCAGGTGGATCTGTGGAAGTTTTAGGCCAGCCTTGCCTACACAGTACGTTCTAGGATCGTCAGTGCTACATAGAGAGACCAAGCCTCAAAAACAACAAAAGGAAACAAAACCAAAGTAAAAAAAAAATCAAACAGAAAAACTCTGGAGTTAAATGACAATATAAGTCAAATGAACCTAACAGAAAACTGCAGAAAAATTCACTTAAATACGAAAGAATACATATTCTCAGCATCCTTTGATACTTTCTCCAAATGGACGATGTATTATAACACAAAACAAGTCTCAAGCAACATAGAAAATTGAAATAATATTCTGAATTTTCTTGAGGATAGCAACAATGATAGACTATAGAGAGTACATAAACTTGAGTAAAATAAGCAACAATATTATTGTGCCAAGCAAAGAAAGTCAAGTAGTAAATTTTAATTTTTCTAGAATTGAGTGAACATGAAAATACAACATACCAAACATGAAGTAATGAAAATATAGCTTATGGGACATGATGTAGGCAGCTCTAAGTTGACTGTTCACAGCACTAAGTGCCTACATCAAAAATTTTATGAGAACGCAACTGAATAACTTAAAAGGCACCTGGAAATAGACAGGAAGAGATAATCAGAATCAGGGTGAAATTAATGAAGCATAAATAAGACAATACGAATCAATAAAATGGTGAGTTGGTTATTTGAAAATATTAACAACATTGACAAGACTTTAACAAACTGAACAAAAAGAATGAGAGATTTATTTAGCTAATAAAATTAGAAATAAAAAGATAGACACTACAACACTGTGGAAATTCAGAGAATCATAACAACATACTTTATAAAAAATCTGCATTCTACCGAACTGGAAAATCTAAAATAAATAGATGAATCTTTAGATATAAAGGTAAATCAAGATGTAATATGTAATTTACATAGAACTATAATATATAATGAGACAAAAGCAATAATTTAAAATATCTTAATTTAAAAAGTTCAAGACCAGGTAGACTCAGCCCAGAATTCTTAATTCTTCAAGAACTAACATAAATACTTCTTAAGTTTAAGAAGTATTCTGTAAAATACAATATGAAGGCACATTTTTAAATTCTTATTTAAAAGCCAGTATTATTCAAAATCTAACAAAATCCCAACAAAAACTAAATTATGCCTCAGCTTAATATTGAATATGGATTTAAGAATTCTCGATAAAATACTTGCAAACTGAATTCAAGAACACATGAAAGAGATAATTTGCTACCATCAAGTTGGCATAATAATCCCAGAGATGCAGGAATGATTTAACATACATAAATCAACCATAAAGTAAATACACTCAAAGACAGAAACCACGTGATCATCTCATTAGATGTAAAAAGAAACCTTTGCCAAATCTGACATCCTTTAATGATAAAAGTCTTAGTGATTATAAAGATACAGGAGACATATTCTAAATCAAGAAATCCCAAAGTCAACATCAGAATGGAAAGAAACTTTGTCTTCCAAATCAGAAAGAAGACATGGATGTCCACTCTTCTTACTCCTTTACAGATGACTGAAGGAGAATAACAGGTACGTACAGGAAAGAAAGAAGTCAAACTATCATTATTTGGAGATGCCATGATTCTATACAAAAAGACCCTGATGATTTCACAAGAAATTCCTGCAGCTCATATATATTCAGCAAAGTAGCAAGTCCCAAAATGAATGCAAAAAAAAAAAAAAAAAAAAAAAAAAAAAAAAAAAAAAAAAAAAAAAAAAAAACCCACTCAAGACTTTTACTATGAAAACCTCAAAACATTAAAGAAAAGAAAAAATGAAGAAGATATAAAAAAAAAAGTGATGGCATTCCATACTCATGGATTGGCCATCCTACCAAAAGCTATCTATAGATTTAACATACTACTCAGTAAAATTCCAATGTAGTTTTTTATAGAAATTGAAAACCTAATATTCAATTTCATATGGAAACACAGAAGACTCTGCATAGCCAAAACAATCTCAAACAATAAAAATCGGAGGAGGTAACACATGGTAAGTTTCAAGCTATACTACAGAGCTTAGTAATAAAGTCAGCATGATACTGGCATTGCAATGAATTTGCTAATCTATAGAATACAGTTGAGGTCCCACATGTAGGCCCACACTATTGCAGACACCTAATTTTTGTCAAAGTGTCAACAATATACATTAGAAGAAACACAACATCTTCAAGGAAAGTGCTTCCCTAAATGTAGAAGAATGAAATTCAATCCTGTTTCTCATCTTTCACAAATCCCAACTCCAAATGGATCAAGGACCTTGCCATGAGTGCTAATATAGAAAAAAAAAAAGCAAAGCACTTCTTAGCTAGGAAAGGGTTTTCTGAGCAGGACTCCAGTAGCACAGACAGAAGAGCAACAGTGAATAAATAAGACTTCATGAAGCTAAAAGGCTTCTGCATAACAAAGGACACCATCACTCCAGGGGAGAGATAGCCTACAGAATGGAAAAAACATCTTTAACTGCCACACATCTAACAGAGGATTAGCATCTAAAATGCACAGAAACTCAAAATAAAAAAATAAAAAAATAAAAAAAAAAGGGAAAGAAAAAAAAGCATCAAGAAAACTAACAACACAATTTAAAAATTGGGCATGACACTCTGGAAATTAGTGGGGCAAATACTCAAATAAATAAAAGCTATTTCATTCTTCTCCATATGTCCAAGGACTTGGCATTCTACTTCACAGCTACTTGCTCAGATATGTTCATTGCCACTCCAGTCACAATATCTAGAAAACGAGAACATCCTAAAGTCCTTCAACTGATGAATGGATAATGAAAAGAACGCATTGAGGGAGGCAGCCCAGACCCCTAAAAGCCAACATTGAATATTTCCTCTCATATGAAATTTCCAATCCCAAATTGTCAGCTGTGAATATATAATGTGGAGTTAAAACCAGGAATGTACAAGTGGACCATTGTGAGACTGTGTGGCTGGAGAGCAATAGAAAAGGGAATGGCAATATAGAAACGATTTACATGAAGGAGCAAATGAAAGAACAGGGCTCTTTAATAAAGGAAAATGGAGATGAGTGCAGAAGGGATAGGAGGACAAAAATAACTGTAAGGTATCTGAAAAATCACAATAACTCTCTAAAATACCTCTTGTTGGGGGATTTGATTTGTGTTTACATAGATCCCTGCCAACAGTTGTTTGTTTGTTTGGTTAGTTTTTTTTTTTTTTTTTTTTTTTTTTTTTGATTGGTCAATAAAGAGCCAGTGGCCAATGGCTAGGCAGAGGGACAGAGGTAGGACTTTGAGGATTCCTGCCTGGAGAGGAAACATAGGACAAAGAGAAGGAGAATCTTCAGGGCAGAAGGAAGGAAGACAATACAAACATGAGACCTGTGGAAGACAGAGAACCAACCATGCAAGAATGAGGGACTAATGACCCCAGGGTCCATTCCCCCAATTGGGTCTGGGGTAGCAGGGATAAAGTATAGATTTTAGAAAGTAATAACTCAAGAATATCAGAGGGGACTGTGTTAGCCACATGGAGCTCCAGAATTGGCCCAGCTATTGATCTAGCTAAGGCATATTAAAATATAAAGGTAGTGTGTGTGTGTGTGTGTGTGTGTGTGTGTGTGTGTGTGTGTGTGTTTGTGTGTGTGTTTCTGTCTGAGATCCAGAACATCTAAGGTGAGAGGCATGAAGAACACAACTACCCCACTGGGAGCTCAAAGCAGTTTAAAGACTTGCAGCTTCAATATATATATATATATATATATATATATATATATATATATATATATATATATACACACACACACACACAAATGTGTGGTTTAAATGAAATTTTAATATCTGAACTGACAATGCTTCCTTCAAAGAGCCATATACCATCTAACAAAATCCCTAATACCAGACATATAAAGCCCTCTTTTGGGTTGATAGAGTTCCCCAAGAGACTTCCCAAACATTATAGGTTGTTAGTATTGTCTTTGGTTGCTCTCTATCACTGGTAGAAGATAAGTCTTTGTTCCTGAAGATACCGTATACTTTAGACAGGATTCAGATGACCTGAGCTGGATCTGACCTTCTCCCTGAGAACCAGCTTTCATGGTACCATAAATGGCCATGCAAGCTCTAAAGGAGAGAAACAAGCAACAGTCATACCTGGCTATGATACCTAGGAGCTACAACAATGACAAGTGTGACAAGATAACCCTAGGATGTAGTACTGCTACACATATCTTGATGGTAACAATCAATTCTCTAATTGGACTTAAGGCCCATTCAGCAAGAGGGAATCATGCCTATTACAAAAAACCATGGATCTTGGAGGAGAACCTACAACCACCACTTTACCTTCTCAAGGAAATTTCTCTTTGCAATAGATGAAGACCATTACGGAAAACTACGATCGATCAAAATGCAGACTTGTGGAGCTCAGTTTCAACTGATATATTAGAACACAACTTCTGGACTAAAGCTTAGGGATTACTGTGGAAGAGGGGATAGAAAGATAATAAGGGCCAAAGAAAAAGGAAGCTTGCTCCAAGATTGTATTTCTTAGAATTCTCAGAGAAGCTACATTTATGAAGTTTCACAAATATGACTGCCTAAACAAGGATGACAGCAATATGCATGCTAATATGAACAGTGAGCAATCATGAGACCTTTATCCTAGACAAAATCTACAGCAAACTAAGAAATGCTTTGAGCAAGAGATATAGTCTCCCCTAGAGAAGAAGAAAGCAATTGGTTATCTAATACAAAATGGTTAATCCTAAAAATATATACATAAAAGAAACATCAGACTGAGCAGGTTATATTTATATATGTACACACACACACACACACACACACACACACACACACACACACACACACACACACATATATATATATATATATATATATATATATATATATATATATATATATAACCTTATGACCTATGGAGTGAAACTTGTATCCAATCAGAAAGTTTTTGGTTACTCCCATGACACATATATTACTACTGAACCAGTGGCCATGCCTTGCCAGGGCAGTTGTTAATATAGCTCCCATGGTTTGTAGCTGGAGATGGATGATAGTTACTTTTCTTCTTTGGTAACATGCATTGTACTTTCAAGCATTATAAAACCTACCCACTAGGAAGGAACCTTCCAGGTTAGTACCAGATTGATTTCATTGTGTTCTATGACTCAAGTCAAGAAAAGGAGGCCATAAATTGGAAAGAGAGCAATGAGTGTGGGTTACACAGGAAGGGTTGGGTGGAGAAAGGGGACAAGGAGATGTGATGTTCTTATATTATAAACTTAAAAATTATAATTAAAAATGGGACAAATTTCTCAAAAGATGAATATAAATGAATCAGAAATAAATACTTAAAAGTAATGGTCAACATCTTCATCCATTAGAGAAAGGCAAATATAAACTACTTTGAGACTTCATTCAGTCAGGATGACTAAAATTAAAAAGTAAAACAAATCAAATGATGACAAATGTTAGTGTGGATGCAAGGAAAACAGAAACCTTATTCGCTACTGGTGAATATGCTGACTGATATAACCACTGTAGAAACTATAGTGGAAATCCCTTATAAAGCTTTACAGAAATTAGTCAGTGGTCATGGGAGTGGTTCAAGGGAACAGAGTTATAATACAGTGGCATAATGTTTGAAAGATGAAAAATGCAACAGAAGGGATTAAGTCAATATGAGTACAAGATGCAGGAGGAAAGATGGGAGGAATAAATAACACCGAAGACCTTTTGAAAGTTACATGGAAACCTGCTATGATAGAAACTTCCTAAAATGCACACATATTTATATACATAGTTAAAAAAGTGGTTGTCCTATAATGGAACAATGCCCCTACCAGACACTAGAGGCTAACAAGAATCCCAGTGCCAGGAATGTATGAGCTCTTTTGGAGTTATTAGTCAATAAAGTCCCATAGACCCCCAAACATTACAGTGTTTGGAATACAAACTTCTACAATACCAAACATTACTGTCTATGGTCACTGTTCTTGATTAGCCTCCAGATCTTGCCTGTAAGACCCTGTTGCTGAAGATATTATATACTTGAATCGGAACACAATGAAATCAATCTGGTTCTAACCCAGAAGCTTCATGCCTAATGGGTAGCCTTCATAATGCTTAGGGGCACAATTCATGTCACCAATGAAGAAAAGTAACCATAACTCTTAGCAAGCTGGGAACCGTGGGAGCTATATTAACAACTGCCCTGGCAAGGTGTAGCAACTGGTCCAATGGTGGTACAGATATCATGGGAGTAACCAAGTGCTGTCTGGTTGGATTTAAGTTCAACTCCACAAGATACAACCTACAGCTGGTACCATTATCAGTACAGGAAACTATAACTAGATAAGGCATAAGCCCTTGAAGAGATGTTACTACTATAAGATAGAAAATGGCTATCTTATCATTATACATGCATCTCTCAACCTTCATCAGAGAAGCTTCTATTTGCAGTAAATAATGATTGATACTGAGTCCCCCAACAGGTCAAGTGCAGAATGTTCAACCCTAAGTAGTCCATCTCTACCACACGTCTCCTCCCAAACTCCAGGATCATTGCAGAGGAGGTAGTAGAAGGAGTGTACAACCAGGGGTAGTTGATGACTACAAAACAGTGTCTTTTAGGCAAACCTTCAAAGTTGCTTATATGAATTCACAGCAGTTGTGATGGAATGCAAAAGACTTGTGGAAGTTGATTTGGACCACAACCTGGCACGGAGAGGAGTGGTGGCCATGAAGTTCCACTTCTACCTGAGGAGCTATTGATAGATCCTGGGAGAGGGAGAATCAATTACAAAAATGAAGCCCCTGGTATGCTGTGGGAGGCCATACATCCAAACATATAGCAACAGGAATAGGATTTGGAGTGTCTAAAAATGTTTTTTAAAAAGAGGATGCCAAATTTGGTGGGTGGGAAATCGGGGCTAGATCTGGGAGGAATCAGGGAGGAAATTAGGAGGGATAAATATGATCAAATTACATTATACAAAATTCTCAAATAACTAGAAAAAATTTTAAATGACTTTTTCCAGAGTTATAGATCAACATATTAATCCATAAAAGAATTTCAGGCTAAAATAAATGTGATATTTCAGCAGCTTATTATTAATACATTTCTTCTTGGTCTTAAACAATGTTAGATGTTAATGAAGTGCCGTCATTGCTCTTAGCATTCTACAGCCAAGGACTGGCCTACAGCATCACTGTCTTATGTATGTCACCTGCAGCTGCTTTACCTCAATCTGTAATATAGTAGAAACATCTTCATAAGTCCTGAGGGCAAAAGGTAAGCAAATTTGTGAAGTTGAGCACATTTATATATAAGGCTTCCTTTCAGTGATTTTTCTAAGGTTATTCTGTATACCCAATAATGTTTGTGAGAGCACTGAAGTTTTCATAGAACGTGAAGAATGAGTCTATATGCCACAGCCACCAACATCACCAAGAACTTGTTTTGTAACTGCAGAAGCTGTTAGTTTGGAAGTTGTATTTGTGTGTTGTGTATTTGTTGTTGAATTACTGGATTACTTTGTCAGTAAACACTGTTTCTCTGAATAAGCTCAGTTAACATAAACCCAAATAAATTAGATTCAAGCATAGACAAGTTTGGAGAAGAAACATTTATCAAACATGAATGTTCAAGGAATATTTACATTTAATGATCTCCCAACTCCTGTTATCCTAGATGAGGAAACCCTCATGTTATACTGGATCTCATGTCTATGTTCCTCATATGTGTGATTGTTTTTTTCTTTTTAATATGTGGGAGATAAATCAGGCCTATTAAGACCTTTTAAGAATGCTTTTGCTGTGGTCGAATTGGGGTTGGAACATGGACTTTACCTCTTTATATTCTAGAGGTCACATCAGAAGACTTAAGAAGATACATGGGAGGCATCCCTCATCTGGTATATGATTATTTTTTCTTAAACTCTAGTGTACTACAGTTTGTCAAGGTCCTTGTCAAAAGCTTTAAGTTTCTTGGCTTTTGGTGATAGAGTGGAATGTAAGACATGATAGCATTTAAACACAATGCCTGGCTCCAGGGATTTCTTGATGCTGGTATAGTTTCCTCACATCTTACCTTAGCAAATCACCAATTTTTATTCTTTCACACAAAATGGGATGGGACAGGTAGGTATGTGATGACTCAGATCTCCTCAGACACGAATGTTCAATGAGTTTTCATTCTACCCAACATATCAAGCACAGCTACAGATTGTCTTCAAAGAATTATGTAATGAGAGGTTAGCCCTATCTGGTGTGCCACCTTATGAAAGGCAATGAGAAAGAGGGCTGCCATTTAATGAAGCAGATTAAATCCAGGATGTAAAAACTGTATGAGATCACTAATGGAGTGTGACTGGCAGTCATGGCTACTATCCCCAGTGATCCAGGATGTAATCAGAGGCCCTGGTGAAGATGTAATTTCAAGAAATGCAAACTTAGCAGAATTTAAGTAAACAGTCAAAGGCTGGGTTTGAAGTAATTAATGGCACAGTGGTTAATATTAATGAGAAGAACAAGACCATGTTATTATTCCTAACTTGGAATTGGTACTTGAATTAATAAGGGTGAAAAATCAGACATCAGTTTGAAATCCTTCAAAAAAACAACATCAAACTAGACAAAATGTTTTCAACAGATAACCATATAGACCTCAGGAAGAGTCGATTTTAGATTTCCTTCTAATTTCCAATATTCTAATCCTTAATATGAAGGTATATGACCAGCATCACCTTTTCCCTGGTTCCCAATATTAGATTACACCTGTGTAATAACCCTGACTGTGTTGCCCAGGCTCCCTTCACTGTTGCGCACCAGTTGGCCAGCAAATGTTGACATAGGCTTTCTTTACTCATGACACTGCTCAGTAATAACTGGGATTTGACAACCTTAAGTCCTCATTGATAAGAAATCTTAGGTAGCAGTGGACACAAACCCATTCCTGAGTAGGTAGAACTCTGACCGCCCCCCCACACACATTTAGTCTAGCAAAGTATGCATTTATTTACTTATATAAAGGTGGTTCAGTTGCTGCTTCTTTAATATTATTAAATTATTCTTAACCTGTCAAAAATTTGAACAGTTATGGCAACAAGTAATGTTTAAAATGTAAATATACTGTAGAATGACTAAAGCTAATTAACATTAGCTCAGATACATTTTTGTGGGGAGAGTTATTAAGTTAACTCTTGGCAGTTTTCAGCTACACAGTGCACTGCTTTCCTCATGTTCACCTGTACAATAGGCCACTGAAGTGAAGTTTACAGATGTTGATCAACATGTCCCTATTCTGCATCTCCAGCCCACTGAAGATCTACTCTAACATTTGGAAACTAGTGCCTGACTTATTCACTTAACCATCTTTTGCTTAATGCATGTTGTCATGGATGACAAGTTTTCTTTCCTTTTAGTGGCCAAATAGTATTGCATCATAGTTTATTCACTCATGGCTGAATTAAGAGCTTAGTTATTGTAAAAAGTTTCTGCGATGAACATATGAGTAGATATGTCTCTTCGCGGCATTGATGACTTTTTCTTTGGATATGTGTAATCAGTAGTCAGATTGCTTTGGCCTTTGTATTTTAAAGATGAAACAGAGACAAAAAAACATGTTTTCCACTGCACATAGGTGTCTAAGCAGGAATCAAACTTCAGGTCTGGTCTCCATTCATATTTCTCTCTTAACATCTGAAACTCTGCTCTTGTGTCCACCTGCTCCTAGCAGGGCCTCAAGAGCTCCAGGCAGCTGTAATAGGAACCTCTTGTCACTTCCAGAATTTGACTAGGAGAATCACAGAAGCTCTGTCAAGTCTTACTAATGGATTAAACCTAGTTCTTGGGACAGGAGGAGGAAGATGTTCAGAATCTATATAACTGTCCAGTTAATTTCTTGAGCTAGGTCAGACATTGGTAAGCACTTAATCCCGTATTCTGTGTAAGAGCTATCTCTGACACATCATATTCATAATTATCTTTGATTGATTAATTAATTAATTAATTATTATAAACTTATAATAGTATAAGGTTAAAGCTAAATATCTAAAATCAAAACAGGGCTTTCCTACACTGTGAACATGAGGGGACTTAGCAGAGACCTCTTGTTTTCTAGGTTCAGTTTTGTCTCAGCACAAATGATGCTGCCAATTCTTGGGAACACCAGACATCTCCACTTATTCAATTTTATAACGTTTTGTAAAGCAATATTAGGTATATTTTAAGGGAAACAACTATTTACTGAAAATCCAGCAGATAGTGAGTAGTATTTCCCTTTAGAAATTTATCAGCATGATAATATATTAATTTTTTCCAGTAGAATACTATCATTCTGCTGAGTTAGACATCTTAACCTTGTTTGCAGCAAGCTTCTTTGACCTCTGAATTTCGGGTTTATATGTCATTTATAAGCATCTTGTTCAAGTTGTGTTCATGTTTGGGTAACATGGCTCCAAAGAAATGAATTCAAATGTTTGCTGATTTATAAATACAGGCTATTTGATCTTGTAAAGAAACAAATGCAAGTCTGATAAAAAAAACCTCATGTGTAAACAAGTTTGAGCTAAGATTTATGCCCCTTGACACTATAGATTATTTGATTAAATAACAAATTTTCATCGTGTATTAGCAGAAAAATTAGGGCTACCATTAATGAACCCTTATCCAGTTGGAATGCAGCCAGACCTGCTTAGTGAGCACTCATCACTTTTCTGTACAGCACTCATTGCTACATAGCTACCTATGAAAACTCAAAACAAAGTCATAAGTAGAACTACCTTCATGTAACTCATTGTCTTATTTTCATACTGTCTATCTCCCCTCAAAATAGTACTTTTCTATATAACCTCATTTATCAAGTTACTCTCCATGCACCTAGTTTATCTGTCTTCTTCAGCTATTATTTACCAACATGCTTCACTTGTTCACTTGTATCTTATAAAAAAAAAAAAAAACCTGATGGTCACCATGGAAACTCAATGAGAGAAAAAAAGATAGATTAGGTGAAAGACATTGCTACAAACAGAAACACCTATCTAACACATGTATTGTGATGAATAATAGGTCAGGTGCAGTTTTTGGTCAAATAATAGCATTGTACCACCATGCAGGCTACATGAATATTAAAGATTACCAGTATACTTTCTATACTGGATGATGAGCCATAAGAAGATGGCAGAAAATACACCAGAATAGACCCAAATACATGAAAAGTATTTTTTGCATGACTTATTTTTCTTTTGTTGTTTATTATTTTATTAACATTCTTTAATATCCATAGCACTACTGAATATAATGAAATTGTGTCTAAATGAACACCTCTCACTGACCAACATCATACCATGAGCCAATATATACTCAGATAACTTTGTTCTATAGGCAAAATGTATATGCAGAATCTACTGAAATAATGAAATATTAAAATGACTTTATCAAACAATGATTGATCGTTACAGAGACAAGTCAAGAAAAAAACAGAAAAGAAAAAATGGTTATAGACAGAAGTGGATGGCAATGAGACTAGTCAGTAGAGTAGAATACATGGCTGCCATATTGCAGCTCTCTCTTCTTCTCTTTTGCTTGCTTTTATCACAGCTCTCATAGTCTGCTGTTGATACTCAGAACATTCATCCTACGTCTGAATATCACAGGAACAATTGTGAAGATAAGAAATAGAATGTTAATGAACAATAACCAGTGTGTGCTGTAAACGTAAACATTATGTGTACAACACTGTGTTAGACACTAACAGAGGCATGCCATAAAAAAGGGTTCTTATCAATTTTCTAATAAAATCAACCTCTTGGTTCTTGTAACACTTCAAATACCACTCTCTCTCACACAGAGCCTTAAATCTGACAGGAAATATTTCTCAGACTCACAAGTATCATACAGAGTACAAGAGTGTATGAGCTTTGAGAACACTGAGACAGGTTAGAAGAAATGAATTGTGAATAATTTGCCAGGAAAGTGGGATCCATAGGCTTTGATGAAGGCAATGAGAAAAAAGTCCACAAGTAGGGACTATCTCATACAACTAAAGATGTGACATGCCGCATCCTGCTTTCCTGTAGATAATTGAACAGTCTATCATAAATCTGTGGTAACAAGGGAACTGATGAAGGAGTCTAGTTGTAGTCTGGGTAGGTACCCCCACCACACATGCTCTCTCTCTCTCTCTCTCTCTCACACACACACACACAGAGAGAGAGAGAGAGGTTGGGGAGAGGTCATCTAGAGAGAGATAAGAAGAAACTCGAGAGTGACAGTGTTATTGAAAAGTAAAGAAGAAACAGAAGGAATTTTCCTCACTGGACCACCTGAAGTGAACCTTTAATCAACAGCCTCCCAAAATTAGAAAATGCACTTACCTCTTCTCACTTCCTGACTACACAGTGACATCCAGAGTTTATGAGTAACTTAAATGGGTACGCAATCTGTTCAACACGGGCTACCCCACACTACCTACTCCACACTAGCCATACCTTTTTTGAGTGACTTGTGTCTCCATTCCACACTGTTTTCTTTTGCGTGTAATGAAACTATGTTGACATTTGTCTCCCAGTCTTCCTTACTGACTCCACATCAGTGGAAGTCACCTATTTAAATAATGTAGGCCACCTGGACTCTGGGAAAGTTGTCTACACACTTGACAACTACTGATTGTCTTCTCCTTTGACTAGGAGCCTCCTTCCGTTTTCTTTCCTCACTGTTTCCTCCCCTTCACATCTCTTCCCTCTCCTTCCCTCTCCTCTTCTTGCCTCTCCCTCCACTCTGCCTCCACTCTCCCTGCTCTTTATCTTCCTTTTTGTTTTCTATTCTTCTTCCCCTCTCTCCTCTTTAATTCTTCCTTTACCTTCTTTCTCTGAATACCTGTCCCTCCTTGTCCTTTTCATCCTCACTGCCATACTGCCATGTTCAATTCTCTATATGACATGCTTCACTTTCTTTGCTTGCTCTTTCCTTCCATCTCTCCTTCTAGTTCTTCCTTCCCTACATCATACCCTCCATCCTTCTTTCATTGTGGAGTCATCTGTTCATCATCATCACCATCATCACCACCACCACCACTATCATCATCGTCACCACTTATTTTGTTTTAAATAGCATCCCACCACAGTGCCTAGTATAACACCAGTTTTAATATAAACTTTTTCACAGCAGGTGTGAAATAATTATCCATACTGGACTAAATAGTTGTTTTGTTTACTAAATAGAAAGGAATGTTTCTACACTTATCAAAACCTGTAGAGGGAATCTCTAATAAATATTACCTGTCAATAAAAAAGCCAATGGCCAATGAGCTGAGGCAGGAAATAGGGGGTAGAACACTGGCAGAAAGAGAGAGAATTTGGGGGAAGATTGGAGATAAGAGATACTTGGGGAGACCTGAGAGAGATGAGACAGTAGACAGACCAAAAGACAGACATAAACCAGCAGGGACATGATAAAGGGACCCTAAGGGAAAGGTAGGCCAGGATAAAGGAGAGGTAACTAACCACATGGTAGACATAAAATAGTTTAAATGGGTTAAATAAGTTATGAGATAGTCAGGTAATGAGCCAAACTTATGGCCTAGATTAATTAGTCTCAGAGTCATTATTGATGGAAACTAAAGAACCAGAAGAAAAAACAAATTTAAAAATTTTTACAAAACCCTATGTAGACATTAAAGGTGGTAGCTATGAATATAAAGTTTAAGTCTTCAGGTAGGAAGTCTGAGTGGGTTAATTATTTTCGGGTGTCCACAGTGTGTATACATATGAGATTTTTGGTTAATACATCACTTTAATGAATGTTGAAAAACAGATTTGGCATCAAAAAGAAACAGCAGTTCCTGCTTGGGACAGTGTCTACGAGGGATAGAAGAAGACTCTAAAAATGATTTACAAGGACAGTGTGGCAGAAAAGAGGGTTGCCTTTGAGGGTCAATTCCAAGTGTCAACCTGAGTTGATTAAAAGATTCCTAAACAGTTGGAAAAGCATGATTTCTGGGTATGTCTGTGAGGGCGTGTCTGGAAGAGATTAATATGACTCTGTAGCATAAAGGAGATCCACTCTCACTGATTGTGAACCAGACTAGAACAAAATTACAGAGCAAAGGCTAATTTCTCCCTCTCTGTGTCAGATCTGGAGGTGGGACATCTCATCTTTTATAACAATATAGACTCCTGCTTCTCTGGTCTTTGTCTATTGGACTTGTATAGGGCCATGTTTAATATTTTCAGACAATCTACTATTAAACTGAGATAGCACCAACAGAATTTCAGGTTCTGAGGCCTTTGGATTTAGACTGGGCTTTGCTATGGACTTTCCTGGTTCTCCAGCTTGTAAGAAACATAAGATGGGATATCACGTCTGTTAAAATTTCATGAGACAGTTTCTCTAGTAACTCTTCCTTCATCCATCTATTTTTTTATGCTATTGGTTCTGACTCTGGAAAATAGTAATACAGTATCTAAGTAGGTACTATCTTACCTGAGTAGTACATCATTTAAACTTTCATAGTTTGCAATCATAGCCAGACTTCACGGTACGTGCCTGTGGTTCCAATATTCAGAAGAATGAGTGAGGACTCTTTCGAGTTTGAAGCTAGTTTCTACTATTGTAGCTGGTCTTAAATAATTAACCTTCACAGTCCTTAATTATGTCTATATAATAGATAAATTGCTTGAAACTTGAGGACTGCTATTTATCACTGTGTCCTCTGTCCTACAAAGATGATGCTTAATAATTCATTCTTGAATTATGACTGGGTGGAGAGTGTGGCTTGTAAATTGCTAAGGAGTCTTTGAACATTTCGAACAGTTGCCTTGTTTGTGTTTAATATGTTCTATGTCTCTTACCTCTGTAATATCCTGAAAAGAATATATTACTCTAATTTCACAGAGACCAACACTGAGAAATGATGCAAGCTGCTAATGTTAGGATGAATGTAATCCAGATAACACACCCGTTACCCTGCATGGATCCAGGAATGAATGGCTGGCATCATGAATTTTTGCAAGCATTTTTCTGTATTACAGACCTCTGGTAGCATCACAGTTAACTTTTTAGAGGTTCCTCAGAACATTGGCAGCTGGTTGCAATGACCCCTCTAATAATTAGTTGCCATTTGGATGAGTGTGTGTGAGCCAGCATAAGCTCCTGCAGTTGTGGCTGGTTTTAAAAGAGACTCACTTGTGGTTATCTAAATCATTTGCTAAAGGTACAGTTGTAAAACATGCATTGTGTGCAGCAAAAGGTCAAAACCTTGAAAACATTTTATTTGCCAAGTAAATGTAGCTGTAGATTAATTTCTTGCAATCATTGTTTATTAATATTTAATATATTTATATGAAGAACTCCACTTCACAATTCCCCATACATCCTGCATTTAATAATCTAGAAACTGCCTATCTTCTCTAACTCACCAAGACAGGATTTGCAATAACTAGTGATGTTAAATGTATTTTTAAAAAATCAATAATAAATAAATGCATAAGCACTTCCCTCTAGAATGCTTCTGATGTTATTTACAAAATTAAAAAAAGATGGCAGACCCACCAGAGACTTTATAACCATTTCATTACCACCTCCCTAATTGCATATGGTGGAACTGTGTAATCTGTTTATTGAAATTGAAATCTTTGGAACAGATCCTCCCCACAGACATTAACAATAAGCATCTCATGCAATAACATAGTACTTAATGTAATATTAACATTATATGCACCAGGCCTTAACCGTTCTCTGGGTCCCCCTCTGGAATTGAACATTTTCACACTCTCTGCTCTGCCTCAGTATTCAATTCTATATCTAATTTACAAGCTGTAAAACACAATAGTCACAGATTATAGTAAATACAAAGAAGTTCTAAGGCTGTACCAGCTAGTACCACAATGAGAAAGGAGATTTTATCTGAGGTAGACATGGACAAAAGTTTCGAAAATGTTGAAGTCTGGGTGAAGTTTTGATGGTGACGAAAGCTGTCCCTGGCTAGGTGACATAAAAGTACTATGTGGACATCTGATAGCAGTGCCTGTACTTACATGTTATGTGTCAAATAGCTGTTCGAAGCTTCCATTCCCCCAACAGGCAATCAAGGGAAAGGAGAGAACACTGGACGAGGGTTATGAGAATCAGGTTTCGTCCTGTATCTCCTTTGATGATCTCGCAGGGTCTTAAGTGAGGTTGTTTAGCTTGACTGTATAGATTGCTCATCTTTCAATAAAAAAGATGCATTAGATTGTCTTAAAAATTTCTTCTAGCTATACAAGTATGAAATTCCAGGGCTAATCTTCATGTATAAGCAACTAGTTTGTGAAGCCCACTTGGAAGTTTCCCACCTTCTTTTGAAGCAGTGCTTCTTAACCTCCTCATGCCATTCTGAATAATTTAACTATGAGAGCATTCTGTTTTATAATATACGGTCTGACAATATCCCTTTTTATGCTTTTTCAGTTCATCTAAAGCACAATGGTAGACATTGACTATATATGTGTAATAAAGATTACAGGTGGGTCTAAAAGCATAAAATCACATGACACTGCAAGGTACCTACTGGACAATAGAACATATCAGAATTCAAAGTTTCCTAACAAATCTATTCTCTTTTCAGAAGTTTTAAAGGCCAAATAAGTAAAATCACTGAATTGTAATACAAATAGTACTTGTGGACTTGTGCTTAATTTATCCTCTGATAGAACACAAAGTTGTATCAGATTCTCTGAGTCCGTAATCAGGAAAGCACTAATAGAATTATTTGATGTGTATTTACTAGCAAAGGCTGTATTGAGCATTCACAATGTCGAATCTTAGAGTTTGCAAATTAAACTTCCGTGTGTGCGAAGTATACTTTTCCAGAACCACCTTGAGAAAATCATCTTGTCACTCTCCTCTGGCTTGTCCTCAAAATGAAAATATCTCTTTCACATTTTCATAGAACTTTAGAATGCAAGGTATTATGGCTATAGAGAAAAATTATTAAAGTTCTTTCAATCTCAACCTTTTTAGCACTTTACTACTTCAAAACGTTGTCCTTAACACTGCAAAGAAACCTAGTATTTAACTAAAAATTAATCAATAGTAACAACAAGAGAAATGTTGGTTTGAATTATGACTTCCTCCCACACACTGCGTGGCTTCCTACAGTGAAGCATGCAGACACATTTTCTTCAGTTTCATCTTGTTCTGTGTACTGGGTAGGGGCTCGATCACCACACTGCACAGCATGGCTCCCTTAGGACAGTCAGCATTCAGCTCTGGTCTTCAGAAGTAGTTCTTTGGGGAGGAGGGGAGAGCCTGTGTACTTGGGTCATTTAACCCATGGATACATCTCTCCTGCTCACATTCCACCTGTCCTACAATCTAAAGCATGAATGAACAATGAGCACAAAGGTGTCATTTGGGCTGAGTGTGTAGGATTGTTTTCCCATTTCTGCTTTCTGAGCTCTTTCTAGAACATGCCCAGCGCTCCCAGCTCCTTTCTTCCCTAGCTTTTCAGCAAGCCAATCATATCATCACAGTAGAAGCATTCCCTTTGCCAGATGTCATCTTTTCTGCTTGGCCATGAGGTCCCGCCCTCATCCATAGGCCCTTCAAACAAAGCAAAACATTGTTCACCAACTCATATTTCACTCAGGGTCATTGACTCTTGAAGACTACTCTAACTATGGTCGTACTTCAATGAAATGCTCTTAGCAATGTTAAAATGCTTGACAGGACACAGCCATAGCCTATTCTTATGGCCCCACAGAGCATAAGACAATCACAGAGTTGTTAACTGAGCACTTCCTAGCCCATAGCTAAGCAAAAAGGTATGTTCATTTTGCTCACATGATTCGCTGAGAACTTTATATAGACATTATTATTCTAGATTTGAAAGATCTTATATACCAAGATGTTAAAACAACATAGAAAAGGGATGAACAACCAGGTTCATCTCCCTTAAAAGCTTACTCCAGCATAAGCAGAAGTCCAAGAGCCAGGTTTACTGAGGCAACTCAACTGGGGACAGCAGGAAACACAGGCTTGATTTTAACAACCTCCCTGGAATATTGTTTTGAAAACTTTTGATTAGAAACTTTACAAAAGCGTATAGAATTCACTGTGTGCTTGAACACTGTCAAAGTCTAAATAATCCAATTTATTTCTTAAGGCTACAATCAGCATAGAATGCCCAGATTTATAACAGATAGTAATCATGCTTACATGTGCTTCCCACCTTCCTGTGAGCATTATATATCACAGTATATATTACATTTGTGTCTATTTATCAGTGCAAGGATTCCATGTCTGTTCTCTTGGTTTCCCAGCAACCTGACTGACGTGATAAGGTGAGAACCACCGTGGGTCTCTGTGGCCCTGCATGCTCTTGTGAGGATAAGGGACACAACTATAGACTGCTTTCAGTTTTATTTTTTAGGGAAACAAGCATCGCACAGGGGTAGAGGAGAAATAACTGAATAAATGGTATTGCAAACATCACTATTTGATCTGTTCATATCTAAACACCCAATGGCTTAACCACTGTCTTCACCTTTCTAATTAATCATCTTCTACTATTGTCAAGTGCAGGCATTATTTGAGGCCACATTGATTTGTTTTCAGTGTTATACCTTAAAAGCAAAACTTATCCAAACTCTATTATTGACATTCAGACACTTGGATGTAAAGCGCATATTTTGAAATGAGTCCATATTTTCTTTATGCTCTTGACCACTGTATTTTCTCCAAACAATGTCTTGTGACCACATTGTAGAAAATCAGTGAGGTTGATGTGTCTGTGAGCTTTGATTGACATGAGGAAGGCACTAGTTTTGTCACTTCATCCCCAGCTTGGCATCATTTAAAAAACAGCTACATCAGTTCAAATACAGATCAACTTTTTTTTTTTTTTACAAGCAATAGAAACTGCCATCATTTGTGTTGAATGCTCAGAATTGCTCTTCCACTCTCTAACTTTCATCATAATATATAATATATATCAATTCTTTTCTCCATCAACCTTATATTGGTCTCTGGTTTTGACACTAAGTCTTCCAAACCACCCTTGTCCAATGCACATCACTGCAGAAACCATTTCTTATTGGCTAAAAGCAGATAAACCTGTCAAAAACCAACACTTATTTCTCTCCCAAGAGACCACACTTGGGTGAGCACACATGAGCACAACTGTGTATTTTCTGACCCACAGTGACAGACAGCCACAGAAAGAAGTTCTCTGCTTCTTAGCTTGGCACCCGGGATTTGGATGATTTAGCTGTATATAAAGGCGGCACCAGGTTGATTTGAAAGATACATTTTATCAAGTTGTCAGATTTCCAGGGACCAACTGTTTCAGAATCACTTATAAGTAAACTAGAAAATGATTTGGATTGTAGGAAATTTAAACTACACTTTCCCAGAATGTTGCAGCAAAAAGCTGAAAAATAGACATAGAATCACACACAGAAATTAAAGTGTGCTGAGAATGTCTCATCTGCAGTGAGGAGCAACAGGATTCAAAGGCAGATGGAGAGTAGGAACAGAGCTGAGGGGGCCTCAGAAGTGACTTGACCTTGGGAATCTGAGTGAACAGAGCCATGGAAAAGAAGTCCAGAACACCCAGACTCACATTCATGTATTTTTTTTCCACCTAGTATGTATTTGGGGAGTGGCTGCTTCCTGACTGATGATGAGAGGCAAGGATTTGAGTAGATTATAATACCACTCCCCTCACGTCTCTCTCCAGTGACAGGAGGAGAGGCAACATGTACTTCCGACAGGTCACTGACACAAACTCCTTCTGTAGTTAGTCTTACAAAGCCAGCTGGGGGGCCATTTAATCACACAAATGCATAGATGCTCATGTTGCCCTTGACTGAAGCAGGTAGTCTCCCAGGAGAATTAATCAGATATGGGTGCTTAGAAAAAAATTAAAGTACTCTGAGCATCCACCTGTAGGCATAGTTCTTTCTGGTGCTTTGGACTTCAATTTCAGATCTAACCTTACCCAACTAAAATTCACGGCAACAAGAAGTATGATGTATGAAAATAAGCTGCAGGCACCCTCTGAATCAGGCAGGCATCCTGGCTACCAAAATACGTATCCCACTTATTTTCCTTCCCGATGAACTCACCAGCAAACAGGCATAGGGAGAATAATGGCTTATGCGGATTTTCCCACTCTATTTCAAGGAGTTATCCATAGTCCTAGACCATATTTATTCTGTCATAGTATGGAGCAGTGGCTCTCAGATGCTGTCTAGCCTAAGCCCTTACAGCAACCCTGTAGTTAAGAGTGTGGGATTTACAGAAAAAGGCCATCACTGCCGCAGCATGGTGCTGCAAGAAATTAAACAAATCCAATTATTTTGGAAGGTGCCTCTATGCCTTGAGAGTAAGGAAAAAGCAGAAGCTACAAGATGGTACCAGGCATTTTTCCCCTTTCTTTATTTAATGAAGTGGATGTCATTGATGCCACCCTGCCACTGGATAGCTGATGATATGTCATAGAAACCTCTGTACAACAAGCTCTGAAGCTTCCTCTATCTACTTTAGGAGGGAGGAAGGGTGGGACAGTTTAAAGGGTTAGAAATTGTGGCCCCAGGACTTCTGGTCTAAAAAAGATGATGACTAAGTCATCATCACCAGATAATGGGTCCCCAGAGAAGATGCACGTGATCAGAATGATGTATTGATCGGTACTGACCTCCATAACTACTTTAAGGACAGTCACTGGAAACATAAACCCACTTCCCTGTGCAGAGGCTTCAGCTTGTTAAAATGCTGTTTTAACGAGGATCAATCACTGCTGGGCCTTCCAGATGGCAAACTTCCTACAGGAGAGAACCTTCTGGAAGAAGCATGAGCTCATATTTATAGCAGAGAATGCACTGCCATTTTAGCAGTGTATTCAGAATCATGATGAGAACCCTGAAGAGTAGTTTCCAATGTCCTAGAGAATAGACGATTTTACATAACTATGAGGTAGAATTAACGAATTCCACCTAGTCCCCTTAGAATGAGTCCTATTATCTAAGACACATATTCTTTTTCCTGAATGATAAAATTTAGTTTAGTTCTACATATTACCTCGTGTGATCTTTCAAAGGTATTATTATGATTATTCTCATGAAATTTTCTGTAAATATATAGTTGAATAAAGATTAGACTTTATAGGGTTAACACAGGCTTCATGGTCAGTGATCTATGGCAAAGCTCATATCATGGTCCAGAGATTGGATGGTTTGTCTTAAGCTCTGAGAAGAACTGTAAGGAATAGAGCCATTAAACATACCATTAGTTGGGGAATGACAGCCACAAATGCCTCTACAAGAGTCTGCATCCTCCTATAGCAGTCTCTACTTTCTTGTAGCTCTTTGTTATCGTTACCAGCATCCTGTCTGTCTCCTGGGTTCCCCACTGACTCCCTATTTCTGCTTTCCTCTTGGCGAATAAATATACTTGAGACTCCACAATCCAGAAACCCTTCATTCTTCCCAAGATTCCACCAACTTCTTCCATTCTGAACTGAAACACTTTTCTCTATGATAGCAGCTGCAGTATCCACCATCTCACCAGTTCTAACCCCGCCACCACCACTAAAAGTCTCCCATAAGCATTTTGATGGAACAAGGTCTTTGGAGGTTGACCCAGATGGAACGACAGATCTACATCACCCTGGATATGTTAATTTAGGCAGTTCTCTTTCATGACTGCATTGCTAATGGTGTTCCCACTTTACCCCAAAGATCTGATAATTATTATCACCTCCCACGTTACTGTAGTCAGCTGCATTCCTGGAGAGGGCATCTAAGACCAGTACTGTTCTAGGGAAGAAATACTTGGACCAGAAATGGCCATGTCAGAGAAAACTGAGAGTTATAGCATCAAAACAGGCAAGATGGCACCCTCAGACCAGGAGTGGAAAGGGAATAAGGGACTTACAGCCATCAGAATGTAGTAAGGAATGAGCTAATTCCCTTGATGACCTTGGTCATGAGGCTAGTCCCTTGGTTCATCCTGTTGATTCTCAAGAAGGCACTACTTGAACTCACCAAAGTGTCCACATATAAGAAAGTGTCTAGTGACAGAAGGGCCTGCTGGATAAAGTCAAATCCCTTCCTGTCCTATACCAACCTTTCTGTTGATAGAGTGGGACTGACCCCAGTTAGGAAATGATACGGTATGTTTTCATGATGGTGTCTGTCATATTCATATTATGGTAAAAGTTATTTTCATGAGTAGTCTAAAAGAATAAATAAGTGAGTCTTCCTTTTGGAAACACTGAAACATTTGAAAATTACTTTTGAAATATAAAGTGTGTGTGTGTGTGTGTGTGTGTGTGTGTGTGTGTGTGTATGTGTGTATGTGTGTATGTGTGTATGTGTGTATGTGTGTGTTGTTGTTTCATGCATAGAGATTAGAGGACAACATATGGAAATCAGTTCTCTACTTCCAACATGTGGGTCCCACTGATAAAATTCAGGTGTTTAGGCTTGACTACAAGTGCCTGTATTCTCTCACTAGCACATCATCATTGCCGTCGTCATCGTCATCATCATCATCATCACCATCACCATCATCATCATCATCGCCATCGCCATCGCCATCGCCATCGCCATCGCCATCACCATCACCATCACCATCACTATCACCATCACCATCACCATCATCATCTAACTTGTAAAGAATATCAACTTCTTAACTGGCTAAGTTTAAATTTTCAGAGTGTTTGTGCATATTCTTACACACCACTAGTTCACATATTATTTCCTATAATTAAACACAAAAGCACTAAATTTGCAGAAATATTAACTTTACTATATCATAGTTCCTTTTCTTCATAACTCACTTTCCAGGATTTCATTACCTGATCCTTATATCTAAAAATAGTAAATGGAAAACTCTGGACTTTAACAATCTGCCAGGTTTTAAAGCACATGCCTTTCTTTTTTTTTTCTTTTTCTTTTTTATTGGGTATTTTATTTACATTTCAGATGCCATCTGCTTTCCCCATTTTCCCTCCCTAGAAAACCCCTGTCCCATGCCCCCTTTTCCTTTTTGCTTTTATAAATTTTTTTAAAATGTTAATCAAAGGCTTTATAAGTTTGGTAATGCTCAACCAGAAGTGTAACCCACTACCCAACCTAGATATGTTAACTATCTTTGACTGGTGGAGACACATGAACATCTGCCTCCATGCACCCCCTTTCTCTTTCTTTCTCTCTCTCATCACCTAGCTTCTCTTCTCCTTCTTTTTTTCCTCTCCTTACTCCTTCTCTTCCTCTCGGTACTCCTTCCCCCTTAACTCCTCCTACATATCACCCTTCTTGTTAAAATAAACATGGGCATTGTGCCTGTATAACACATTTAGGAATACAAGACTTAGACCCAGTCCTTCTTTAACTTTTTAACTGATTTGGGACGGTTAGCCTATGAGTTAAGGGCCTATAGCAAATTCATGGCTTTGAGTTTATTGTTAGGATGTTTTCCATATTTTATTTAGAAATAGCTGAGAGGAGTTAACAGACAACAGTCCAGGTTACCTTACATGGATAGTTGGTTTTCAAAACGTCAGAAGTCCATAGAATTGACATTACAAATATTTTTATATTAATGTTCATTTTGATTAGAGACCTGTCTGCTCCTGACAGCTTCCTGTCGTGGATTCTAAGAAGAAATTGAGCATCCTTGGAGTTACTCCAGTTGTGCGGTGACAGCCACTAGGCAAGAATTGCCTCTTTCCATCTACAGACTAACTACTGTTCAGAAAAGAACACACATGCAGAATAGTCGACTGATTATATCTGCCTAGACAGAGTAATCAGCCCTTAATAATCCTGCATCACTAAGGTCTGTCAGATGACTCTGGGCCAGAAGGCTGAAGATTTGATGCTCCAACGTTCGGTAGTATAGGGGCTTTCCAGGTGTTCAGCAGTCTCTATAAATTGGCCAAGATTTAGAAGCTATGCTTTGTGCTTCCCATAATTTCAGTTAACTCAGTCATTCTGGATTTCGGACGGGGTTGAAAACCTATAGTCTCATAGCCAATCCTGGCTATTTACTTTGAGAGAAAAGATCTGAGTGGATGGTTTTCAGCTGACATTCATTCTAAAGCCAAGAGAAAAGCCAGGTTCAGAACTAAGTGTTTTAGTTAGGACAGATGACAGAGGTTCTGGTTAGTCAACAAAATGATGGACTGGGTATTAGGACTATCTTGTACCTCACTGGTACAAATAGGCATAATTATGCTCTAATTGTATTTTGAGCACATGCCTTTCTAAGTAGCATGATGGAGTTTCACATCATCTTTCACCAACATCATCTTTTCTTTGCCAATGTTAACTGCACTTTATTTAGAATATTCACAATGTATATGGTAATCACCTGTTGATGAGAAACTGCCAGAAAAACCCACTGTGAGTGACCAAATATGGTAGTATGTAAGAGAATCATATACTTCTTGGCATAAAGCCATTTACGAAGTATATTGTAAGTTGCAGTAGAGAAAGCAGCCTGGGACAGGCCAAGTACTCCAGAGGAGAAGAAAGGGGATACTTTAAAATCTGCAGAGGTCTATCCCTCCAGTGCATGTAAGCTCCAAGACTGGGAAATTCTAAAGAATTTGTTATGATTATCACACCAATTGACAGTTTTGTCTAAGACCATCTCTGTGGGGGCACAAGAGAGCAACAGACAACATCTCAACCATGAGACATTCACTGTGGTGACATTGGCCATGTTAGAGAGTAATTACTCAATGCCCACGCGCGCGCGCACACACACACACACACACACACAGAGAGAGAGAGATACACACAGACAGACACACACACAGAGAGAACTGTTTCTTTGAACAGAAATGTGTCAAAATGCTCTATATTTTTATTTCCTTGGGACTGACAGAGCATAGAAAATTGCAATACAATAAACTCTAAGGAAAGTGAGAAATGTCAGGGTGGAGGTATTGTTTCCCTAATTGGTTCTTGATTGTGTCAATAAAGACAGCAAAAGATAACCTTTGAGTGAAAGAATAAAGGTGGGACTTCCCGGTCTTAGGAGGAGAGAAGGGGACCAGAGAGAGGAGTCAACACAGGCAGTAGGGTGGAGGAAGAGGCAGACATGTATGTCTCTGAGCATACAGAGTTTGTAGCCTCCATCGTGGGCAGAGGACAAGGAGGATGGAGCGAGATATCCTTTACACAGCCATTGAGTTATCTGGCTAGTTTTAAAATATTAAAATTGTCTAGTGTTTTCCATCCACAGAGACTAAGGTGGGCAGGAAAAAGGGCACAACCAGGGTGGTCGTTGGCTGCTTGGCGGAGCCAGCAGCAAGAAGTTAAGGGAGCTTGAACTGAGCTCTCAAAAAAAAGAGCCAGTGTGTTTTAAAAATTACACGCAACATCGGGGCTTGTGCCAAAGCATTGGAGATTAAAGAGAACTCTGATGAATTTACAATGAAAATAGAAAATGAGACATGATTTTCTCAAAGTCAGACACGCCTGCCGTTTTCAGGATGGATCGTGCAGTGTGAGAACTGCCTTAACAGAGCAGAATCACTTGGTGCAGCCCGTGCTGCATGGCTTTGTTCCTAACTTATTAATCAACAAATTAGATCTAGACATTTCCTATAAAATGAGCTTTTCCATACAGTTTTCATACAACTTGATTCAAAACTCAAGAGAAATTGGTGATGATGTTTTCACCACGGCACTTCCCAAGGCAGGAGCCGATTTAAGAGTTCCTGCTGTCTGCTGGTAAGGACTGGGAAATACTTGGGGAGGGAAGTCCAGAGATGGAGCGAGAAGGAGGAAGGCAGGTTGGTAAGAGGCAAGGACTCTGTTGGTGCTGTGAGCTCTTTGCTTCTACTGCTGAATTTTGTAATAGCCTTCCTAAGAGTGTCTTGGTTATTTGCCCACAGACTTCATTTCAACTTTTGAATTTCAGATTTCTCAGGAGCCCATTTTCTTCTGCCTGTCAGTGAACCTTGGAGGAATTGTTTAGTAATATTTGCCTCAGGAAGTTTAGACTCTTCAACCTTGCAGGCCAGAACTCTAGTAAGGTTCCTCTTTACCCTGCATTAAGTACCTTCTATTTGTTTTAGCAATTATTTCAGTCCAGGCATCTACATTGTGCCTAGACCTGCTCAAGCCTTGGGATTAAAAAGCTAGTTAATACAACCCCCACCCCCGATATTCTATGCAGCTTTTATTCCCCAAATGTTTAAGTCTTCTATCTTAATTTGACAGTTCAGGAAAACATTGCTCTTCTTTACCTAGAATATTTTTCACTATTTTAAAAATATTCTCCTCCTCAAGTCTCTAAGCCACATGGAGCTTTCCATAAATTTCACTGGTGAACCAACCCTGGCTTCAGCCAGTCCTGACAGCACGCTTATTCAGTGGTGCTCAGGAAGTTCAAAAGCAGAGTTTTGTATTGGTTAGCCCTTTTTTTCTATAGTAAAATACCTGCAGCAGGCCAAATTTATCCTTTAAATGAGAAGTGTATGTGTTTAGTAGTTCTGAATTTTCAAGAACAGGCACTCAGGACTTGTCCAGCTCTGGTAGGGTCCTAATGGCAGGTAGTATCACAGTGGCCAAAGTGTGTGCAGTATCATATCTGACAGGAAGCTAGAGACACTCTGGGCATATCCACAATTGACCTAAAACCCCCTGCTAGTTGCAAATTCTTAAAGATCCCACTACTTCGCAGTGCTGCACTGGAGTCCCATGCTCTATTCAACATGAGTCCTTAAGGACAGATTGCATCTAAATCATAGCACCATTAGACTGTATCTGGTTCAAGAATGAATGATTTGTGACTAACACATTGAGGTATTCACTTCATTCTTGATTTACCCTACGTTCTTTGAAACTTTTTCAGATTCTAGCTTCTGTCCTTATGAGGATTCTCTTGAAGACCATTGAACCAAAGAGGCTTCATAAAGTGGTTTCAATGTGAAATATTTTCTTCTTATATATTTGTTAAAAAAACAAAGTTATTTCAGAATTTGAGTTTTTTCTTTTAAATATTCCTTGGTATGTGAGAGATGTGGTTTATGTTTCTTTTGTTTCTCAGCATCCAGACAATTATACTCTGATAAAGCTTGTTTGATTAAAAAATGAGTATGTTGAACTAAATGCATATGTGTTCATATATATTATGTGTGTGTACATATGTATGTGTGTATGTGTGTGTATGTATGTATGTAAAGATATACACATGCTTTAAATATTTGCTAAAATATAGTATGTTGGAAATAGTTTCAAACTGCTCACATCTCTTAGCTGAGCAGGTGGACCCGAGAAAAGAAGGCACGTGAGCTATAATTCTTTTACCTAGCTTGAGGAAACATGGATCAAATGAAGAAGAATGTAACTAGAAATGCAAAGTTCTCCTAGGGTTATGAGTAGGTGGCTGATTGTATTTCTCATAGCCAGGAGTTTTATAGTTCAACAAAACATCAATAAGGAAACAAAAATCAAGAGAATATGAGGTTTCATGGACAACCTAATTTTATTGTGTGTTGAACTTTATTAAGTAATATTTTTATTTGTTTCTTAAAGGAGATATCTTTCTTCTTAACCTTAGTTAGCAGAGTAAATTCATTCTCTTTAAGATAGACTTGCAGGTAACTACACAACTACATCAGCAAGCATTCTATTCTGCTCACCCTCTCTCCTGCCTGACAGGATGTAATAGAAGAGAGCTCCTGAGCAGTCTTCCCTGCTGCCCATCAGAAATGTTCTACAAGCAACAAGCCGACCATAGCTCTCTGCAAAGGCAAGCCCACGCTACCAGGAAAAACCCAAGCCCAGACATTTCACCACACAGTATCTGCTTTATATTAAAGGGGCAAAAGCCACTTCATAGCCTAGGAGATACACTGACATGTGGAGGAATCACGGTTTTTTTGGTTCGGTGTGAAACCGTTTCAATACCTTGTTTAGTCTTTGTCCATATTCCTGAGATCCTATGTATGCATTTTAAACTGCAAGTATTTATTTTGATGAGCAATAATTTTGTGGGACTGATAAAGTATTCACATTATTTGAAGTGTTAATATATATCATTTCAGGACAATACAATCACATTTAAGGTTTAAAAACACACACACAGAAAAATCTCCACCATTGTATTCTAGATGGAAAGGAATATAAGAACTTAGTGAAAAGTGACCACTGGCATCTGGAAGAGCAAACACCTGCCTGGTCTACAAAGTGAGTTCCAGGACAGCCAGGGCTATACAGAGAAACCCTTGGGGATATCCAGAGATCTGAGTGTGAACTGCATTTGAAATGATCCAAAGGACATTCCTGCAGACTTCCCCATACTGTTCCATAAAACCTAGACTCCCCCAAAAATGCTTTACTAAAACCCAGTTGCCGAGAGATGAGATGTTCTGGATATTGGTGAGTTGTCATACCTGTGACCTTCAAGCCTCCATGTGAAAGGAAGAGCACAGGGAACAGGTACACCTGGAAGGATAGCCCCCCAAATGCCTGACAGTAAGGTTCAGAGGCCCTGGTGAGAATCAGAAGGCTAGGAGCCCTCAGTATAACTTATGACTCTCTGATTGTCCATAACTTGTAGACTCCACTGTCCAACAAGGAGCAAGGTGAGGCCTCTAAGCTCAGCCGAGTGCCCTGACCTGCTGCAGTTCTCTATCTGGTTTTCTGCCCCCATTCCTCACCCCAAGTCCATCAAGGCAGGCTTATAGGAACTCCCAAGAACTCTCTATTACCCTAACTGTAGATCTCAGATCAAGCCAAGTTTAAGCAGTTGTTCAAGACCACTGCAATTTTCTCCCCATTATAAGAAGGATGATGTTTTCTTTCAAAGCTGTTCATTTTTTTAATCCCTGAATCAGTGGATTTTGTAAGTGAAAAGGTACTTACAGAAGTCATAATGCTAAAGGTCTTGAGATGGGAGACATCACCTTGTGTTGTCTCTATGAGTTGTGAGAACAAGGAGACACAGATGGATTTAACTATACTCAGAGGAAGAGGAAAGAGGTCATGGGGAAGAGAGTCGAAGACAGAGCCACTGCCCAGTAGAAGCTAAAAGAAGCCAGGGAAAACACACACCTAGGGTCCCCAGAATGCATGTGATACCTTGATTTCAGACTCTGGTTTCTAAACCAGGAATAAATACATTGATATTTTAAAGTACACAGTTTGTGACAGTATCTTAGCAGAAACTAGCACAGTCCCTTCCCATCTGCCTGTCCCAGCCATTCTGGAAGTATTTGTAATTACTCAAACAAATGGAACCATTGGAATTTCTTAGCATGCACTATTTCTTCTGTCTAAGAGATTTCTGCTTAGTCAATATTTAAAAGCCAAAGGTGAGAAATAGAAATAAACAGGAACTCTGTGCCTATGCTGGTAAAAGTAAGAGTTACAGGCTAATGCCCTAGGTTAGCCTATTTTCTAGTGCTATAATCAAATGTCATAAACTAGGGAAAGCATAAAGTTAAGATGTTTATTTAGTTCATGGTTCTGGAAATCCATGGGCATGGCATGGCATGGTATCTGCTTAGTTTTTGAGGAGGACCATCTTGCTGAGTAATGACAAGGCAGGGGCATCACATGGCAGAAAGAGCATGCTGCCTACTCTAATCTTTCCTCTTACTTTATAAGGCCACATAGCATTACCTGAGGACCAAGCTATACCACTCCTGGGCATATACCCAGAAGATGCTCCAACATATCACAAGGACACATGGTCCACTATGTTCATAGCAGCCTTATTTATAATAGTCAGAAGCTGGAAAGAACCCAGATATCCTTCAACAGAGGAATGGATACAGAAAATGTGGCACACTTACACAGTGGAATATTACTCAGCTGTTAAAAATACTAAATTTGAGAAATTCTTAAATAAATGGGTGAAACTAGAAAATATCATTGTGAATGAGGTAACCCAATCACAAAAGAACACACATGGTATGCACTCACTGATAATTGGATATTAGCCCAGAAACTGGCAATACCCAAGATACAACTCACAGACAACATGAAGCTCATGAACAAGGAAGTCCAAAGTGTGGGTGCTTTGGCCCTTCTTAGAAGGGGTAAAAAATACTCATGGGAGCAAATATGAAGACAAAGCGTGGGGAGAAACTGAAGGAGGGGCCATACAGAGACTGCTCTACCCAGGTATCCATCCCTTGTGCAGTCACCAAAGGTAGCTACTGATGTGGATGCCAGGAAGTGCATGCTGACAGGAGCCGGATATAGCTGTCTCCTTAGAGGTCTGCCAGAGTCTGAAATATACAGAGGTGGATGCTCACAGCTAACCATTGAGCTGATCATGGGGTTCCCAATGGAGGAGTGAGAGAGAAGACTGAAGGAGCTAAAAGGGTTTGCAGCCCCATGGGGAGAGCAACAATACCAACCAACCAGAGCTCCTGGGGTCTAAACCACCAGCCTAGGAGCACATAGGGAGGGATCCATGGCCCCAGCTGTATATATAGAATGACATTGTCAGGCCTAGGTGGGAGAGGAAGGCTGGACTCCCCAGTGTGGGGGAAATGGTGGGTGTAGTCGGAGGGTGGGTGGGGGCATATCTTCATAGAAACAGGAAGAGGGGAATGGGATAGGGGGTTCTTGTGTGGGGGGAAATGGGGAAAGGAGATTACATCTGAAATGTAAGTAAAATATCCAATTTTAAAAAAACAAAACAAAAAAAAAACAAAACAAAAAATAGAATTATACAGTAAAAAAATTTTTTAACCTGAAATTTGAACATATTAACATTTAAGCCATTCAAATCCTAGTTTTAATAATTTTAAAATATTATGTTGTATAAGTAGCATAATTTATTTTATATTTCCCTGTTGCTTATTATGTAAATTACTTTGACTATCAATGCTACTGTTAACAAAATTATAAAGAACATCCACATTCCTCACAACTAATATGTACCTCTGAGTATTCCCTCTTAAGATTATTTGAGGAAATCAATAAGTAAATTATTTTTTTTAAAAAAAGATTAATTGGGGAAGAAGCTGATTTTGTATTTTAGATTGTCTGCATTGCAAGTATATTAAAGGGTCCTTCTTGAATGGTGGCAGTCTGTGCTAATCTTAACTGTACCCCAGTCACATTAGACTTCAGCTTGTTAAGACACCTATATCCTTCTATATGAACTTAAAAATATGCTGTTGTAATCACGCTGCTTGAAACGTCATACATCCTAGACCTGCCTCAGAACTATCTGTCAGCCTTATTTGAATTTGTCCTGTAGTTTTGGGGACAGTACTTTGCTTACCTAGTGTTTACACCATTATAACAAATTTTAATATCTAGTAGACGGATCTCCTCTCAGCCCATGCCTTCCAACTAACTTCTCAAACCTTTTATACTGTTTGATGTTTTGCTTATTAAGACTTGGGTTTTGTGACTCCACTCAAGTAACCTATTGTGGAGGTTTTTTATTGCAATTACACAAAAATTATTGAACTGGATAAAAAAATCATATTATTGTATCTTTGTCCCATCCAGAAATGGAATGAGCATTTCCAAAAGTCGCTGGGAAAGCTGAATGTTTATATGCAGAAGAATGAAATTAGACCTGTATCAATTACCCTGTACAAATTAATTCCAAAAGACCAAATACCTCAATGAAAAATCTAAAATGCTGAAACTACTAAAAGAAAGCACAGGTAATGTCTTTTGATACATAAGTTTAAGAAAGGATTTTCTGAATAGGAATCCATTTGCTCAGGAATAAAGGTCAACACTTAGAAAGTAGATTCCTTCAAAACTAAAAAGTTGTGTACAGCTAAGGATGCAATCAATTGAGTAAAGCAGAAGCCCTGAGAGTGGGAAGAATTCTTTGCTAGCTATGCAGCTGAAAAGGATTAATTTCCAGAATATACCAAAAAAATCTAAAGAAAAATCAGAGTCAAGAAAACAAACAATCCCATTATTCAAATATTCTTATGGTTCTCAATAAAACCCAATGTTTTTCTTTGTGTAACTGTTACATATTGATAATTGATAGCTTTCTATCTTCTAATATGTTATTACTGTTTTGTGGGATAGATACTGTTGCTCCCTGTATATTTATCCTGCAGCCAGCCACTTGGGATAAACTTCCTTATTAAATCAAATCATTATGTAGTAGTTGCCATGGTGTGTCTAATCATACTGTCATCTCAGGACCACACTTTTCTCTCCTTGCTCACTAGTTTTATTTTTATTGTGCATTGTATTTACCTGAACTTTCAAACAATGCTTAATAACAATGGCTATAAGAAAAAATTCATCTCCTGTTTGTGATTTAAATAGGACTGCCTCCCATGTCTCAGTGAAGTATGACGTTCACTCCTCCGCTCACATCTATCTCACCAGCTTGGTACACAGTCTGTCGTTCTTGGGTTCTTAGTATTTCAGGACATCTGCCTTCTTCATCAAATACTCTCTCATATACTGAGAACAACATTCTTGAAAGTCATAGACTTACTGATTTAATACATTATGCTAATGAAGTTACTAGTATTCATAATTCTCTTGCAATGAGTATGGTTCAGTAGTTCCTCTGATGTGGTGTTGAATATAGCTTCATAGTCTTGTACTTAGATTTTTCTATTTTTATTCACTTACTGATTCTGTTTTTTTTTTTATTGACTTAGCTTATTGCCCTCGCCATGTACAATATCATTTTTATGTTCTCATTTGCAGCAAATAAAGTTACAGGTGCTGCAAATTTTGGCATATTGTTTACTGCTAGACCCTGGCCTGCGGCAACACTTGATACACAGTGAACACTGGAATTGGTATGTTTAAATAATACACTCCATAGTTTTTAAGTTTTTATTAATAATCATAACTTTCTTGACAAAGGTAGTCAAATTTCTTGGAATGTATTTCAAATACTTATCACAGGATATGTATTGTTCTTTTTTGTTTTTTCATACAATATATTTTTATCAGGTTTTTCTTCTCCTTAACACCTCTCAGGTACTTTCTATCCATCCAACTCCATGTTCTTTCTCTCTCTAATGGGATGGGCCTTATTAGATACTCAAGATCTGTTTGTTGAACTTAATTTTTTCTTTTTGTTTCTATTATTATGTAGATTCTGTAGCAATGTGTGTGTGTGTGTGTGTGTGTGTGTGTGTGTGTGTGTGTGTGTAAAGAAGAGAGAGAGAAAGAGGAAGAGAAGAGAGTCATCACTCATGAGTAATTATAGGCTAGAGATGTTGGATGTCTCCTTTAATTAATCTTTGCAGTAGTTTTGAAAGTTTCTCACTGAATCTGAAGCTCAGTAATTTAGCTAGATCCCTGAGCAGCAAGCCCCCAGGACCATCCTGTCTGTAGCTCAAGCATTGTGGTTACAGTAACATGCCACTGCCCTGCTTTTTTTTTTTTTTCATGGGTAGTGAATGTTCAAACTCAGGTGTGCACAGCAAGCACTTTGACACTGAGCAGCTCCGTAGCCTCACAATGGCTCCTGAAGTAGAAGCAGCAGTGTCTAGGAATTGATTGAAATGAAAATAATTGGGCCTTACTCAATCACACTGAATCCAAGTCTCTGGACAGGTTCAATAATTTGTTTTAAACTCTAACCAGGTGGTTATCTCACATGCTAAAGAACCACTATTTTGTGATTTTGTTCAGCAATGCTGTAAGAGTTATTTCTGACCATGGTCACATAAGAGAATTTCATTCTTTTCAAAATCATTATGGAGCATCTAGCTCCTTTTCTATGTTCAGGCCACTTAGATCTGCAGGTAGAGGTAACACGGGTTTCAAACTGTGGTGTCTGTGAATATGACCCCTTATAGTTGTGCAGTGTAACATTTATCTAGACACACTCTTGGCTGACACATGAAAAGCAACAGATGTTATAGTGATCATTAGAAGTTATAGTGATCAATAGAAGTATACATTCTATTTAGGGAGATACATGAAACTGGCCAATAATAACATACAAAGCTCAAAGTAGCAATGCTTTGAAGAAACTCAGCAGGATACAATATAGAGAGAAGGGATTTACTATTTAAATCCTTGAGTACATTTACCAATGTACCCATAATCATTTTGAGAACCTGGTAAGCAAAGAGAGACAATCTTTCACCACTCGACCTCTTGAGTGTTGCAGACCCAATGGGATACCCATGATCTTTCTGATTCAGCACTTCAGAAAGCAAAATGATTCCTGTGGTTGCTCCTAACCCAACCCACAGCACACAGGCTACACTCCGCAGCTGCCTTCCTCTGATGGGATCCGCTCGTTTTTAGTCTTATGTGAGCTCGAGGCTCAAGGAGCCCTAACAACTGCAGACTCCATTGCTCAGAGGCATCATGAGGAATGATATGAACAGGCTCTCCTGGACTCAGCAGGTTGTAATGTCATGTGATTGCATGCAAATGGTATGTTCACAGTATGTATTTGACAAGCAGCAGGTTCCTGCTTGTCAGTAGCTGAGAATAAAGCAGAACGGGATGTTTCATGAGCTGGATTGACTTGTTTCATTGTTCCCAGGAATTCATAACACTCATGTCAAGGAGATAACCTCACACACCACTGAGCAGGGAAGATGTTCCTAGCGTAGAAGGATATCAGCATAGCATCATATGTAAACTCTAACAGAAAGAGGTCAGAATTCTGGAACCATATTCCGAATAAAACAATGCCATTTTCTTCTTGCTTCCCACTTCTCACCCAACAACACATTCTACAAGTAGAATCTCACGACTTTGGGTTACTCTTACCCTTAACTCTGTTTCTGTTCAGACCAGTTACAAGTCATGTTAACAGCAACATTTAATTCCATCAATATGTGACCAATTGTGTTGTATCGTTTGGCCCCTGATTTCACTTGGTGCAGTTGAGTCCGATAGGTACTATGTTTATGTGATGGTGCTGGGCGCTGACTTCTGCTGAGCCTCTGTGCACATGCGCTATTATAAAGATGCCGAGCTCATGTACCGAAGCCCCCAAATGGCCCAGATAAGTCTAACATCACGAGCTTGTGACTTAGCCTTCTGATTCTTCTTGGAAGAGAACATGGCCCTAAATTAAAAGTGAGAAGACTAGAAATCAGGAAGTATTCAAATGAAGAAACTGAGAAAAAGAATTCCACAGACCAGCTGGCCACATACAAAAAAGTTCCAATTATCAACTATACTGAGGATTTTGAATTTAGATGGTTGTATTTGATGGTTTCCCACTTCTTCAGGTCTATAACCTTCTAAAATGGCTAGCTAGCTCAATTATTTTTGATTTGGAAATTAAGGACGTTATTTATACCACCCCACATATTTCTATTTTTCTCCTTTTCTTTGCAATGGCTGTCATAAGCAGGAAGAACATTGCTTCCCACTGCTTAGGCAGAAAGCCCAAAGACAAAGACAAAATATTGTTGGTAATTTATTAAAAACCATCAAGCTCCGTCTTCATTAGTAAACTTCCCAACGTGGACTTACGGCATGTAAATGCCCATTCCACAGAAAGGCTCGCCTTTTAAGACAGAGATGCCAGCTGCTGAAGGTGACCTTAGATCTAGGGTATTTGCTTGTCTTACTCAACTGAGTAGCTCTTCTAAACAGTGTCCACCTTGGTCAGCGTGGTGGTCAGAGAAAATACTCACTGCCCAGAGCCAGCCAGAGCAGTGGTGATCCACCCCTAAAGTCCTCTGCCTCTGTGAGCCTGTTACAGCACTCAGCTTACCAATTTACTTGCAAATGGCTCCCTGAAGTATTAACCTAGGTTAATTATTCGTCAAATATGATTATGCAATGGTAATGTAAAAAATCGGAAATGCAGGATGGAATTTTTCACTCCAGCGGTTTGGCAATTGTGGCAGCTGGTGGAGGTGCTGGAGTAATTACCAGGCCATTCCAGCTGGCGGATCAGCGCTCCGGTTCAGAAGGGGAAGGGGGAGAAAGGCAATAAAGGGCTGGAGGAGCCGGAGTAGGAGCCGTGCCAATCGACGTGGGGAAATTTTCACAGCTGCTGGTGGTGATAAATGAGAAACGGTGGCCCTACTTCTAATCAATACATGTAAATGCTACTCATTACAGCCTTTATACACACTTCTCAATTAGCCTTTCCTCCCACTGGTAACAAGGAATGTCATGCTTTCTGGACTGTGAAAGTGCTTCAGCTCCGGGTTCACCTGCAGCAGAGCGACACTGCTGGCTCTGGGCAGCAGGTGGGAACCTGCTCAACATCAACTGAGTCCCAAGTGGCCCCTCTGGTTGAACATGGCTGTTTGAATGCCACTTGTTCACTGGGAGGAGTGGGGAATGCAGGAAAGGTGAGACTTGGGTTATACCCGCATCCTATATAGCATCTAAAAATTCAGAAGCGATTTAGAAAGTTATCCAGAAGAGTTCTAAACAAACATTCTCTTCCTGCTTAAAAATAACAAACATTTTTACATTGATTTTTCTAAGGAATAACATCTTTTGATTATGTGACTTTTCCATGTACACACATGGACTTGATTATTTGGAAGTCTGTGAGGGATTTCCTGACTTGAGAGTGTAGCTTCATTAGCTTTAATGTAGGGAGGTAAGAAACACTTAGATAGAACCGGGAAAACGGAAAACTCGGAGCTCTCCTGAGTTTAATTCAGCCTGCTGGTTGGTCAGCAATGGCTCAGCACCTTCCTTCTCCGTTAAGAGGAATGGGGGCTGGCATAAGGTCACTTAACTACTACATCAAGAATCTCTCTCTCTCTCTCTCTCTCTCTCTCTCTCTCTCTCTCTCTCTCTCTCTCTCCTCTTTCCACATACATACTCACACACACACACACACACACACACACACACACACCTGTCTACTCCCACAGGCACAGAGTTCCATCCCCCCAAGATGGAGGGAAGTGATTTGAATTGATAGCCTCTGTTTGTTCTGATTCATTTCATCTGAAATATAACTTTACCCTAGTGAAAGAAAATCTTGCAGAAAAGTCTAACATACACACACACACACACACACACCTACTTATAAAACATCACATTTTTACTTAAATGAGTTATGTAGAAATACTTTTGAATAATTATAACAATGCCTTTGAAAGTTTGAATTGTTACATAATGAAGAATGAGTGCCACAATTTGTGTTAAAAGTAATATGTCAAGTTTCACAAGTTTGAATGCTTATTGATCTGTCTGTTTTTCTTTTGCTATCATCAATCTCAGACACAGAGATGTGTGTTGTTATTTTGTGACTAAATAATACTTTGATTGCCAAACCATTCAGGTTAATTACCTCAGAATAACCATTACTTCAGAATCAAATTATACAAGTCTACTGTGGATCAAAGAAAAGATATTTTCTAGTTCCATTCATGTGCCTAAGAATTTCATGAAGTCGTTGTTTTTAATAGCTGAGTAGTACTCCATTGTGTAAACGTACCACATTTTCTGTATCCAGTCCTCTGTTGAAGGACATCTGGATTGTTTTCAGCTTCTGGTTGTTATAAATAAGGCTGCTATGAACATAGTGGAGCATGTGTCCTTGCTATGTTGGAGCATTATTTGGGTATATTCCCAAGAGTGGTTGAAATTCTTAGGCAAGTGGGTGGAACTAGAAAATATCATCCTGAGCAGCAACCCAATCACAAAAGAACACACATGGTATTCACTCACTGATAATTGGAAATTAGCCTCAAAGCTCAGAATATCCATAATACAATTCACAGACCACATGAAGCTCAAGAAGAAGGAAGACCAAAAAGTGTGGATGCTTCAGTGCTTCTTAGGAGGGGGAACAAAATACTCACGGGAGGAAATATGGAGACAAAGTGTGGAGCAGAGACTGAAACAAAGGCCATCCAGAGACTGCCCCACCTGGGGGATCCATCCCATATACAGTCACCAAACACAGACACTATTGTGGGTACTAAGAAGTGCTTGCTAACAGGAGCCTGAACTGTCTCCTGAGAGGCTCTGTCAGAGCCTGACAAATACAGAGGCAGATGCTCACAGCCAACCATTGAACTGAACAGAAGGTCACCAATGGAGGAGTTAGAAAAAGGACTGAAAGAACTGAAGGGGTTTGCAACCCCATAGGAAGAACAAGAAGGGGGATGGGGGATGGGATAAGGGGTTTGGGGGTGGGAACCAGGAAGGGGGATAACATTTAAAATGTAGATAAAGAAAATATCCATTTTTTTTAAAAAAAGAAAAGACACAAGTTTGCTATGAGGGCTGAGGGCTTAGTGGGGAATCAGCTTTACTTCTAACATCTTCAAAGAATGGTTTATATTTTAACAAATTTCAGCTGTGTGAAATTTTGCTATTTGTTATTTACAGAATACCACTGAGTTCTAAGGACCCCTTTACACGATGGAATGAAAAAAAAAGATGGGTACAGTTTCCATTCTCATGGTTTCCTTGGGATCTTCTTGGTGTCTTTCTCAATGAGGAGAGAGAAAGCAGACACACACACACACACACAGAGAGAGAGAGAGAGAGAGAGAGAGAGAGAGAGAGAGAGAGAGAGAGAGAGAGACAGAGAGAGAGAGACTCTCCAAAGGAACTGAAAAATCATTATCAAATACAACTCAGCCAGGTTTTCCACCATACTAAAAAATGCGCCAGCAGCGATGTAAGGCAACTCACCCTTGAGTCTTTTGCTCATTTTTTGGTCACTTTACACACCAGAGGGGTGAGCATGTCTTTTCAGATATGTTTATTTTCACTATGGTATTCCAAATGAAATATCTATTCTTATCCTGATCCTGGGTTTCTAACTGACTTTAGACAGTCTTTTACTAAGTAAGGGTGTGTAAGAGAGATTTGTTCTCGGAGTCCAATCTACTCATACAGAATTTCAGTTGAATTTCCTTTCAAAGGTAGATGTACTTTCTTCACTCCAAAGAAAACTTAAATCAGAGAGTAGGAATAACTTGCGATTCTAATAGGAGATAAGAAATGGCTTATATCCAGCTGCTAGGCTGCCTGAGAGCGCATGGTGATCACAGATCTACACGTGTGGATAGCTTTGCTTTTCTTTGTTGTTTCCTAGCAAGAGACATTTCGAATGAGAATAAAGTATCACCAATCCCATCCTGTGTACAAGAAGTACTGATAATAATCAGAGTGTTATAAAAAGACAGACAGTAGACTAGAATTGTGCACACCCATGAACACTAAACATTCAGTCTGTATGTAAGAATATTTCTCAATGCTTAACATTAAACTAAGATACACATTTAGTGTAGCTCAATTACATGGACTATTTTAGGTGTCCTAACAAAGTGAATGTTCAGATTAGCTGCATGGGTTCCACACCACATGCAATTCATGTCCGGGATTCAGATACCTGTATTTAAGAGGTAGAGCTGATCCTGAGATACCTGGTTAACACAGAACAGTTAGAATAGAATTCATGAATGTCATATTGCCTCACGTGTTACTTCCAGAGGGCCGGTATAGTTAAGAAGGGAATAAAGCCACAAAAAAAGAATGTAAGTTCATATAAATGATGCGAACTGATTCTTCTGTGTAGGACACCCAGATACCCACAGTATATCACGGCTCCGGGTCTTTCTAGTCTGAATGTAGTCAGTTCAAGCAAGAGTAATTAAAGCCATGTTAGTGGCCTCCAGGATTCAGAAATTTTACTTTCCTGTCTTGGGGATTTGGAGGATGCTCCCTGAAATTCTCCCCAGATGTTCATATAACTTAATCTCTCCTTCAGTCACAATTTTGTTGTCCCCAAAATAACTTGGCATGACATAACAAAGTGCATCCATCACTCTTTGAGTCTTTAGTTTTTCAAGCCCTGTGTCTGCTCCTCCCCCATTCCTCTCTTTTTCACTGAAAGTTATCTCCGTCATTTGTCTTTCACTTTTGCACACTGGTTCCATTTTTTTTTTTTTTTGGCTGTGGCTTTAAGAACATACCCTGAATACTGCTTGAATGGATGGATGGATGGATGGATGGATGGATGGATGGATGGATGGAAAGATGGATGGTTGGATGCTGTTCACCTAAGACAAGATACTATCAAGATTCGTTTTTTTGGATGGGCATGGGCTACATGCCTGTAATTCCGGGAGGTGGATGCCAGAGGATCAGGAGTTCAAAGTCGTCCTTGCCCAGGTAGCTAGTTTGAGGTCAGCCTGAGTTACATAAAATTGTCTCAAAAAATAAAATATTTAAAATGTATAAAGTAACCATCGTATTAGTAAGGAATTCAAACTTTAAATGAGCCCTCTGCCTGTGCAGTGCTGCACTGTCCCCTACTGCAGCCATAAGCTACTGTGGTCACTGGGCATTGCAAATAGACAGGTGTAGTTGGGTCATGCTATCAGTATAAGTAATATGAAGACTCCAAATAATGTATAGGAACAAAAGAGATAATATATAAAAATAACTCAAACTTTTTAAAGGAGGCTGGAGAGACGGCACCATGAGAAGAACATTTGTTGTTCCTTGCAGAAGGCCTAGGTATGATTCTCAGCTCCTTTCGTTTCTCATAGTCATCTGAAACTCCAGGAATGGAGTATCTGATGTCAGCTTCTGATATCATAGGAACCAGGAATGCATGTGGTGTATAGAGTTAGATGCAGACAAAACACTCATATGCATAGAAAAAATAAATCCAAAATATTTTAAAAGATGTTCAAATTAAGAGTAAAAAAGAGTAATTTAGTTTTTATGTTGAAGTAGTATTTTATGTATAAGTTTAAATAGCATATGGATTTAAGTTATCCTATTTCTTTTTCACTTTTATAGTGTTACTATGAATTCAATTTATCTCATTTCTTTTTACTTGTATAGTGTTATTACTAGAAAACTTAAATTTGCTCATGTGGTTTGATTAGGCAGTGAATGACGATTATTTGAAACACATCTCTTCTCTTCTTCAGTCCACTGGATCAGCAAAATTACCCTACTTACCCTCAATATCAACATATATACTGTAAAGATAAGCATATGTTGCTACATATTATAAATATCTACATATACCTTTGCATCTATTTAATAACAATCATACATTCATTTAATTCTGTCTTTCTTACATGCAGTGTTAGAGAGTAGTAGCTCTCAATCACTACCAGGAAGAAAATGCAGGCTATCATTGAACTGGTGACTAGGATATGGTTAGGAAATTCTTGAGCCATATCTGATCATTTTTACTTCAAAGTCTACACCATGGATGAAAAAAAAAAAATCCATGAAGTTCAGGGCAGTTCACAGTCTTTTCTGGACATAGGAAAGAAGATCACAGTACTTAGTTAATTAGCTTAGACTGAGTAGACAGCTTGCTCAGTGAGGAAGTGTGATGGACAAATAACACTACCAGCAGATTCTGAGCAACCCAAAGCAATATCTACCCATTTCCAGATACATAGCTTAAATTTATTGGCACCTCCCAGCAATTGAGCTCTCATTGAAGGTTCCTTGTCCTCTACCTGGTGGCTTTTATTCAAATCAAAGTTCTTCTGTTTGTGAATCCCAAGGGATACAGGATGTGCCCCCGGTTTGCTTTTGCATATCCCTGACTCCTTTGCCTGTGAGAAGGTATGCACAAATGCCCATGTTACTGAGAGACCTTATACTTTAGCCAGTGAATTGTCATAACCATGAAGGCTAGTCTCCACATTCAGATAAAGATGTGTGTCTTTGCTGTCTCGTGTAAGAGCTGATAATGAGCCACACTGGAATGGAAGCTGTCACTTTGCATTGAATCAGAGCAACCTGAACAATGTAAAGAAATTAAAAGCTCCTAGTGGCAGAAGATACCATTTCAGTCATCAGCTGTGGGAGGGACAGGCACCATTCAAGAGGCTAGGACCAGGGATGCTTTGGTCCTCAGGGGATTTCTTGCTAATGCTGCTTTATGCCCTACTTCTTTTTAATGTACACTATGAACAAATGAATTGCTGGTTTTTTGTTTTTCTTATTATTTAGACCCAGATACCGTGGATGGAGAAGGATTAAAGCTAGAGCTGAGGGAGGAGAAACATCAGAAAGAAAAAAATGCATTAATCTAATGCATTAATCTGGCCACCAAGAGAAAGCAGTAACAGATTTGTATGAAAAAGCATATTAGTGCCTTAATGCGAAAAAAACTATAATAAATATAAAAATGTAATTTTTTTACCCCCGTCTCTCTCCTCCCTCTTCTATCCTTCCCTCCCTCTCTCCCTCCCTCCCTCCCTTTCTCTCAGGCCTGCTGAAAATGAATGAGACTAGCAAATCCAAGACTGATTCTTATTTCTTATTTCAGGCTCAGAAATATGAAAAAATGTAATATATTTTTTAACAGAAAGTCTCAGAATATATGCTTCAATCTTGGAGTTTCAAAAAAAGGCAGCGAATCAGGCAGAAGGACAGAAGGTTACAGATTAGTACTGGTCATTGCTCAAAGAGTATGGGTTATAAATAATAAAGGAGGAAAGGGTGAAGGACACTAAAATGTAACTGGGACCCACAATGGAATAATCAAAGCAGAGAATCTAATTTCAGCTTTAAAATACCAGCCAGCATTGACTTCCTACTATGGGAAGCTTCCTGCTCACACTGCCACAGATAAATGCATGCCTCCTTCACATAAGCATGGTTTCAAGTTTCAAGATATGTACAGGCTAGTGTGTGACTTCATACCTAACAGTGTGGTGGTTTTTTTCATTGGTAGAGAGAATAGTAATTTTTCTACCATCAATTAAAGAGAAGTATGGGTAAGATTACTACAGGTAATCTTATGTTTTTATGTCAAAACTCAGGATCTATAATTTTGTATAAGAACGTGTTAGCAAACATCTACCACTAAAAGACACATATGTACTTGCATTATTTTGGCCCAGTTTTTTTTTTCAGGTTATATATAGGGGACACAGACTTTGCATTCTGTCATATACAAACAACACACACAATGTCAACATACAGCAATGAAAATTTTAGCCAAATGGAAAGTCTCAAGAGCTTCACGCTCTTGCTAATTGTCTCAAGTAAAGTACGAGCAAATTCAGGCTCGGTAGCACACTCTGTTACAGCCACAGGGACACACGCAAGATATTCTCTTTTTTAGGACGTCTAAGTCACATGGTGTACGTGCTAAATGCACATAGTTGTTCTGCCTATGCCAATGAATTCCAGTTTTGTGGTTGTGACTGTTACTTATGTCTAACCTGCTTCTATGAAATAGCACTCAGTATGAGGCGTTGGTAGTGTAAGAGCCCCAGAAGGAAGAGACTATCTGAGGAATTAAACTCTGAAATATGCCTAAGGTGTCATGATTGCCATCTCAGCAACAATAACTATAATAAAAATAGCAAGAATGTGCATTGTCTTGAAAGCTGTTCTCATTTCTTTCAAAACACAGCTGGCTGTTTCGTACAAGAGCAGTGCTGAACTCTTTTGCATGGTACAATTTAACTTTAGAAAGACAAGTAGAAGTTTCATAGCAGGATGGGTTTTGTAATAAAATAATTAGGACTTGAAGTAGTCATTTCTACTGCCTTTGTCCTCTAAAGTATTCAAAAGAAAAACCTTTCAGAGGTATTAAGCCATTAATTTGTCCTGGCCTACCATAAGTAAGCCTAGAGAAGAGCATACGATCAACAAGGGTATTAAAGCACAAGGGGGAGCAGGCTGAAGCACTGTTGGTGTGCACACATGCATTTATATCCGCTCTATAGAAATATGTTTCAAAACTAGTTACTTGATTTTTCTTCTTGACATACGTGAGCCTGCTGAAATGTCAGTGTGTAGGACTGTAAATAAAAGAATAAAAAATGTGACAAAGGTCATGACAATCGAGGAAAGCTAAAAATTCCTTCCCCAGGAACTTGAGGCACCATTACTCAAAGACTAGAATGGTGAGAACAGAGAGGTGCTGAGAATAAGCAAGAGGTAAGAGAGGCAGCCTTGTTGTTTTGAAATCTTGACTGAGCCATAAAGGATGGTAGCCGAAGCTCCACGGGCATTCGGAGCACACCTTATATCAGCAGACTGCTGATTCTCTGAAATCTGAAACCAGAACTGTGCACACTGGATCCAGTCAAACAAATGCTCCAGGTTCTACCACCCTCTGTACCCATGATACTGTGATTAGCTGAGGTCTAGGCTTTATATTTCCCTACCTCTCTGAGGAAACAAGTCACTTCCCTAAGGGTTAAGGAACATGTACTCATTCCACACATAGCAAAATGACTAAGACAGAGACAAACCTGAAACATACTACTGCCCTATTTAAAAAACAAAACAAAACAAAACTGGCTTTGGTGGCCAATATAATCCCCTTCTATCACTTAAGCACTGATTGAGTACCTACGATTTTTGTTAGCCAGCTAACAGCTATCATGACGGTGAATATGTGCGTCAGCTTTAATCAGCTCATAAATACGGGCCAGTGCATGTATACAGGGAACTGATGTCCAGAGAATTTAAGTGACTTGCTTAAGTCATACAGGTCCAGCTGATGGAATGAGTAACTAAAGGGCACATTAGCTTGGCTTTCAGTTGAGCCATAAGCCTTAGGATGGTTGAGATAAAAGCAGTCAACTGAGCACTATAGGAAGGAGATATTCCTGCTTTCTACAGTCCCTTCTTTCTTGAAATTGTATACACTAGCAAGTTCTCTTTAAAGGTGGTTTTGTCTTGATGTTGGTTTCTGTGAGGTGACCTGGCTGTGCCAGAGCATATTCTCTGTCCACTCAGGCACATTGCTTTCTGCACTATGGCTATGTCCTTATGTGTGCATCATGTAAGTACAGATCAATCACTCAGAACACAGTTGAGGAGCATTCGTGCCTTGAAGATTGCAGCACAGCTTCAAGAACTGCGGAATATTTGTGGGAAATATGAAAACACATTTCATAAAACAGCTCTCTGTCAAGAGGTTTCAACGTTAGGGGTAAGACTACAGTACAATGAGTTAGATCAGATCCCTCTCCCGCACACACCAGCAGTGACCACACACGAGCTGTTCGTTACACGTGCATATCTGCTCTAACTGATTTTTCCTCCTGGGGGGATCTGCACACTCCTGAGCAAAGACAGGCCAGCGCAATGCAGGCATTACAAGAGAAAACAGTAAATGGATCATGTGCTTATTATGAGGAAATGAATAGGGAAGAGTAGCAAGTATGCATTTTGTGCAAAAACTATTGACAGATCTTTTCGAGCCCGATGGGAAAATCATTTGAAAACTGTTCGTCTTTAATGTACCACTTAGCAACGAGTTCTGGTGACAGAAAATCCTAGATGCCAGGAAATGGAAAGTAAAAGTCAACACGGGAGTGGGTGTGGGACTTTGTCTTTGGTGTGAACTGGGAAAAGACACGTTACCGTGGGTGGTTGGAAGACATATAAGAGGTGAGGAGATGATTCATGAAGACTTGGCAGCTTGCCAGGGTCACAGCCTGGCAATGGTGCAACTGAGATGCAAAGCTGGCACTAGTGCATGTCCAGATCATAATCTTAATAGACATCCTTTGACTTTTAAACCTTTCTACTAACAGTGGTCCCCTTCCCTTCTTCCTTCCCTCTTTTCCTCCCCTTTTCCTCTTTTTCAGCAGTATATAGCTAAAACAACAGTTTTACACAACAGCAGCTGCCCTTACATATTATACATGTTGACATTTCTTCACTGTTTGGGTCATAATAAAAAAAAAGTAATGTTGAAAGGTCAAAGTTCTAGTTAGGTGGCAGAACAGAATCTTGCAAACTGTCTAGAAAGTCTGTCATAGCACCAAACCTGCTGGTTCAATCATTTCTCAAGTCCTTGCCATTTCTCCGTCCTGGCCCTCCTGTGAGGCCTTTGGAAACAGAAGTATGCAAGGATAGAGTCTCCACTAAGAAAGCAACAAAGAATAGTGTAGTATTCTTCAAATTGAGGGATGCAGTATTTTACTTCATTCCATGGTATGTTGAAATGCTTTACTTTCTTTCGATAAAAGATAAATGTTTTTAACCTACAATTTTAATTTTGCAAATCTAGATGGAAATTAACACTTAAAACAAAATAGAAATGAATATAAATATTTTCAATATAAAGATGGCCTCGTTCAGTTGTCAATGAATTATGGACTTCAGGTTTTCTTTGAAGCTGTTTCTATTATGCAAGAGTTGTGAAGAAGCAATGAATTTCACCATTCAACAATTAATATTTCCAGATAAACAATCTGTATAATATTGCATTGATTTCTATTCAAACTATGTATATTCCTGAAGGGTTGAGATTAACTGTACTAATTTGTCCTGTCCCAGGGTGAAACTATTTTTGGTATAAGGGGCATTATGCTAAGATGCTTTGGGTTTGGTACAGTACTGAATTTGTGTGATAATGTCATGCTTAGGAGCTAATGAGTTCAGCTCAATAAATGTCTAAGGCAGTAACTGCCAGACGGGTACCATCCAGTGCTTACTGTAGGTCTTTCTACCATGAGGCACTTTATGTTGCTGGGGTTTTATCCCATGTCATTTCAAACAGTATCAACTGGGAACCTGTCCTTTACTGCCAAGAACTCCAGGGCACCACCCACTCCTGTGAGGGCTTGAACTCCTTCTGGAAGTTCAAGCCCTCACATGGGACACATTGCCTTATAACTGAATGATTTACAAAATATATTCTCTTTTAACTTGTGAAAACTGTGGTGTGAACTAAATCATCACTAGTTTATTTTATTATATAAATACATTTCAGGTCATGGTCATTTTTTATTTATTTATTTATTTTATTTTATTTTATTTTATTTATTTATTTATTTATTTATTTACTTATTTTGGTTTTTCGAGACAGGGTTTCTCTGTGTAGCCCTGGCTGTCCTGGAACTCACTCTGTAGACCAAGCTGGCCTCGAATCATTTTTTATTTGTAAATTCATTTACTTTGTTTATTAAAAACACAGTAGCACACTGTCTTTAGACTCGTGGGGAAATGGCACATTTCCCTCTCTTACCTTTTTCTTTTGTTCATTTGCAAGTCTATATTTCTATGATGCTTACATGGTTATTATTCATGTCTTAAAATCGAAACAGTTATTTGTAATGATTATTTTGAATTATTTTTAAACTTTTGTCATTAATAATTATCTGATCTATGTACAAATTTCCACAACGTGGTGGGTGGGTTCATCTTTCTGAGTTGTCGTAGTAAGGGCTCACTTTCTTTACTTGGCTAGGTCAGTTACTTTCCCCTTTGCCCAACTCTGTTCACTGTCACCCCTTCTGTTTTGTTTATCTTCGTAGGTTGGTGTTTTTAGATTCTGGATGGTTATGTTGACTGGGTTTGAGGAGCAGTGGAGAAAAGTGCCGCCTGGTCACTTGGTTTACTCTCCTCTCTCTCTCTCTCTCTCTCTCTCTCTCTCTCTCTCTCTCTCTCTCCCTGCAAATGGGATCAGCATGGTGATTTGGTTTCTAGAGATAGGAAATAGGTCAACTCTAGAGGTAGCTATAACTCAAACTCCTCAGTATGTGAGATCTTTCTGCTCACCTTCCTTTACTTCAGACCCAAGTGCAAGCTTTTTTTGCAGCCACCAGGAAGATTTATTATCATAATGATTTACTATATAACAAGCAAAGCAGTAATTCATTTGTTATTAAGTAATTTTCTACCTACAACACTGCTGAATTCTCTTGAAATATGCCTGTATTTTAAAATGTACAAAATTAATGTACCTGAATGCCTAGGCCTCCTGGTTAAAATTTACTTAAAAATAAGAGCTCTCAGATTCACCATCTAAAGAAAGTTTCACAATATCACTTCAGAAAAACTGGGATAGGTTTTTGAGTTTATTTCTGAACTTCTCAACAGTGTGTTATACCGTTTGGGTTTTGTTTCTAGTTTCATATTTTCTGTCCTTAGGAGTTTCTTTGATGTGGAATCCCTCATCAACATAATTAAGAAAATCTAAAGGTTTCTGTCTGGAAGAGGGAGAACACCAAGATAGATGACCCTGAGCATTAGAGAAAACGATGTCATAGAGAAGATGAAGGGGAGTGGCAGAAGAGAGAAAGTCAACAAACAACCATGGATGGTACCCACCCGCAGATTAGCCCCCAAGATGAGGACACTGGGGACAGACATGCCAGATTTCAATTCCTACCTCACATTGTTGCAGTAGTGTTCTAAACAGTCCCTTCACTTTCTCACCTGAACAAAAGTGATGATAGTAAGCTTTCAAAGGACTGGAAAATGAAAAGGTTATACATGGAGAGTTCTTAGCTACCTGCCTGGCTACTTGTGGAAACATGTGCTCAGTAAATGGTGGTTAATGATGACAGGGCACATGATGAGGTAACTAACTTCACAATTGTCTTCACAACTGGCATGAGGGTGTGAGGCTAAGCTAAATGTTAATATTTGGAGAATAAAGCCTACCAAGTAAACTTTGTCTGGATCTGTGTGGCACAGCCACACAGAGAGAACAAGTACTCAAAGTTCAACCTGATAGATAATTAAATGAGTGATTCCACAGTGCAAGAATAAGTAGCTACTCTTAGAACTACATACTTATAGTAAGTAAGAAAAAAGTGTGTTTGGTTTTAAATCTTATTTCATGTTTTCCCCAGCCTTTTAATTCTGCTATAAAAAAAAAAAAGCAGTATCCTAGCAGGCATGGTATATGAGCCTAGAACCCTCTTACATTTATATAAGAGGCTAAAGCAGGAGGATCACAAGTTTGAGATCATCCTGCCCAAGTCTGAGGTTCTTGTTTTCTTCTCAAGAGAGAGACAGAGAGACAGAGACACAGAGAGAGAGGGGGGTGGTTTCTGCTATCATTTCTAAATTTCCTGAAACCTAAGAATATTTGGCAAATGCCATCTTTTAAAGCTGTGCAGTTCTTTGTGGAAAGTAATGAGGCAGCAGCTGAGGATTCAGGGAACAGTGGGAGGAAGAGATATTGGACTAAAGACATCTTGTTTAGACTGAACAAAACATAAAGTGCAGAGAAGTGAGGTCAAAGGTCAGTTGACAGTGCTCATAAAACAATTACTAAAAGTTTAGGGCCAACTGAATGTACAATAAGGGGAAAATATGCCAGTGTGTTGTGAAGATGAACTTGGTAGCATGCATCTCACAGAGCCTGAGACAGCAGAGAGACATGGATCAGAGCCAGGCCTGGCTCTCTCTTTAGTGGCTTCAGCTCTTCACAGGGACCTCATAGATTTGCTTGGCCAATGAAGAGCAGTAACAACCCCCAAGACCTGTTCTCCATCCTTCCTGTTAGGATGTATCTCTTCTTGCTTTCAGAACTAGGAGCTAACTCATTTATTGTGTATAACTGCCAATCTACATTCTAGCTGACGAAACCACTTCAGTTTTCATTTATCTAATTCAAAGAACTGCAGGCAAATAATGTAAACACATGTAGATCCACCAGGATGCATTCCCCATATGCATGCATGCTCTCATTGTGTTTATAGACAGACTGACTTTATAGTTCAACTTTTTAACTTTTATGAAATGAACAATTCTTATTTGGCCAAAGTGTATTTAATACTTTCTTTAATTAATTTAGGACAAAAATGCAGACTTTAGACACCTCTCTCTCTCTCTCTCTCTCTCTCTCTCTCTCTCTCTCTCTCTCTCTCTCTCTCTCTCTCTCTGTGTGTGTGTGTGAAAGGATAATATGACAGGGCCAAAAGGGGGCTTAAGAGGTTGAGGGAGAGGGTGGTAGAGTGCACATGATGTGACAGTGAAATGGCAGCCAATGGGAGGCGACAAACAGGGTCAAGGGAATGGAACGAGAAGAGATTAACAAAGCAAAGTATGAGCACATACTGTAACACATTATTTTTTACACTAATTCTTCAAAAGCAGAAGAAATGATAAAATAAAATATCACTGAACATTAAAAGACAAGTTTCTTTTAAAATAACATTTAACCACCTCACTTTTATGGTGTAAATATTTTAATTCATCACCTCACCAGTAACAACTGAAATAAAATCCCTTGTCTTTAATCCCATCAAAAGTCAGTTCCATCTCTCTTTCAACGAGAAAAAAAAAAAATCTCCATTTGTTTTTATTAACTTGTGGTGATGATTTCTATGTGAATGATATTGTTTGTCTGTTCTGTCCTCACATTTGACCTTATTTCTTTAGGAAATGCGGAATATTGCTTGGGGCTTTTCAAATGCAGGAGGCCAGAGGAAGCATAATCTCCTCCTAAAGAGGTTTAAGCCTCACCTATCTATTGACCCATGAAGGGTAAACGCTAAACTCTTAGAGCCAAATATGCATTCTAACCCTGCAGAAGAAATGAGCGGGCTTGCCTCCTATTTAAATTATTGTAAGTGGGCAAGATTTTTACCATTCTGAAAGGTGATAATCATGACCACTGTCATCATCACCTGACTGTTAACACTGACAGAAATGACACAGCAGCTTGTGTTTACCCATAAACCTCTTCTGTAGGATTTATTTTATGTGTTCACTCTGGCTGTCTTTCCCACAATACTTCATGTCTATAGCCAACATGTGCTTATTAGTACGTTTATGGCTTTCTCTTTTCTCTTCCTCTCTTCTCTCATTTTTCTTTTTCTTCTTCTTCTTTCTCTTTCTTTCTTCTTTCTTTCTTTCTTTCTTTCTTTCTTTCTTTCTTTCTTTCTTTCTTTCTTTCTTTCTTTCTGCCTTTTGTAAACTTTATAGCCTAGCACCTGATAGACTCTCCTTCCCCCACTTTTTTCATTCCTCAATGAGGGTCATCTTACTCTATTACCCAGACTGCCCTGTAACTGCTTATATAACCCAGGATGGCTTCAAATTCAGGATCTTCCTGTCTGTGCCTCTTGAATGCTAAGATTACAATCATGTGCCACCATGCCTAGATAAGCCACTTTCCAGGATGCATATAACGAACCTGTATCTCCAAAGTGTGCTTTATTTGTTGGCTGTGGTAGTGCTGACAGGCACAGCCATGAAGCTCATGGGTTTGAGGCTCGTGTGTCTAAGAGTGAGTTCAAGGTCAGCTAGGCAAAACAGTGAGGTATCATTTCATTAAACAAAACCACAAAAGTAGCAATATCAGAAAAGTCAGGGGATTTCCTGGACTTTTCTTCCAGTAATAACAATGTATACATGTGTGCTCTTTCTCTATCCATGCTTACCTTCAGACAGTACCCTTGACCAACTGCAATACAGCATACTCGAAGCAAGTGTGTTCTGGTAAGTCTGTGTGATAAGCAACTTCACGTGGTTCACGTATTATTTGGGTGTAGGTTGGATTTTATGGAAATGAGATACTTCCCTGGTTTACAGACACTAGAGATGAGCTATTTCTGAGGCTCGGTCCCTGAAGAGCCAATTTGCAGTAAAAGAAGCAAGTCTGGAGGAAGATGCAGTAGGAATGCATCCAGCCCTTCAACTTCTCAGAGCTTTCGTGAGTTTACCAAGTCGGTGGCTGGATCTTTAGGAGCTTCGCTTGCCACCTCGTTTATTCCAGCTCATTTCCCCTGCATAACTTTACAAAATAGTCCATTTCCTTAAGTATTCCCTCTCCGTTCATATGCTCTGAACTCTTTATTTTGATTTGCAAAGAAAACTCAAACCTTATTTTTCCCATGCAGGACTGCCCCACATAACATGCCCAACTACTGCAGCTGTGAGCCTCTGGGCCAGGCCTCACCCTAGGTAAGATGGTCCAGTGCTGGTATTTTAAAATTCTTCCAAATTTTAGAAAAGATATCCTTTCTATTCCTTCTGCTTCACACACACACAATCAAGGATCTACATATTTTAAAGTATATTTTTGGTGTGTGTGTGTGTGTGTGTGTGTGTTAAAGAAAAACAAAACTCAACAAGAATGAAATACTTTCTCCCTTGACTTTTGCAAACCCTGAGAATATATTTCTACAAAGCGGGTACTAAGAGACCTTATTCTAAATTTAAATTCAAGAAAGGGGGAGGGGGGACAGAGAGAGAGGGAGAGAGAGATCTCAGGATTTTTCTCTACATTTCCTTTTATATCGTGTTTCTTTGTCTTATATCTGAGATGATTCAAGTTGGAAATCAAGATATCGATATGAGTTGTCTGATTCTTGGAATAACTTCTTTCCCCGTAAGAATAAAATTATAATTCAAAAGATTTAACTGTCTTATAAAAATCATGAGTAGTTAATTAGAGGGTTAAAAATATAAACATCTAATCCATAATGGCTTCAGATAGCAGTGTCTTGTCTCAGGGGAGCAGAAAGGTGGCAATCTCGTTAGCATTGCTAATGAGCGTAAATCCTTTTAACACACAGCAATTCCATAGCCACAGAGCCACGTCTAATTCATATTCCAGCTTGCCAGTCAAGTTTCATTTTTGTTCATTTGATCTATGAACTTTTTCAAGTAAAATACTGATTTGGGGAATATAATTGGTCTCTGGAGGGGATAATGTATTTTTAAAAGTAATACAAAAAAAAAAAAAGAAAAGAAAAGAAAAAAGAAAAAAAAAGAACTCAATCTTAAGCTCCGATAATTTCAGGAGGATATTGAAACAGCTTGCCAGAGTAACTCAGTTTAAATATTGTTGAAGTTTTTGAATGTTTCATTTTTGTCTATATATTAACTATATCAAAAAGTGAATGTGCCAAATAAGTCTTTATGATCAAGAATAGGACAAATAGATTACAATAACGTAATTTGCTTTTATCAGGACCAGAGGGTTTTTTTCCTACGTGCTAAGTCAAGAAAACAGAAATGCTATCATTATTTAAAAAATACTTTGGGAGAGTGTGTGGCTATACATGTGATATATGTTTAAGTGTGCACATATATATGCAGTCTGTATGCAGTGGGTCTTGAGCAGAGGCCAAGAGCTGACTTCCTTTATTATTCACCATGTTACTTTCTGAGGCAGAATTTCTCAGTAAACCTAGAACATGTATTTTTCTAGACTAATTGATAAAGGGTCTCTGGATTCTGCAGTCTCAATATATATATACAATATATTTAGCCACATTACATATACTTATACATATACATGAACTTTTTATTTCATATGAAATCTAGTGGGAGTTTTTTAAATTATACTACTAATAGCAGTCTTACAAAAATGAGGCTGCAAATGTACTTACTATTTGACTTATCAAAAAGTTATTCATACCATTGACAACCATTCTACCTGAATGATGGAGCATATTTCCATGTATTTGTTAAAGTAAAAAGAAAGGGAAATAATGGTGTATATTAAATCTTCATTTACCAACAACACCCACAAATTCCTCACAGAACTATAGTGATTTTGAATACTAAAAATGAATCTTCATTTATTAATTCCATTAACCATACAGAACTTTTAGGTAGTGCATTTTGAGTATAATTTATATTATCACCTAAACATGGTATTGTTGAACACACAGAACTGAGAATGGACTCAGAATAACAAGACATACCTGTTAGGCTTGGGTCTGAACTTTCTGCTAAAGACCAGTCACTAAAAGGTTGGTAGTCGGGTAATAGTGCAAGGGAACCCTTAGGAGGTGGATTGTAAACTGATGAAGAAGGTCACTGTGAGAGCATGCCCTGAGGAACACACAGTCTTACTTCCCACATTCCTCTTTCTCAACAATGAGGCCACAATTAGATGAGTAGCCTACTCTGCCACATTTGGCTTTAGTAGACTTTATATAATTGTAGGAGTAAGTAATTGAATTCCTAATAGAGTCATTGTTAAATAGCGACATCTCAGAATTCCTGAAAATACAGACTATTGTGTTCACACTGGCCTGAGTCAGCTCCAGCTTTCGTAGTGGTAGACCAAGACAGTACTGGTTTCTAAGCCATCCCATGACTCACTGGACTTCTTTCTGAGCAGTCTGAAGTCACTAAGTCAGACTAGAAATAACACTCCAAATAACTTCATCAATGATAATATTCGTATATCATGTTTTATATTCTATAATAATGTAACAGTTTTATCTCTAACAAGTACTTCAAGCTACTAGAATGTAACATACTGAACCATATAAAAACAATATTTTTGCCAATCCTTTAAATACATTATAATTCCATACTTAGGCTATGGCACTTAATAAGCTAAACCTTTGTCATTCAAGTGGAGCACCTCACAGAATAAGCTGTAACTTATACTGTAACTGCCACACAGGAGGAAGCAGTGTCTTTTGGTATACACCGTTAGACTGTGCTGATATGTAACAGGAGGGATTTATTACTTTCCAAACACAATCTCGGGTTAAACAATAACAGCTTGGAGCCATACCAACAAGACACAAGTGTGGCAATTTCATGTCTTCCAGTTAGTGTGTAGATGGTGAACATTTTATAATTAACAGTCAAGTCGGGGCTGAAGGAGAGATAATGAAAGATGTCCAGTAAATAACACTGCTTACAATTATTTCTCATTTTCTTGTTTTGAAGGGGAAATCCTTACACTAATGAGGACATGTTTTGTGGCAAATTACTATCTAAAATTTTAAAAATATGTTATTGTAGTCTAAGTAGATGAATTTCTCTTATCTATTTTGTGGGGGTTTTCTAGAAAGAAAGCACTGAAACCAAAGACTAAGTCAATGCTAAAAATCCATTCTATATGGTAAATATAGTAAAAACAAAAAGTGTCATTGAATACACATCCATTTTATCCTGTAAGTCTTCTACCAAACTTCTCTGGATGTAAGTGAGGGCCACTTCTAAAGGTGCCTATGTGGGAGAAAGATGATGAAGCATCTTGGGACAGAGCCCAAGGAACCCAGTTTTCTTCTGCCTCATGATCAGAGAACCAGCATGCCATCATGACCAGCTCATGTGGAAAATGCTTGTGTGTCTGACTGATACTGGGTAGCAACCACTGCAGTGAATGCTCCAGGTGAGATCTGAGGAAAGGAACAGGCTTGACCTCTGACAACTTATCCTGCAGATGCTAAGCTGAATTTCAACCAGCAACCATGGCAGCATCTGGGATTAAAGGAAGGAAGAGAGACAAAAGATAAAGAAACTCTCCCAGCTTCCTTAGAGCCTCTCCTCCATTCCACAAGGGCAGACATGTACACTGTGTGCCAAGATTATTGCAGGTGCTTTAGCTCTTCAATTATCATCAGAGAGGTGATATGAAGTGGGAACTATAGTTATCCTTATGATCCAGATGATGATCATAGACATTAAATAACAGTTAAGTGGCAAAGTGGGGATTGAGATTGATACTAGAATTAGTTGTCTGCTCTATTGGCTAAGGCCATCCATCCCTGTGGGCTGCCTTCTGCCCTTTACCACTCAGACTTGCTCTGTGTTCCAGGAAGTTCATCTTTATAAACTGCTTCAACGCTAATGCTTGCTGTCCAGTTCCCATTTGGTTTTGTTATTGGTGGAAGGTAAAAGAATTCAGTTCAGAAACTTATTTCTTTGTTCTTTCTTGTGGAGTCTTCTTAGGATAACTGCATTCCTCCACATGGTCCTTTCTCTATGACACAGGTGAAGTAAAAGATGAGGACCAAAGAAAAACAAGGATGCTATGCTATTAAGTGCAGGGTTCTTCTGTGCTGTGTTTCATGGCATCCTACTCAAGCTTTGTACGAAGTGTTTTGGAAAACTTTCCATGCTTTATCCAATCTGAACATCCCGTCCCCTTTCTATCTGCATTCAAGCAACTACCAGGCTGGATGAGGCTCAGAGTTAGAACACATGGTACTGTATACAAGGTTGTCTGGGATCAGTGCCCAGCATCAATATGGTGATATCATGCCATGTGTAAGCCAGTAGTAGGTTCTAGATAATTTTCTAGCTAGATATTTACCAAAAGGAACACTTCCCCACCATACGTTTGACAATGTTTTATTACCTACTATCTAGTAGTCAATCTGTATTTATAAAATGTTGGAAAAATAGTAGTAGTGTCTTTTTTTAGATTAAGGATTTATTAAAAACATTATTTAAATCAATGAGAAAGATTCCCCAAGGAGAGAATTTTTAAATCATTAAATACTACATAAAATTTACTCATTATGATTAGTAATCAAAAACAAAAAGAGTTACTATTTCTCACCCACTGCATTTTCTAAACGCAAACATTTAAGATAAAAGTTAGACTTGGAGGGCTATAGAGATGGCTCGGAGTTTAGGCCACTTACTGCTCTTTCAGATAACTTGGCTTTGATTCATATGGGTCCCCAGTTCCAGGGAAGTGTGATTCCTTCCTTTGACTTCCTTAAGTACAGGAATGTACATGTTGCACTTACATACATGGAGACAAGTCATTCAAACATACACATGAAATAAAATGATAAAGCCCAAACCAAAAATATTTTAAAAAATAAAATTTGCTGAAGGAGTTAGATGAACACTTGCAAACAGTACTCACGATGCACATGTTTGCATATCGTCTGGAGCACACTGGTGTGCACAGGTTACAGCCTCACAAACTCACTCCTGCCATGTTATCCTAAGGAAAAGTCTGAGTGTGTAAGGCATGTTTCGCTATCCACGTGGTTTATTTAAAAACTGAAAGCAATTTATCTGAAGAAAGGATCAATTGAATAAACAATCATTTCCTATATGAAAATATATATAAAATACATAATATATAATTCAAGGCATAGATGAAAATAGCAAGAGGATTAGATTGTGGACGTAATTTCTGTATAACCATTTGAACATGGGAAAGCATGTTACAAAATGATAGCATAGCATCTTGTTGACTCGGACTGCTGTTGCTGTGGTCAGGGCAGGAACTTGAAGCAGAAAGCATGGAAGAATGAATCTGGCCAGTGCTCAGACTCATGCTTACCCAGCTTTCTTCTAGGTAATAACCCAAGATTATTTTCCTATACAACGATACCACCCCCCATGGTCTTGGCTTTTTACAGCAATTATCATCAACCAAGAGAGTCCTCCACAGACACACCCAGAAACCAGCCTGACAAAGTGCTCAACTGAGCAACTGAGACTCCTGTTTCAGATGATCTAGGTTATGTCAAACTGACAGTTGATGCATATATATATATATATATATATATATATATATATATATATCTAGAGAGAGAGAGAGAGAGAGAGAGAGAGAATAACATGAGGTTATATGGATGGTGGGAACAACACTGTAGAAGTTTGTAGTTTTTTCTGAGATCAATAAGAAGCTCGAATAAAATATTAATTGGTGGGGAAAAATGATCATAATTCTGTAAACTGTACTAGCCGAGGTTTAACAGCCAAACCTGGTAAGTATCTGCTTCGGGAAGTTCCACAGAGTAACAATATGTTGAAATTGTTACACACCTAGAAGCACTGCTGCCACCACCAGAGGCTGCAAATAGTAAAGCTTAGCTCGGGGACATATTTGTATAGCTACTTTCTCATGGAGCTCTTTTCCATGGATTTAAGGAAAAGAATTTTGTAAAGAGTTCTGCAGAGTAGAGTTTCATTTGCATAGTTTTGCCCATTCCATTTAAGGCATCAAAAGTTTTTATGGACCAGTTTATGTTCAAATAACGTGGTGCTGACATATGGGTATCTGGCATGAGGCAAGATGGCTAACATCAGACATCTGGGGATGTTAAGAGTCAGAAAAAGATGGCTGATGTCTGGGGATCCCCAAAGTAAATAATGATTTTATATGTATATGTGTGTATATACATTAAAAATTTATATATAAATACAGATTATATCATATATTTCATATATGTATTTCACTACACATACATATACTTCTGTATATGTACGTGTAATAAACCCACATCCTGTCTTCACCTTTGCCAGTCTCTCTCTCTCTCTCTCTCTCTCTCTCTCTCTCTCTCTCTCTCCCTCTCCCTCTCCCTCTCCCTCTCCCTCTCCCTCTCCCTCTCCCTCTCCCTCTCCCTCTCCCTCTCCCTCTCCCTCTCCCTCTCCCTCTCCCTCTCCCTCTCCCTCTCCCTCTCCCTCTCCCTCTCCCTCTCCCTCTCCCTCTCCCTCTCCCTCTCCCTCTCCCTCTCCCTCTCCCTCTCCCTCTCCCTCTCCCTCTCCCTCTCCCTCTCCCTCTCCCTCTCCCTCTCCCTCTCCCTCTCCCTCTCCCTCTCCCTCTCCCTCTCCCTCTCCCTCTCCCTCTCCCTCTCCCTCTCCCTCTCCCTCTCCCTCTCCCTCTCCCTCTCCCTCTCCCTATCCTCTCCCTCTCTCTCTCTCTCTCTCTCTCTCTCTCTCTCTCTCTCTCTCTCTCTCTCTCTCTCTCTCTCTCTCTCTCTGTGTGTGTGTGTGTGTGTGTGTGTGTGTGTGTGTGTGTGTGTGTTCCTGTCTTTGTTTGGACAGTGTGAGCTGCCTTGTGTCTGAGTGCCTGCCAGCAGCCACCGGCCTAACAGGCCTAACAGCCTCTCTGCAAGTGAATAAGTGTTACCTGCCTGAGGTTCCTCCAACTCTACCGCCTCCCAGCCTGCTCTGGCCCTCCTCCTTTCCTGGATTTGGCGTTTACCTTATGGCCATGAACATGGAGAATGCTTACAACATGGACTTCAACATGGTTATCTGGTGTGCTACTTCCTGTTCCTCTGGGGACCTTCCCTGCCAGGACTGGCTGTGGAAAGGCTCCAGAGGGGAGCTGCGGGCCTTGAGGGAAGCGGGACAGCAAAGCATGTCATAAATTAGATTTTTCACGGAAGCAAAGTAATTCAGAATTCAGGACATGTTGTCTACAGTTAGTAAAACCTGTTAGCAATTGATGGCATAATACTGCATACAACTGAGCAAAGTTAGAGTTTGCCAATTCCATACCTGAACGCTGCTCATTCGAAATTTTCATGCAAACCTTTGTTCTGCATTTTCTTCAACAGAGCTGGGAAACCCTACTACTCCTCGGGCTGACATCTAAGAATCTCCTTCTTTCCCATGATGGCCATTCTTCCCAGGTATTGTGATACATTGAGAAACGCAAAATCAGTATTTATAAAGATTCAAGATGCTTGAAGTGTGAATCTCCTGGATATAAGTAGTAGAAAAATCCGAAGCAGAACAATCTTCAGATGTAGAATCTAATTTCAAACACTTTAAGATAATTGTGGCACAGATAATTTTCTTATAAACAACGATGTCACGAAATACCATCGAGCATATCAACTTTCTTTTCCTGGCCCATTCTTCTTTAGACTGTCCAGTGGTGGATATAAAGGCTCAAAAATGGTTTATTATATCTTAAATTTCTGTCAGTTATTACTGAAGAGAAATGTATTGAACTTAATATGTTAGGTTTGGGAAATCTATTTTCATTTGCTATAACCAATGGTCTGTCATAAGTGTGGGCATAGTGGGCTCCTAGAATCTATCTTCTATCTGCCCCTGACTCCTAACACTACACAGCTTCTGTTTTTTGTGTGTTTATAGAGTAGAGGTCCAGTTTCCAAAATCTAAAGTATGTTCCTTAATTATTTCAAAGAAAATAACAGTGATAAAAAGAAAGGTAACCTTCAGCAGAACAAAGCACAACTATTAAAAAATATATATTAAGTTGTCCTCAGTGAATGCTATAGAAATCATCACTATTAACCTTGTCTCAAGCAAATCCATTACAATATTTGTTAACTGATAGTAGGGCATTGCCTCCCAGGGACATTTACTGCCATTAGTTTCTCCGAGAGAAAAGGAACAGATGTACAGAAGTGAGAGGAACTTTGTAATGGTTTCAAAACTCATCCATAAATGTGACATCGTTCCTGACAAAGTATATAATTCTCTCTCTCTCTGTCTCTCTTTGTGTGTCTCTTTGTCTCTCTATGTCTCTCTGTGTGTGTCTCTTTCTCTGTGTCTCTCTGTCTCTCTCCCTGTCTCTTTCTCTGTGTCTCTCTCTGTTTCTGTCTGTCTGTCTGTCTGTCTGTCTGTCTCTCTCTCTCTGCCTGTCTCTCTCTCTCTCTCTCTCTCTCTCTCTCTCTCTCTCTCTCTCTCTCTTTTTCTCTTTCTCTGTCTCTCCACACTCTGGACTCTAGTCTGCCTTAATGACTTGACTCTAATGAAGAGAAACTAATGGTAGACACGACGCTACTGGCTTCCAGATCAGGTTTAAAAACTTGAGCTTAGGAAAGCCAGATTCCACCTGAAGTTTTCTCTTTAGTTCCTGCTTTCACTACCCCCTTCCTGGTCAGTGTTTTCCCTGGAAACCCAGCCATAACACTACAAAGAAGCCCAGCTGACAGGAAGAAACCCAAGAGATGCTCTGGCTGATGGTTTTCTCTAAAACTCAAGCCAGGCTCCAGCTACAGCATCAGAAATGGAGAAAATCAGCTTTCAGATTATTCTCACCCTGCCTGGCCATTGGGTTCCATCAGATGACAGAAAGTAAGAAAGAAGTTTATTGTCTCTTCTAAACCTACCCAAGACAAAGACTTGTGAGTGTAATAAGTGTCCTGAGGTGAGATGCTAATTTGGAAGTTGAGTGCAGCAGTAGATGACGTTAACTTCTGATATTCAATTTATAACTCTTGAGGCACTTCCACCTAGAGCGACACTAGCAATGCGGCAGTTCTCAGACCAGACAAATCAAGAATTACCCTCTCAAGAGGGAGCTGGCAACTTGGAGTACTTTGGGGACATACTTCTCTTTGTTTATTGGAAGAATGGCATCGTGTGTGATCATCCTATCAAGGGTGTACTTAATGAGAGATAAGTCATTGTCCAAAGTGATACCCACGCATGCTGTCTTCAGTGTTCTCCAGCAGAGCTGATCTTGCAAAAGATTCTATGCCTCTGCTCCCATTATTCACTCCTATACCATCTGCTTCCTGCTTGCAGGGCATTTCTTAAAATGGTAAATTATTAAATTTCTAGATAAGCATTACTTAGTTATCTGTATTGCTTATCATCTGTGAAATCCATGAGAACAGGGACAAATTCTGTATTAGTTATCATTTTATTATGCAAGCCTAGTATAACACTTATCTAAAATGTACTAAATACTTATTGACATGTGGACACTCATTTATTTATCTTAGCTTTGTCATTCTTTCTGACCTCCTCTCTCCTCCTGTGTCCCCAGGTAGGATAGTAGACTCCTGTGAGTAGAGTCTATTTTCCCTTAATATTCAGCAAGTATTTACCAAGTGTGGATGATGTCCAGAAACATCCAATTCAGAAGTGGTTCAATTCAAAAAACATTTGTCTGGTACTTAATATATTCAAGATCTATTATCTATCCTCTAGGGACTTGCTACCTAGCAAAAGAGGCAGACAAATGCATAAGTCATTATAATAGCAGGCAAACCCTGATAGTGACTGCAAAAGAAGTGGGGAAAATGAGAGAAGAGCCATAACACAAGGGAAGGCAGGATGCACTGCCTTGTGGGGAACCAAGAAGCTTGATCAAAAGATGCTGATCATCAGAAATGGAAGGGAGAAAATCTATAGGATCTATAGCAGGGCCTTCTTAGCCAATGTCACATCAGTGAAGTAAAATAGGTCAGGCGTACAGAATCACTTCATATCTTCCATTGTTGGCAATATTAACCTTATTCCAACAATTTTCCCCCCAAAAGCAACACTTATTGAATGCTACAAATGATTGCAAACCACCATGTCAGTGTTCATAACTAAACTCAGGTCCTCTGTTAAGAATAACCAGTATTATTAACTACTGATAAAATTTTCCAGCCTCTTAATATCTTCTTTTTAATTGATAAATAACAGCCACATTTACAAGTGCATGTGATGTTTGGCGTGCTTTTACCTTGCACAAGAATTAATAGGGCCCATTAATATACCTTCCACCTTATGTTTCTGTGTGAAGAACATTAAACATCCACTGTTTTGACAACTTCCAAGCATATAATACATTATTTACTGGAGCTACCACACTACACAAAAGATCACAAAAGCATCTCCCTCCCAACTGAAACTCTACTCTTTAATCCACACTTCCTCAGTCCCACAGAACTCTCCTAGTCTATTCATGCTTCCTGAGGATTGTCAAAGACCATTAAGGAAAAATGTCAAAGACCTTAAAGAAAAAAGTTTTATGAGCCTCCACAGAATGCAGAAGCAGATAAATGCAATTGTGTGCTTGTTTAAAGTCTCTAGAACAAACAATTCTTTGGGCTGATGTTTAGGTTGAACTAGTTAACAGTCCAATGTTGGCTGGCAGGAAAGCCCAGTGGGTAAAAGCATTTGCTTCTTCTGAAGTTGGATGACCTGAGTTCTATCGCTGAATTCCATGGTAGGATATAACCAACTTCCAAAATTTTCCCTCTGTTCTCAACATGGATGCTGTGTAGAAAAACCATGACCCTTGATATTAACTTATAAATAATAAAAATAAAGAATAAAAATGTAAAACTGAAATTTAATTCAAGATAATGCTTAACTATTTAGTTAGTTCCAGGCTAGTCTGGACTACATGAAATTTTGTCTAAAATAGAGAGAAAGAGTGTGTCTATTCTACTTAATATTATCATGATTGTGGACATTAATTCAATTTGAAAGCATGTGTTATTGATCTTGTACACACACATACATACATTTTGGACTGGTTGACATGTATGTAAATAAAATAATTTAAAAGTGTCAATAATTTTTGATAGATGTGTATGTGACATGAATATGTAATTAAACCCAAGTTTCCATGGAAACCATAACAACAGCAGACTCTTCTTTAACCTGGCCATTTTGTATGCATAAAAGGAACTAAGTTTTCAAACTCTCAAATGAAATCTCCATCCTCAGAAAGGTAGTGACACTTCTTCCCTCAAATATGGCTTCCAACAGCATGTTCAAGTCTTGCAATGAGTTTTTATTTAAGTTCTTACTGTTGGTTTATTTTTAAAATAAAATGTTAAGAATTTTTTTGCTTGAAGATTAGGAAAATACTAAACACTGGCAATATACACTTCCTAATGAAGGTGCCATGGATTTCAGGTTGCAGCTGTGATCCACACACCTAACTTTCAGCAAACCTTTGGCAGGATGGAAGGGTTTCCTCTGGGACGAAAAAGAGCCTAATCAAACCATATTAAGTCCTGGGGTAGAAATTACACTCTCCATTCAGCCTGAGATTTGGCTTTTTAGGGAGAAAATTAAATAAAGAAAGCAGATCTTTAATTTCTCCAGGTCATTACAATCTGCTTTAAACTATTTGTTGGGCTGTCATCAGGATAACTGTCCCTTCCCAGGTTGTGAAAGCCTATTAGTTTTCTAAATGGGTGAAGGGATTCACATTAAATAAACATCTCTCTGTGTAAGCATACACCTTCCTTACATAATCTCCATTGCTGGTGTTCAGTAATTTCTTAATCTCCCTTTCATACCAGCCTGTTATTTTAACGTTCCTGTTTGAAAAAGGAGAAGTGGGGGCACTAAGAACTCAAACCCCTTTGTCTATAAAAGAACATTTCACTAAGGACAACTGCTATATCTCTAATTTTGGTAAAAATGTGTTCAAGATAGAGGAAAAACCTGAGCTTGGCCTAAAAGCTGGCAAGTTTTCTTGGAGATAAAGCTAGAACTACACAGACGAAGCTATCCAAATGAAGATATCTACAGGCCAATGGGACCAATCACCAGCTAGAGAAGTGTTAGCGCCTTCTAAAGGCATCTCATGTAACACCGCTTCTCAACAGCCACATTATTTTAAAGATTTTAATTATATGAAAGAATTATATTCTCCCACATTTTAAATTTAGAACAGGATAATATATATATATATATATATATATATATATATATATATATATATATCCCTTTCCCACCCTTCCACCCTCACCCATATGCTCTACAAGACACAGGCAGAGAATCAGTCTTCTCTAGAATCTTCTAGCATTTAGAAGATTTCTAAATGTTTATAGATTTCTTCTTAAATGAGTTTTGAAGAAAACAATTGTTAATGTATCTGAAGAAGGGAGAGGTACTGTCATCCTGAGAAAAAGATCTCCAGAAGACCCCTTTGACCCAGAGATTTGTGAGATCTGACGCTTCTTCATGAAAGGCACAGATCATTCCAACTATCTCAGAACTTTAGCTATCAATTTTATCCCATTTAGTGCTAAAAAAAGTAATCAACTACTTTCTGAAAATGGCAAATTCATTTTCAGTTTAACCACTTGTGGTATTTACATGCCCAAAATTCTACAGGACCCTATGAGTGTCAATTATTTTAAACCCAGAACTGCAGTAAGTGTCATCAAACCTTCCAGTCAGAAGTGAGAATGTAGAAGCTTAGGTCATAAATTTTGCTGAGACAGCTACTAAGTGGCAAGCCAGGGTCAACCATAAACTCAAGACTGAGCCGGGGTCAACCCCAAACTCAAGGCAAGACTCAGCAGCCTTTTGTTAATTAACATGTAACAAGAATTTAGAAAAGAGAACAGACATAGGAAAATCAATTCACAAAATTAAATTAAATTCTAGTTTATTCTCCCTTTGGACTAAGAAGTGTATGAAGGCAGAGTTTTGATTTTTATGCCTCAAACTCAATGACAAAAACACTATCGTTGTAATTTGCCACGAGTCCCATAATAATTCTTTTTCCCTTTGACAATATTTTTGGAATAATAGTTATTTCTCAATGAAAGCCTCAGTGTGACTTCTGACCAATTAAAAACTTCTAAAATATACAACTTTGGGGATCAATACTTTTTAAAGAAACATCGGAAACATAGATGAAAAAGATAATGTCAGAATGAGCTGCGGAGTGAGGGCTGTTTAAGGATGGTTCATTTTTGCACACTAATACCTGTCCTAATAGTAAACTATGCTACTCTTACTTTGTGCACTATTCTCTGTACAGTCTCTGGCACCCAGCACACACCTGCCATAGAGAGGGCACTCAGTACTTATTTATTGAGTTGACTAATTCACATTTGATTGCTGAATGCATAAACTGTAAAGTACAGAGTAGAAATAGAACCGTATAATGAATAGAACAAATACGGTAGAATTGTGTTCTCACTTCTATCACATACTGTAATGACACTGTGACATATTTACACCACACACACACACACACACACACACACACACACACACATACACACACACATACACACACACATACACACACATACACACACACACACATACACACACACACATACACACACACATACACACACACACATACACACACACATACACACACATACACACTTGCTTGCTTTGCTTTGATGTGAGCCTGTGATATAGAAGAAGAAAGCTAGTCTCAAAACAACAGCAAAGAAGAGAAATATCAGAAGCAAAGACACAGAGAGGTGATGAAAATTCCTAGGAAAAGTAATTTCAAAGATTCAATATAGAAACGATCCCAGGATATCATGGTTTTATTTTCATCAATTGTTTTATTTTGAGAAAAAAAAATCTGGTTCTTCTAACTTGTGTGTGTCCCCACCAACATCCAAGACAAAAACAAACAAAAAGCCCAGAATGCTTCTCTGTATGGAGATGTGACTGTCAGAGAGCAAAAGATGTGACTTACTTTAGTAGAGAATAATCATGGTAATAAGTCCTCTAGTGTTTCCTTAGCACTGTCTCTGGAAAGGATGGCATGGGATGGCAAATGTGACAGCATTGCCATTTCAGAGCATAAAATGTTTACAAAACCTTGCTAATCATTGCAGATAGCCTTGTAATTAAATTTATACCGAAAATGTCATCAGCTATTATCTGTATATTAGATATATAAAATCAATTTTTGAAAGTATTTACAAATAATTTGACAAAAGTATTTCTTTTCAGCTGTTAAACATGGGCCTGCTATTCTCTTTGTACACTGTACGAAGTATTCCATAAAGAATAAGCTAATTGGAAATATTATGAAGTTAAAAGCATTAAATTGTTTTTATGTTCACTTGTTAAATGTTCAAACAGCATATTAAGACAATTTCAGCTTTCAGTTATCTACTTTTAAATTTTTAGTTATCTTTTTCTCCCCCAGGCTGCAAAAAGTGTCTGACCAAGTAACTGACATAGCTTCTCAGCACCTAACATGAGCGTGCAATTTTAATGCCTTCTAATCATACAAATCAATATGAGATTTGTGTACTTGTGATGACCTTCCTGGAATTATCCCCCCATTTTGGCTGAATCCAAGTGAGTGGAGGCTATTTGATAAAAAAATAAAAAAATAAAAAAATCCTAAGAGTGTGAAATAAGAGCCCTTGCTTCTTCCGCCAGACTCCTCTTGACAGAAAGATGATAGAAGCGTTCCATCCCTCGGAGGGTAAATGCAAACTGACAAGAGATGAGCCTTTAGATGTTGAATATAATCTTGAATTGTGCTTGAAGTGTCTTATTATCTTGTCTTTTGATGTCTGAAGGGGCGCCTCATTGTTAGAAAAAGGAAAGCCCTCTCACAGCTTTGCCATCTTTAAAAATTGTTTGGCCTTTAACAACTGCTTTTCCAACTAATGTCCATTTCTCCTGACAATAAATATGGCAGGCCGACGGCAAGTGACAAACAATTTACTTTACATGCCACACTTTTATGGCTTTTGAGAGCTCATGTGGAAGTGTATTTTAAAAAGCCCATAGAAATTAGCAGTATTACAAATGTTAAGGAGCCTGGGATCTATGGGCATCCACTGATGTAAAGTTATTCATCTTGGCTCTTCCCTGCTGTTTCTGGTGTGATATCTCACTGGTGCCAGATTCACAATTCTGGTTCTTTATTTATCATTGACTAAAAATAGCCAAGGGAAAATGAAAGAGCAGCAATCAATTCTGACAGATTCCATGAAGAAAATGCTCGCTCGCACACACACACACACACAGAGAGAGAGAGAGAGAGAGAGAGAGAGAGAGAGAGAGAGAGAGAGAGAGACTGACCCAGCATGCTTCTAGTGTTCAGAACACGGCACACACAGAATGCTGTTTCTAAGCAGGACACAGGTCCGACAGTGGGGTCCCTGCATTTTGATTCTCATCTGAGAACCTTCACTTTCTAATTTCCGCAGTCACTCTGGCCACTCTGTACCCTTCATAGCTACCAATTGCTCTGTGGTTTGTTTTTACCTTAAAAGTTTAATGATGCTCCTGGTCGATGGAATTCCTTAGCAGCTAAATCACAGGCATCATAGTTCCCTGTCACACAGCCAGATTTCGTGAAAGCTTTCAGGATCTTTTCTCAGACCTCCCTCACTCTAAGAATCCATAAGAATTCTCAAAAGAACCATAAACCGCTACAGGGTTTGGGTTATTATGTCATTATAAAGCCATATTGATACACTGCTGATCACAAGACTTGTGGCTCCATCTCTGGGCTGAACCACCCATCTCAAGCCTCTCAGGAAGCACCAAGCTCACTGTTTCCTCTTTCTTTTCATTTTTATTTAAAGCAATCAGTTGAAGACATTAAGCCCTTCAAAGCAGGATACTTAACTTTTAAAAGAATTCTCTGATTCCCTCTAGATTCCAGGTGGCTTGTTAAGAAATTACTATGAACGAAAAATGTAATGGAAGAACCAAAGATTTCAGCCTAAGGCATAGACCAGTCTTCATGAAGTTTTGGATAATTCCTTAAGTTAGTTTAAAATTCAAATCTGCCTTAATCTCAAGACTGTGACCAAAGCGAGCCATCCAACACTCAAACACACATGCACATTCCCTCTCTGGGAAAGCCACACCAGTGGATTTTCACATTCACTGATTACACTATCTATTGCCAGCATTGTCTGGTTTCACTGCAGTGTTAGTTTTGCACACAGTATCTTACATGCTGCTTCCTTTGCAGATTGTTTTCTTTCTTGTACATTTCTACCTTTTGAAATTTTGGTAAATGAAATGGATGTATTGGGGAAAAGGCCAGCTCTTACAAAGTGAAGCTCACTTATCTACTTCTGTCCTATACATTCATAATTAAATACAGGGGTGTGTGTTTTCTTATTTGATTTGTATTCCCTTCTACCCTTGGTTGGTTTTGGCAATAAGTGACTCTGCAGTAATACTTTCATGCTTTTTAAACAGCTTCAAATGTTTGCATTTTTAAACCAAATTAATCCTTTTGCCTTTCTTCTTCTCTGACAGGGTTGATTCTTGTCTTCAATGCATTACACAGAACCATTAATTTGCACAAGTAAATCATGCTATACCAGTACCAAGAGAAAAATCATCACATATGGCAGTCAAAAGCTACAAACAAAGGTGAGTATTACCACAGTATCTCAGTAGCAAATGACTAAAATGACAATTATCATTTCTCGAACATCACAAAGCCACATACGTCAACACATGCCTGTGTAAATGTTGATTCAGGAACACAGAATTCTTGCAGAACTGTGTAATAAACATTTTCCTTATGATTGAACAAATTGCCTTTTGCTGATTAAAATAATGATAAGTACTTAATGTTGTGATAAACATATATCCACAAATTGATACATGTCTAAATTTCCACAATTTAAACATAGAGATTTTCCTGAGCTTGGATGGATTTTTTTAAAAGCACATATACTTTTTCCAAGGCAAACTGTGTAGAGCTCTCAATTTGCTTTACTGAATTAAAATTAAATTTACTAAATTAAAATTTATTGCATAATTTCTAAGGAATCCGGTTGTTCTCTCTGGTACCTGACAGCCAGGATCAAAGGATTAGATTACAGCCCAAATGTCCAAAGGTAGTAATTTGTAGTCCTTTATTAGCAAATTTAAGTTTGTTCCATTTGACATAAGACTACTATTTTAATATGTAGCAGTATTCTCAAATAGTGCATGAATGGTATGAACTAAAAGAATGCTTACTATTATAAATTAGCGTTTATCATAAACTTTGACACTAAATACATAGTACTACAAATTTGGTAGACACTGTGAAGTGGTGTGTGGATACATAAGAAAATCAAGAGGAAAGTGCACCGTTTACCTTCCAACGGACACAATGTTTTTCTGATTCCTTGACTGCAACAAACTTTTATGAAAATCTGGTCATTCCCTGCTCCTATTATTTGCATGAATTTAAAAATAGGAAACAAAATTTCTGGGAAGTATCTTAATAGAGAAAAAAATATTTTATAGGCAAATATTTTATAGATGAGTATAAGAAAATGCTAATTCCTAAAGACAGCTCAGGACATACCATTGGTACACAAGTCTCCTAAAAAAATCTCATTGTTTATCTCACACTGAGGACAAACCAACAAGTTTTATTGGAGTTTTTTATCTGTGTTATTTTCTTAAAAGTGTTTTAATCATCTTAATAAATGCAACCTTTATTATAGAGTTTTACCTCTCATGGTGTTCATCACAAAGAACTTTAAAAATACTCAATTTATATGCAATGACATTTCTTAGTTTCTACTATTGCAATCAGGTCACTTTTTTCCCCCTCTTTAAATAGTTTGATGGGAGTACAGCTCTCTAATAAAAGTACTTCAATGGCAGTAGCTGTAGATAGCTAGCAGTTTAGTATAAAAATATATAGCATAGTCTTATCATATATTCAACTGCAAGCACACTTAAACCAATGCCGGAATCTGAGAAAGTTTAAAGGTGCTTTTTAAGATCCTGAGACACAGCACAGATACCCGCGTAATAGACTAGAAAAATGAAATAAGTAAATCAGTAGTGACTTTAGAGAGATCCTGCATAGCAAGTGGCAGGGTTAGACTTTTATCATTGAATTCTTAGAACACAAAGTTAATTTCCATTTCTCTGAGGACAAACTTTCTTTAGTGAAGGGAGACTTAGTGTTATATTTTTTCAACATCTGCAACCACTAGAAAAAGCTTAGTCTATCTGAAAGATCAGAACATAACACTGAGCATTTCTAGAAACAAGGCCACTCCATTTTATATCTTTATGAACCTCAACTCTGGCAATCAGACGATTGGAGTTTATACTCAAAGACTGAGAGTTGGTCCACTAGATCGCGCCTCATGCCTACTAACTGCTAAGACCTAAATCTTCTTTTATGAATGATTTTTTTAATGTACCTGTTACTTGATATTCCCCAAAATAAGTCCAGTACTGATTGGTTTACAACTCCATTTGAGTTGGATGGAGTGTGATGCTCCATAGGTGTCCAACTGCAGAATGCCACTAAAAATTAAAACAAGTTATATTCAGATTTCTAAGAAAAACACCAAGTAAAATCTCAAAGGATAAACATTTTAAAAGTAAGAAGTAGTATAAACAGCTAAAAAAACAAAACAAGCAAACAAACAAAAACATCAGCAAAATACAGAACCCAGGCAAACACAAACAAGAGAATTTCAGAGCCACGGTGGATATTAAAGAGAAGTTAATCCAGGGAGAATGGCAACAGTTACTATGAGCTTTCCATAGCTACCTCTGCCTTTGGATATTTTTAAAAAATTTATTAACCTGACAGCAGGAAATGTTATACAGATTGCCCCCTGACAGGGCACCAACTGGGTCTCAACACTTTGCCATCTTTCTCTTTAGCATTAGAAACTCAAAAAAGTGAATTAAGTTGGCCAAGTGCAGATTTGGGTAAATATGCCTTCTCCTACCATTGCCTCGCCTTCCTAAGAAAGGTCTGAGTAATCGGGGGCAGCTCAAGAGCAGAGCTGAACTCCCCCACTTCCTTATTCCAGCTACTTTCTTTTAAATGTGTGATGTCTGATGTATTATTAATCCCAAAACATAGACCAGCAAGGTCGCCAAAGAGATGCCAGCTCTCTCACAAATGATCTGTTTACTGTGTGGTAACACACAAGCTTTTCCTGAAACAGCCTACTTAAAGCTAGCTCTCAAGTGGAAGAATATTTTATTTGGTCAATTTTTGAAAATAATAACATTAGTTCTATAACTAAACTAGGTAATTAAGAGAGCAAGCAATTTACTAAACGACTAAGCCTTGGGAGGCACCTCTCTATTAATTATGACACAGACAAAGCAGGACAAACTACAGAACACTACAATGCCAGGTAACCTTTAAGGCAGAAACACCATGACATTCTAAAGGCTAGCATGGAACCATGTAAAGGAACGGCCGAGTGTGGATAAATCGGATGGTATCTGCCTTATTTCCTACTGTTTATGGAACCATTTAACAACAGTAACAAAGTATGTAAACCATGGCAATGAAAATAAAAAAAGAAAGCCATAGGCATGCTGTGACTGGCTGACACAGTTTTGCCCAGCATCTTTAGACTCTGCAGTGCTGAACTTCTTCTCTTCTGTAACACTGGTCTGACCAGAGAGCACCCTAGGCATGGTGAGTGGCAGAAAAGGAAAGCTCCAAGGAAGGCCCCACTGAGTCTTCAGTCACACACTGTGCACTGTGCTCCAGTGCAGTGCCGCTTAGCCATGAGCACGGCTCACTGAACCAAGCTGCTGAGAAGTTTGAACACAGGCTCCTTTCTCACTAGATTTATTTTTATTTCAAAGGGTAATATACATATATACGTATATATGTATACATATATATTTCAAAGTATACTATCTATACATATACATAAATACTACTCAAAGTGAATTAGTTTACAATGCAATGTCCTAATAATATTCTAGTAGCATAGCCCCACTAAAATGAAGTTGTCTAAATACATGCAGCCTCTCAAGGACTTTTTAAATAATTATACCAGCGAATTGGATTTTCTCAAATGTAAGAAATATATTTAAGTGTACACTTCTCTTCTCTGATAGTCAGGGTGCAGCAGGGCAAAGACCTACTTGACTATTAAACCATAAATGCTTTTGGCATTTTGGCATTACCTTATCCTGAATCCCTTTTATTCACACCAACACAGACTTCTAGTGATTTTTGTTTAGCTTTTTTTTTTAATTTTTTGCATATAATATGCTGTTTATATTATTTAGTTGGTTTACAAATATGAAATATTTTTAGTGAAATGCGCCTTCTTTAGTGAAAAAGAATATGAATTTTCAATTGATATAGCGTAACTTTTAAAAATGTAGAAGCATGTTCCATATTTCAAATGAATATATTTCTCTAGAGAATTTTCCTCATCATCTTCCAGCCAACTCCCTCTGGGGCTTAAGCCCTACATGCTGATTACTGGCTCCAGCATATTTTATGAGAGCATTATAAGCACCCAAGGTATTGAAACCTTGAGGAAGACGTTTAAATAAAGTAATGAAGACAGCGACCTCGTAACGAACGAAGGCTTCCACTTGCTGGCACAGGCAAGAGGCAGCCTTGCTGAAGAGCAGCCCCATGATGCCTGCAGTGACCTCCCTGCTGACCTGCAGAGACCACTGTCTCAAGGGGTGACAGACAATTTAGTCCTTTATCCTTTTGTCATTGAAAATGACTCCATGGCCATAAATTCTAATCAAGTCAAACTGGGCAGCAATTTGAAAACAGAAAATTTTCTAACGCATGATTTTGGACAAAGCTCAGTAGAAGGAAAAGGAAAACAGACAAGTGTATTTCCTAACTTGGAGAAATCATTGACCCAGCTTTCAACCCTCTCCTAATAGTTCACAGACAGATGATATTGAAAACGCTCACTCTTGAGAGTATAATCATGATTTTTGTTAAGCCAGAAAAAAAAAATCCCTATAATGTTATAGAAGAATAACAGCCATATTTTTTTAAATTTCACATACAACATTCATAAAGAATGTGTTTCTCTTTCAGTTCAACATTCTGAACTGTGTATCTAGCTCACGGTTGTGTGATACAACAGGAAAATAAGCCACTTGTCCCAGAACAGTTACCCAGGGTAGCTAGAACTTAAATACAGGCAATCATGGGGTTTACCTTGAAACAATATGAATTGTCCCAGGGGAAGCACTGTTCATAAATCATTTTTCAAATCTCAAATATATACAGAGGAAATATTTAGGGCCTGTTTTATGAGATATCACTTTTTCAGTTGAGAATACAGTTATTTTTCCAGGGATATATATATATATATTACTTTTCTCTTTTCTGCAGCCTTTTCCTGACCACATGGTGGATACTGCCATTTGAATGTTAGCATCCTGCTTGCTGAATGTGGTGCACTAAATGCTTGACGGTCATAACCACAAGTGAGGCTCCACATTGACATGAACAATATAAATGTCACTGGAGAAACACGGCAGCCCTTTCCCTTGGAGACTGTCTGCCAAAGGCCAGTTTGGGGTACAGTTTCCAGTGTGTACATCACTAGTCCCATATTTGGTGACTGGCTCTGTGTGGCGTCAGTCATTTGATCATGCAGCTAGAGCACTGTGTGACACAGCCCTGGTTCCTCTAATAATTCTTCCACATGCAAGCCTCTACTCCAGCCATCCACACTGTTTCCCGTGGCAGAATATGCTCCTAAGCTGAAAATGGAGGTACTTTTCTAAGAGCTTTGTAAGAATAAATAATGCAAACTTAATGATATCGCAGAGAACTGCCTCACCACGTGTTTCTCAATGAAATGTGGATTTATCTCTCTTAAGTGTACTTTAGTTTCCATGGCTGTTCAAGTTAAGCAAAATGCTACCTCTGATGTAATTACTTCATAAAACACAAGGGCCCTTTTCTGAACTTTCTACTTAGGCTGGCATATGGTTTCTTGTTCCTCCTTCTGGCATTCTGAGCAGCTCAGAGCACTGAAACATTCTGCACAGTATGTTTCCCTTTGGATGCTGTTAAGTACAGAGGTGCAATTTAAGGAGAGGCATAAAAAGCCCAATGGTTCCTGGAATTTCCTTTGTTTATCCATAGAGGGCATCCGTATTAGCCTTTCTCCTGCAGTTTTGGGCTGAAGATGCCATACTGTGAGAAAGACTGGCCTGTCCTCTGGGCTACTAATTTGAACGAGACCCAGATGGGTGAACAGGCTTTAAAGAAATCCATTTATACTGAAATTTCAGGTGCAATAGGAAAAGCAAGCTCTCTCTGTCCCCTGTTGTTGTATAATGTCTCTCTCTCCATGACACTAAACATAGCAAAATGCACAGGATTTGCCCTGATCTGTCCTTGCCATACAAGAAGCGCAAGCTTTAACAACACGAAGGAAAATAGAGGCATGGTGGCTTGAGAAAGAAACGGCAGAAAGACCCTTGTTTGGAGAAAAGCTGGACTGCCCGGGAACAATACAATTCTCTGTTATCAAATAAAGAGCACATTCAGAACTATATCTAAAACCAAAACACAATGCCCCAGACATCCACGTGTCCACGTGCCTTAGAAGACAGCATATGCCAGCACCATACATTTTATCTTCAAAGTCCCTTAAAGACTGGATGACAAATACTTTAGTAAGTTTTAGACAGTTGTGTAAATTAAATATTTTAATTCTTAGTCTTAGTCGGAGTCCTAGCACTATTCAAAAGTGAGAGTACAACCATCCCAATAACTAGGACATCCATGCAAGACCAGTGAGTGCTCTCAGCTCTGTGTCCTTTGTACAATTTCTGTCTCCTGTTGTCTTCGTTTTATTTTCTCAAGTTTTCGAGACTGTTAAGTCAACTTGTTTCTTCTCTGCCTAGTTGAAAACTGGGAATGATTCACATCGCATTTATAAAGTAATCTAGAGGAGAAAGACAAACTAGTGACTATAAAACATCTCGAAGCAGAGTGTGGGAATTTCACTGAACTCTATCACACACTCAGAAGTTGAGAATCTCAAAAATGCACACAGGTGCCTTTCAAGTCCACTGTGAGTTCCCAGCTAATCTATGACTCCTTGGTCTCTGGCACCCCGAAAGGTTCCACTTAAAATACGTTTTCAGGGAACTTTAAATAAAATTCCATTGGCCCCCTCAGGTTCCTCAAAGCTTCCTTCACTGTGTGTACAGACCAGTAAAAGTGGGATACAGAATGTGATACAGTTCTCAACATTGAAGAATCTGACTACAATGAGAAGACTGTCATCCCTTCATCTCTTCAACTGACAGAAAACAAGTTGTGGCTACAAACCAAAGTTGACAAAATGTACTTATTTTTAAAATATATGAAATGTTTAGAACACGCACTTTAATATCTGCTGCTTTGCTGAGGTGAGGATCTGCAGGCTTTGGAAAGCCTTACACAGTATACTCAGCATCAGAGGAGGCTGCCTGTGGACTTTTGCCTTCCTGTAATTGATAATTTTACCCGATTTCTCTCATTAGCCTCTTAAAACAAAATGAATGTTTTAAGGCAAGACTTTGCACACAGCTAAAGTCGAACTAAAACTACAAACTTCTGTAGAGTGAATTGTTAAAACCCCAGAGCCTGGGTGTGGAGAATTTGGTTTCAGACTCCAATAGTGACCACTGGGTTTCTTAAAACTGGAATCAGTTGTATTCTTTGGTAAATAATAATAATAATAATAATAATAATAATAATAATAATAATAATATTTTTTCTAAAAGAAACATCCAAAACAAAGTTTCTATGTGGTTCCCTTCTGGTGTCTGCCTTTTGTAAGTAGAGAGATGTCCTCTGTGAAACTGGCTAAGAGTTGCTCATCTCTCAAGAAAGTGTTCTTTTAAAAAAAATCTATTTTTAAATTAAATCAGTATTCTTCACCAAGTATTTTATGTATTGATGTTGTTTGACTCCAAACTTCAGCGTTATTTTTTTTAAATCTGAAAGTAAACATTTTTCTGCTTGCTTATATAGATTAGTTGTATAGATGTATAGACAGATACACTTAAAAATAATTAAAAGCAAGCGTGTCAGAGACTGCTGTTCTGAAACCCTAATGTCACTCAGAAGCATAAAGTACTTGTGCAGCCGACATTCTCCCAGCATCCATCACCCGGCACGTGCCTCAGCAGCCCGCTCCCCTTTCTGATTAGAGATCACAGGAGTTGGAGTTGGCTTAGAGACTGTCATGTTTGAATGACAGATGTCTCAGCTGAAGTGGCCCTCTGTTTGTTCTCGTTTATGAAACAGAGTCCTGAAAGGTCCTGGGCTGTCGCCATGGTTAGCATGAGGCTAAAATATGTTAAAGAGAGGGGGGTAGGGGAGAAGGGTAGGGGATGTTCTGTTCCCTCAAACCTTTCTAAAAGAAGAAATACTCACTCAGATGGTGACGACAAAATGTGTTGCTTTGAGCCATGCCTTTAGCCACCTTTGTTTACCTGGCACAGAGCGATTTGTATTGACATTTTCAGTTCTCCTCTCTCATCTTTTGACTACAGATAATAACTCTTTACTCTCCTTCCCCTTAACAAAAGGCTGCAAAGCAACCCGAAACCGAGTCGATATTTATTCAATAAATGTTAACCAATTCACGCAATGGAACTGATTTCCTGATGATTTTTTTTACCATTTGTTCTTTCTTTTCATTCTTCTGTTTTGTTCGAATAATTTCCAACCTGGGCATGGCAACACTACTTGACAAGTCAAATGGGCAGTAAGTAAGTTCCTTGTTGGTTAAAAAAAAAAGTTTGGAGGGCATCCTCCCAGTCAGCTGAACAGGCTCCGTGCCTTAGCCCCTCTAAGATGAAGATGCGAAGCTCCTCTTTAGCACTTACAAAAAAAAAAAAAAAAAGAAAGAAAGAAAGAAAGAAAAGAAAAACAGGAGGAAAGGGGGGCTGGGGTGGTGGTGGCTGGATTGCTCTTCCGGACAACATGGTACGACTGAAATGAAATACCTAGACAGACTTACCGAAGAGCTTGCTGGGAGTGTCCTCGCTGTCATTTGATTCCACGGGCGCAAGCAGGGGCTCATTCAGCTCGCTGTCTGAAGTAGCAGCCTTGTCCTCACCTCTCAACTCCGCATTCATTTCACTCCGCACTGACAGCAAGGGCTTACTGACTTGTCCAGCTATCATTGGATCCTAGGATGGGGGGAAAGAGCGAAGGGGAGGAAAAAGTGGCAGCTTTAGAGAGCGTGTCCTCTCTCCCTCTCCCTCTCTCTCTTGCACACACACTCTCCCTCTCTCCTCTCTCTTATCTCTGCCTGCTCCTGCTGTTATTGCTGGCTGCAGTCAAGTGAAGAGCTATTACAGATTCGATGAGTTCTCCATTACTCCCCTCCCTATTAAAGCTCAACTAGCATGTGAGAGATTCAGGAGGCTTCGGAGGGAAAAGGAAAGGAAAAAAAAAAACTTTGCAAGCACGCTAACCAACACAGCTTTAATTGTAGAATGATGTGCTTTTGTAAGGATGTTTTTACATCTTGTTCTGTCTTTAATGCAATGGGGGGGGGGAGTGCTGGGTACTCCAGCAACGCACCTCTTTAGAAGGGGCACCCTATGGAGGGAACGTGACTATTTTAAGAAGCCTTCTCCCTGGGGGAGAAGCAATTAAACCCTATCCCAAGAGTAGAGAAAAGAGACAGAAAAAAGAAGAGCCCGAGCCCGCTACAAGCTTTCAGTGCAATAGGAGATATTTCTTATGTAAATTCTCTGAACACACTCAGAAGTTGGCTACAGGGGTCCCAGACTGAGGACAGAAGCTGACCCCAAATCAACTGCACATTCTAAAGCAAACAAAACACAACAAAATATACGGAAATTGCTTTCCATTTTTTAAGAAAGTGGGAAAATACTTACAAACTGTGTTCAATAATTCAGTTACCTAGAGCATCATACACTAGAGCATTAAAGAAAAAGGAGTCAAGAATCACCTCCAGGAAAAAACGGGGAAAACTTTTCTCCCCCAAAATTTAGCTCGCCTTTATCTTCAGTTCGTTTAGGAAAGCGTGTTAGGATGAGAAATAGTTCTCAAATCTAGCCTTTAGTCCACTTGCAAACTAAGATTGCTTTGGCACTGATATCAGATGCAGAGGCAAAGCAAAGCAAAAACTGCCTTTTTTCCTTCGTGATCTGGGAGCTATTTATTGTCAAGTTTATGCCTAAATGGTTCCTGAGCAGGAAACAGGTGACGTGCAGGAGCAGGTGGAGCGGCTTGCTCCCTGCCCATCATCACATTGGCTGTGGTATGCCTGCGCTGTTTTTTTTTCTTCTTTTTAATGTATTCATGCCTGAAAAGTGAATTTGATATGACACATGATAATCTATGAAAATGTTAATCAATACAAATAGTTTAAGCTGTCATCAAATGCACTTCTTTAGTCAATACTCATACCACTGAAAACAATGTCACTGTCACCAGGGCTTAATTTGCACAGCACTTAAATATTGGACTCTGTGCATCAATGCACTCTTCTTCAAATACTGTAGGTAAACACATTTTCTCCCGATTTAAGGCTGAAGCACTCAGCACGCATTTAGCTGAGCCGAATCCTCCCTTTTGAATACCTTGATAGGTCCACTGGAGGGCAAAATTAATACTTAATTGAATCTCACAGTCATCAAAATAATCAATACTTTTTTATTATTTATTCTTTACAGTCTGTTGACTGTTTCAAACCTCTGAGGGAATGGTGGAAAGGATTCATGGCTTTGAAACACTGTCATTTAACAAGGTAATTTTCAGTGGGGCATTAGGGGTTGTGAAACATATAATAAAACAAAAATGGTGGCTTATAATAGGAAGAAAGAAAAGAATTATATTTCTGCCATCTAACAAAACAGGATAAATAAAAAAAAGCAAGTGCAGAGAGAGAGCAAGGCAGGAGGGGGATGCGGGAGAGAGAAAGGCTGGCTTTTGAAGGGTTTTATCATATCAAGAGCAGAGCTCAGCTTTCATAATGCTGACATTTCTCATCCTGACAATCCTAAACAAGTGGAAAGGATGCGATCGCAGATATCATCTTTCATCACATTCCCCAGCCTAAGAACCAACATGACAGCTCCTCGGCCCTTTACACTGTTAATTACTAAATAAAATACTACTCTCTGTCAACATCAGATTATTGTAGATAGCAACCACAAACATTCCTCCATTGTTCCCCCCTCTGAAACTGTGATACCTACCTTGAACTCTTTAGAAAATAGATTAGGCTTGTCTCAGTATATTGTAAATATTTGAAATAGAATCAATGTAATCAATGTGGTCGACCCATGGTATTGTCAATCTAAATTTACGGGTGATAGATTAGTATCCCAGGCACTGGGTATGTTGGCTAGATTTTAGAGCAGTTGGCATTTGGGGGTGGAGAGAGACTGACAAAACACAAAGGAGAAGGGAAATTCTCAAATTTCCCCAGAATTTCCTCCTGTATGTTTGTTGTTGTTGTTGCTGCTGCTGCTGCTGCGGCTGCTGCTGTTCTGATTTAGTGAGTAGTCTGGGCAGAGTAAGAAAAGGAACAGCACTGGTTATCTCATGATATTTATAGTGCGCTCATCACAGAATATAAGAATGCAGGTTTAAATTCTAGAATAGTTTTTTACTTCCTAAAAGGCTGAATACCAGAGTGTGTGTGGGGGGGGGGGGACATCCCATCTTGCTGGCTACAATACTTATTTAAATATCTTCCAAGGGATGTTGATGATGAACTTCTGTTAGGAATATAATCCTGTAAACCACACAGGATTATTCATGTGTCAATGACTATCAGGGAGGACGTAAAGAGGACGTAAAGTTGTGAAGGGTCAAAATTGAATCCTGAATCTCACAGAAGAGCTGACATGAAGCTACCAAGTCAAGTTGCACTTAAATGTGGCAAAAGTGTGCAAAACATGACCTGTCAGATAGTCAACTTTCCTTTCTTAAACTACCTTTATGTACTTCATACATGGGTAGAGTGGCAACTAGTGCTTATCAGTGACGTAAGCTTTGAAAACAGTTTGTCATTAAAGTGCTCATTTGAGCTTTCATTTTACAAAACACTTTATAGTTCCCATGTCATAGCTAAATATATATGCATATATATTTATACACACACACACCACACACACACACTCACACACACATACCACACACCAAACACACTCTCTCACACACACCACACACACACACTCTCACACACACCACACACACACACTCTCACACCACACACGCACACACCACACACACACACACACCACACACACACTCTCACACACATACCACACACACACACTCTCACACACACTCTCACACACACCACACACACACATACCACACACACACACTCTCACACACCACACACACACACACACACACACACACACACACACACGACATGGTTAAATAGCAAACCCCTAGCAAGTCAGAGAGCAGACAGCTTTGAATCACAGCTGCAGTCACTGGGAGGTCCATTTGAAAATGTGCCACAAGCAATAATCACTGAGTAAAGACTCACTGGTGATTGGGGGAGTGCCTCTTTCAAGTAACACTGGTGTCTCTGGAAAATGCTATGGTGGTCTGTGAAAACTTTTCTGCGAAGAACAAACAGGATATCTCAATATATACCCACATAGTATCTTGAAGAAATGTAAGACAGCTATAACCTCAATATTTCCAAGGATTTCCACAGCAACAAACAGGAAAAGAAATGGCTGAAGTGAAAAATTAAATACCAAGTAATGAAACTTTCACGCTTAATCACTTGAAATGTTTTAATTACTGCAGTAGAAAAAATGAAGGCTTCTCTGCCATTTGGCTATCAACATTGGCAGGAGAAAGTAGCCCCACATTTAAGAGTCAATGGAAGAGGAGCAGTGCCTATTCCCCTACAGGGCACATGCAAGAGTCATTAGAGACTGGAAAGGACAAGGCAGTGAAAAGGGAAATAAGAATGTAAGAAACAGGAGATAAGAAATAATAATAAAAATAAAAATTATTGCATTAGCAAAATTTGAAGACAAAAATTGCCACATCCTATAGTGAACAGCAGGACTGTGCCTCAACAGCAAACCAGCATGATGCTTACTTAGATCTCCTTCAGGTATGCTTAAACACAGTGAACCAGTCATTTAGTGTCTTTGCCAGACAAACTCTGCAGATGTATCTGCTGTAATACAAACTAAGCCAAGTGTTACCCATATTTTATGAATGAGGAACTCAAGTTCAGTGAGGCTGAATGGCTTGAGCCTAAGACACATGACTGAGTTGTAAGGCTATAATTCTGGCTTTAGTAGATGTTGCTCTTCATACTGCCCAGTAACCTTTGAGAGGGACACATGTTTACCCCAAGGCCCGAATTAGAAACCAAAAAGTCAGCACGGCCACAGCTGGCATTACATCTAGATAACCCTTCCAGAGTGGGCTGTGTGTGTTATCTTCTTCCCTACAGAATGGAAGACAAAACATGTCTCTGGCTGGCTCTGCTTGAGCAGAGTGCATGGAGCAATGCAGTCCAGGAGACAGGACACTGGAGCATGTTCAGTACTCTGACTTATTCAGTGTCCCCTGTAGATAAGCACAGCAAGCCATGCAAACACTATCAGCCTTAATGTTCTCATTTTAGAAATTAAAAGGCTGGAATGTGACAGTGTTTCTCATGAATCATGTCCTAAAACACTTGTCTCAAAAATATTCCATGATAAAAGTTCAGTTGTGCCCATCCAGTGTACATCCTTGTTCAGTTTAATATATCTCATCAGGCTAATTTCTACTGTGTTTTAACATAATTTCCACTAGAGAGCTCTCCATGTGATTCTGCCTACATTTTATTGGTAAGTGACTTCAGGACACTGTGTTGCTTATAGAAAATCCAACATGGGCCTTTGGCAGGTTGCTAAAAATAATGCCAGATATAATATTATATTTATATTATGTATGTAACAATAATAATAAAAAAAGAAAACTCTCAATTGAAAAAAATAATGCCAGATAAAGAAAGATAAAATAATTCAGCTCAATATTTTCAGTATGTTGATAAAATTTTTGGAAGCATAATCACTCTCATTTTCCAGTCAGAGAAAGCCGAGAGAGTGGGATTAGGAATTCAGCAAAGCACCCGTGTCCAGCGGCAGCCACTCAATGGAAATAGCCACGCCCCTCTTAGCAGAACTTGAGTTAGGTCCAGCATATTTTTGTGAACAAACCAAGTATGAAACTGACAGTCAAAGGTGCTTTTGGAGACAAATATAAATAACTCAGGCAGTCCTCAAAAAATCAGTGAAAAATTTCTTCGGTTGTATGATAAAATGACCTACACCAGAATTCAGTAGAAATACTGCCTATTTCATAAAGAGAAAGTTTTTTTTTTATTTTCCCAATCTAAAAATACATATTTTCATCTAGGGAAAAATATAGAAGCAAATTATCTATATTCAGTTTAATATGTGAACACAAGATCATACTTAGTGTGTAATTTTTCTCACAGAAAAGAGGAAATTATCAAAATAGAAAACAATTTTAAAAAAAAGAAACCATTTATTAATTTATAGTGGGTTTAGAGAGCAGTCATGTCCATAGTGAAGTCTGTTATTTTAGACACTGAGAAACAAGTTTTCTCTTTCTTTCATCAATAATCACGCTAATAGTTCAGTTCTCAATCTATCTAACATATTGAAGAATATTTTCTCCCCAAGTTTTAACAATGACCTGAAATCTGTATCATAATGCACTTTACAAACACTCCACAGCTGCCCTTGAAGAGAATCCTTCTGTCATGTGCACAGACAATGTTGACGTAAAGCTGGAACTCTTTTCTCCAATCAACAGTTTTAACGCTCATCCTTTCCCTCTATTCCTGTATAGTTAGAATAGTGAAATTTACATACTTCTATCCTCAAATACATGCGTGAAACCAAGCAAGGCACTCGAAATTCAAAAAGAATGCTGGACTCATAGAGTGGCTCTCTAAAAAAGCTGTGGGGAAACGCATGGCTGCTCCTCACTTTAGTAGGAATTACTCACAGGACCGTGAGTGAACCTCTGTCTCTTCAGTCTGTTTGCATATCAAAATGACATTCTATATCTCCCTAAAATATAGTGAGATTCAAATAGATACTGCCTGTGAATATGTTCAAAGGATAGAGTGTATTGTAGAGGTAGACCTTTTTCTACAATACTGCTGTCCTACATAAAGCCATTGACTTCGGTTAATTATCTCTCTGTGCCTTTGATTTGGAGTAGGAGTCACTGTCACTCAAAGAGAAGAAGATTCTTCTGTTTGCTGTTAGTGGATCCACTCCCTACTTCCAAGGCCCTCATTTCCTGAGTACTAGCAATGTTAGCTGCTACTTCTCTCAAGGAAAAGAAAAAAAAAATTATAACATCTGGTGTCCCTGTTAGGAAGATGCCCTGGGATGACATTTTGCTACTTGCTCTATCTCCAGACTTTATCTAGGCACTATTTGCTTAAGATCAATGCAGACTCATCTGGAAGGGGGAAGACATTAAAATATTTGATTACAGGGCTGGAGAGGTGGCTCAGTGGTTCAGAGCACTGTCTACCTCTGCCAGACGTCCTAAGTTCAATTCCCAGTAACCACATGGTGGCTCATGACCATCTATAATGTGATCCAGTGCTCTCTTCTGACATCCATGTGTGCATGCAGATAGAGCACTCATGCATTAAATAAGGACAAAAATGTTGGCTTTTGTGACTGGGGATGACATTTCTTTTGCCGGGGGTAAGTTTAACGTATGACTAACTTAAGCATCTCTTTCCTCTAGTAGAACATTAGGTACATGAGTCACTGCCCTTTCTTCCTAGAGTCCTTCTCCAGGTGTCACTTATTTCTATGCATGCTTATACTCTAGAGGTAACTCAAACTCAGTTCACGAGGACAACACATAACACATATCTGATCACAAGTCAGAAGCAAAACCACAGATACACAATAACCAGACAAATATGAGTTTATCTGTTCTAGGCATCTACAACACATCTGTACAAAACTACTGTTAGACACGTGTCATCTAGAACATTCCCTTGAGATTCTACAGTGTCTTGACCTATTGGAAGTTAGTATGACTGTATAGACAGTTTGTACGGATGGGGCTTCATGTCTACTTGTGTGGGAAGAGAGGGAGACACTGATATTGACAACCTAATAACACCATCAATTCGATTTCTGCTGTCTCGTGTAAAAGCATCGATAAGAGCTCAATCTGGATCATATGGATTGGCTCTTTTGGTAATGGGGTTATGCAGCAATATTGATGCTACATACAACTACCCTATATTCATATAATCTTCATAATCTCATGGCTTCAATTGGGCATCAGGCCTTAATCAGAGTACAGCTCCAAGAAAAGTAAATTTGCATTTAGTAATTTCAGTGGACAGCTGTTGAGGAGTTAGAAAAAGAGACTATTCAGTCTGGTCTAACTAAAATTTATTGTCAATGTCTTAACATTTTTACATGTATCTTGGGTATTTTTGTGATTGTGCATTCATGTGTATTCAACATCCAAAACTTTTGCTAAAGTAAATGACATAGTGAACTCTCAATGAGAAAATCTGATCATAAATCCAGGATATTCAAGCCAAGGATTAAGGTATCTTAAGATTTTTTAGAGATTTGCTTTTGGACCTCAAAAAGAGTCAGGACAACTGCTCTTTTGTACAAAGTCTTCAGGATACTCAAAAATATCTTTTACTGGGCCTACCCACATTACTTTTCTAAGATATTTTTTAAATTGAGTGTGTGTGTGTGTGTGTGTGTGTGTGTGTGTGTGTGTGTGTGTGTGACATACAGCTACTTATGGAAGCTAGAAAAAGATTCTGGATCTCTAAAAGCTGGAGTTAGAAGCAGTTGCGAGCCACCTAACCAGAGTGCTAGGAACTCAACTCAAATCCTGAATTACTGGGCCATCTCTCTAACCTTCTGTATTGTGTTTTAGATATGACAAAGTCATAATAGATTTCCTATCGGTTAATCTTTAGCAGGCAGAATCCTCAATACTGAGCAATGTGTCTGTTACAAACTAGGCTCCCAATCACAACATATTTTGATTGATTCACTAATAGTAAAAGAAGCAAGGGGGAAGAGAAGAAGGAGGGGCATGAGAGAAGAGCTGCCTTCACATTGGGCAGCAGAGAAACTCAACAAAAGAAAGGCTGCAGAGCTCAGTGTGGCCCCAGGGAACAAAGGGCTCTCTTGCCTCTGGGTCTGGCTCAGGTCTCCATCTACCTGGGTTTTCTCTACAATAACCTATTCACCACACAATAAATTGTTTTTCCAGCCTGTTAGCCACTCAAGAGTTGTTTCTAAAAACACACACTGGTATTTGAAGGTTGATTTAATTATGAATTTTCCAATTCTGTCATTTAAATAAATATCTTAAATATGAGTGCCTCAAACTACATCCTTCCTTCAAAATGACCAAGCTAAAGACTTTTCTTTACAAAAATATTTGCTTTTCCATATTTCTGATTTCCATAAATAAATAGAAAAATCCATCCTGCCCCCTGCTGACCAATTAATAATTCTAAAACTCCAGTTCAAAACTTCCCTTGTCCATAGTATCTTCTGAGTAGGGTAAAAATTTCTGTGTAATATGCCAGGCCTGATCTACCTCTCCTGTTGGATGCCCTGCTGTGTACTCTGTAAACCATAGAACATGCTATTCACATTCTGGTGTTGCAAAATTGTGAAGATGATTTTTCTGGCATGTGATAATAAAGTATCTAGGGCCATGTGGTCAAAATTGAGCACAGACACACCCTGGTCTACAGGGAATTCTCTCTGTAGGCTGCTTCCCTTCCAGGTCTTATGATGCTGCACTTTCTGGTCACATGGTGCCAGGGGTGAGTGTCTGGACACTGGAACCAGCAGCCTGTGTTCAGGCATGAAGTCACCTGCTCTCTGCGGGGCTTGGAACAAGGACTTACATCCCTGAGCCTCCAATTCCCTGGGAAGAAAATGGGGGTAATAATAGCATATGCCACATGGGATGCGTTTACAGATTAAATAAATAATTCAAATAGCGCTTAGACCAGGCTGACTGCCTGGTAATAAAAGAGATTTCTCTATTGCTTGCTCTGTGCTCTTTGTTTACTGCCCTCTGACAAGGTGTGAGAGTTTGGGTACCTTAGTAAAGGGAGCTCCTTAGCCTTCATTATATTTTCAAAGAGACTCTGATCCACTCCCTACACATACACAAAAATAAACTAGTCAGTAAACACTGCTAAGGAGCCAGTCAGCCTTTGGATCTTCCTACTCCAAACATCAGGAGAGTGTGGGGCACACACCAAGCCCCCACTAAATAGTCATTGATTTTATTTGAAAAACAAAAACAAGAATCAATATCTATAAAAAAAGAGAGAGAGAGAAAGAAAGAAAGGTCAAAAACCTGTTAGGTTTTTTTTTTTTTTTAAACTAAATTACTCTTAAGTCCTTTAAGAAGGAATTTACTCCATAAATTCTAAAGGTTTATTATTTTAAGGAATAAGTAACTGTCAGAGGACTGTAAATTCTGTTGAATTTTATCTCCAGATTAAGATAATATCTGGCTTTTAATTTTATTTTATAAGTTTGATGTCTCCACGTTCTTTAAAGGGGCCATCCTACTTTGTTCAAAAGGCCATTCATTGTCTAATTGATTTCCCTAATGTTCCCCCAACCTCAGCCTGACACAGCCTGCTGGGACCATTCACAGAGCTTCTCCTAGCTGCTTCCTTCCCTTCTCAGAGCCCAGTTAGCGAGCTTCCTCTCTTTTACCTTCGGCCTGCACATGGCAGGGTCCAGCCCTAGCATTCTTTGCCCTCGCTAGCCCTAGCATTCTTTGCCCTCGCTCTCAGCTCTCCGGGTAATCCACTCTCCTTTAATATTCCAAGGGTGACCCTTGACTGTTCTTTGAATGCTGCCCCAATTCAAAAGGCTTCTGAGCTTTTAAGAGAAGCAGAGATAACATAATTCCAAGGAGGTGGGGGAGGGTAAGGAGGGAGAATGATTGGAAAGATTATCTAAATCTCTTCTCTGGGCTCTCAAGAGTACATGAGCTGGGTAGTTTGTGGTTTACAGGTTGCTATCTTTATTAGCCACTGTTAAAATTACTTTGCGGATTTTCCCCAACTCAAACTACACGTAGACTTATTTAAGTATTTCTTTTAACCTCTAAACTTTGAAATGGAGGGGCTGCCTAAAAAACAGAGCCTGCTTAAGACAAAAAAAAAAAAAAAACTGATGAAATTCAACGGATATCTACTGACAGTTCACTCTGTACAAGGTGTTCTGAAGACTACTGGGAAAGGAACATTCAAGAAGGATCTGCTACCACCACAAATTTTGCTGGCTGGTAAACACTGGGAAGGAAGGAGGAGAGGCCCTCAGCACTTGAGATGGGTGTCAGTCAGCATACTTGCTGTCCTTGTTAACAGGAGCTGGTACTTGCTGTCCTTGTTAACAGGGGCTGGTCATTCTGTGAGGTGCTAATGTGGCACACACTAGCCAAGTGGCTGGTCTGCAGTGCATGCACTGACACACAGCTCTATTATGAGTAAACATTTAGACATCACCAAGGTTGTTAATGAACATGTTGCTCCACCCAGAGAACCTTAGGCTTCTCTAGACTTAAGTCTTGGTTTGACAGAGATCATCAGCAACTGGTGATACAGGATCTCCCACTTGGAGAAGCATACTGAAGGAAGGCTCCCACCCAGCAGTCAAAAGCTGTCCTGATGATGGGGCAGAAGGAGTATCTCAGTGACTATGTCGTATCCAGAATTCAAGAGTTGTTGACTGAATACCCTCAAGCACCGCTATATCACAGACTTGCTAATGTACTGATGAATGGAAAGCAGACACATTATAGTCTATTAGGAAGTCACCCTCATGAAAGCATTAAAAATTAGATGTTTTTATAAGGTCTTTATAAACAGTGTTTTAGTTGGGTTTAGACGCCTCCATTTATATGATTCCTGCCTCTTGACTCCTAATTCACTTGGATTTCATTTGTTTCAGTTAGTGAACAAAGACAAGTTTAATTCATGGAAAGCTGAATTTGTCCCAAATCTGAGCATGTAAGTGGGCTCTATGACAATGACATACCCGTGCCCCACATTAGTGTCTGTGTACACTGCTGTACCAGTGCCTCAAAGAAAAATCCGTATGTGAAATCTGGCCTAGTGTACAGCCATGCTCCATTCTGCTCCATCTAGCTTCTAACCTGAGCTCCCCCGTGCCCAACACACACATGTGCTGTGCCTAAAATGATTGCTATTTGCTGTATGGAAGGAATGAGAAGTGGAAGATCATTTCTCGTACTTTCTCACCCACTTCAACTACAAGGGCCCGCACCCCAGCTTCCTCTGGGCCCACACTTTTCTTCTGGGAAACAAAGCTGTCTAGAAGCCTTGCTCTTGAGTTTTGTAATTATGACTAAACATTTCCTCGTTATGTCATGCAAAACTAATCATACCTGTGCAGTACCTTGCAACACATCAGCAAAAAAGTTTTGGTTAAAAATAAAATCATAAAATAAACTCAAATTAGCTTCAGATAAACTAGGGGATGAATTTCTAAGTTTTGTTTTTTAATTTAAAATATCTAGCCAATTACAATGGGTTTAAAAACGTTGAACATGTTTCTAAATATCCAATAAAAGATAGTTTAATCTGTTGTTGTAAAGCAATTATGGAATTTATTTTTCTTGTTTAATTTTGATTCTAGTGGTGTTTTAATGCTAGTTTAAAAAATATATATATCTGTGAGTACTACATATGACAGAAGTATATCACTAAACAAGACATAGAGTTCAAAACTCTTTGATGCTAAAAGTATAGTGCTGAAAACCAATAAAAGCCAAGTAAATGATTAAAGAAATATCACAGTTATGGGTGGTAATGATAGCTATGAACAAAAAAAAAAAAAAAAGCTGTGCTGGTTGAGGTTCAGGAACAAATCCTATGATATTAAGTCTTTGTATGAAATACCAGTCTTTGCATTTAACCTACACACATTTTGATATATTTTTAAATAATCTCTAGGTTTCTTAGAATATCTGGTACAGTCTAAATGCTATGCAAATAGTTATAGTGTATTGTTTAATGGGTGAAAAAGATGGAAAATGTATAAATTTTTTTCAAATATATCTAAATTTTTTTCCTTTTATTTACCAAGTGTGTCTCTTTGTGTGTGTGTGTGTGTGTGTGTGTGTGTGTGTGTGTGTATTTGTGTACAAGCATGCTCACACATAGATGCCAAAAAACAATTAATGAGAGTTGGTTCTTTCCTTTCATCATGTGGGAACCAGAGATTATGAGATTTTGTATTGACCTCCTCATCAGCCTCAGCAGCAAGCACCTTTAAACCCTGAGCTATCTTGCTAGACCTTTAGACACATTAAAAAAAAAATGGTTTTTTGACCTACATTTGGTTGCATAGACTATCACAAGCCATGGATATGGATGTCCAAATGTATTTAGTAACTAAAATTATCTCACAGGAAGGGGCCCTTAGACACACACCATGGAGAATGGAAGAATGGTCATGTGGATATCATAGAAAAGAAAGGTTGTGTCTTAGGAAAGTTTGGGTACTCTCTAAGGACCAAAAGTTGACAGTGGCCAATGGTAAGCTCACATGGGGGCTCTGGGCCAAGGGGTGGACTTGGGATGTAACCAAACCTGACACAGATTCCTTCGTCCGTCCTTCACGGTGACTGACATGTCAGGATCAAACTCCCCTTTCACAAGGTTGTTTTAGAGGAAGGTAAACATACAATGGAAAATGCATGGTAATTGGGCACTAAATGACATTGTAATTGAAAACATAAAACTGCAATGAGGACTATTGAGCAGTATGACATTGTTAATCTTATGTACCATGGGAAAAAAATCATAAAAACTCAAATTTAAGCCACTTTTATAAATTTTTTACCCCTATATCCATGAAATTCATTTAATTTATCTTATGAAATCAAACAAATGAGCCATTTCTCCATTTATCTGTCTTCCTGGAACCTGTATTGGCCACTTCTTTACCATTTGAGTTTGACTAGATTATTGGTGATCAAAGGAAAAGTGATAAACTCCAATATCCCTGAAGTCCAGTCTTGTTAACACTGGAAGAACTCCCTGGGTAGTCTTTAAAAACTCAAGATATCAGAAGATAGAAGTATCTCCCATGCTCATGGGTTGGTAGGATTAACATTGTAAAAATGGCTATCTTAACAAAGTAATCTATAGTTTCAACACAATCCCCATAAAAATTTCAATACAATTCTTTACAGACCTTGAAAGATTAATACTCACCTTCATATAAAAAAACAGAATAATTTTTAAAAACACTATATGATTAAAGAATTTTCAGAAATATCACCATCCCTGATTTCAAGTTGTACTTTAAAACTATAGTTAAAAAAACACACACACACAGAATTGGCATAAAACATATCAGGTTGATTAACGGAATTGAATCAAAGACCCAGATATAAATCCATACACCAATGACACTAATTTTTGGTAAAGAATACAGAAATATTATAGAAAAAATAATGCATCTTCAAAAAAATTATGTTGATCTAATTGGATGTTGGCATGTAAAAAAATCCAAATAGATCCATGTCTATCATCCTGCACAAAACTCAAGTTCAAGTGGATCAAAAGCCTCAACATAAAACCAGACACACTGAACCTGATAGAAGAGCCTTGAACACATTGGTACAGTAGACAACTTCCTGAACAGAACACCAGTACTACAGGCATTAACATCAGCAATTAATAAATGGGACCTTACAAAACTGAATAGCTTCTGTAAGGCAAAGGACACTGTTAATAGGACAAAAAAAGCATCCTATAGAATGGAAAATATCTTTACCAACCCCACAGCTGACAGAGGGATGATGTTTAAAATATATGAAGAACTCAAAAAAACTAGGCATCAACAAACCAAATGATTTCCTTAAAAGGGGGATACATTTCTGAACAGATAACCTCAACAGAGGAATATCATCAGATGATTAGAAACAAAGAAATGTTCAACATTGTTAACCACCAGGGAAATGTGAATTAAAATGACTTTTAAATTCCATCTTACACTTGTCAGAATAGCTAAAGTAAAAAAGAAACTCAGATAATAGCTCATGCTGGTGAAGATGTGGAGAGAATAACAATCCTCTATCGTTGATAGGAGTGCAAACTTCTACAGCTACTTTGGAAATCAATATGGCAATTTCTCACAAAATCAAGAACCAACCTACCTCAAGACCCAGTCATATCACTCTTGGGCATATACTCAAAGGATGCTCCATCCTACCACAAAGACACTTGCTCAACTATGTTCATGGTGACTTTATTTACAATAGTCAGAAACTGGAAACAGATGTCCTCAACAGAAAAGTGATTTTAAAAGATGTAGTACATTTACACATTTATGCTCAAATGTTAAAAATATTATCATAAAATGTATAGGCATATGGATGTTACTAGGAAAGATGAGTGAGATAACCCAGACTCAGAAAGACAAATATGGTATGTGTTCACTTATACGTGGACATTAGCTGTTAATTAAAAGATAATCCTGCTATGATTCACAGACCCAGGAAGGCTAAGTGATGAATATTTCTCTAAGGAGGATGCATAGAAGTCCTTGGGAAGAGAAAATAGAATAGATTTTGTGAGTAGACTGGGGACAGATAAGGATAGGAACTGGGGGGAATGAAGGGGGTGGGGGATAAAGGGAGAAAATACTGAGAGAGACACAGAATTTTGAGAGAAAGTGGGATGTGGGTGGTCTGGAAACACAGTCCAGTAGAACTCTCAGAAGAGTCAGTAGAAATTTCACAAGACTAACCCTAGTGAGGACTCCTAGTAATAGAGAATCCAGAGCATGAACTGGCTCTCTGTAACCAAGCAAGGCTTTCAGAGGTAGGACTAGGACACCAACCCAGTAGCAAATCCTTCAACCTATAATCTATCCAGTCTGCCAGATGTACCGGGGAAACAGAGACTCACAACTTGTGGCAGTGGCCAACCAATGACTGGTCTAACTTGAGGCCCACACCACAACAGGGATCCCATGTCCAACACTGCCCAGGTGACCAGGAATGAAAGCTGGATAGCCCAGAGACCTATGGTTGAAAAAAATCAATAAAATGATTTTTAACAATATCTTTATATACTCCTCGATCAGTGCCTAGTTCAATCATCATCAAAGAGACTAGTGGTAACAGTTGATGACTTATTATGAGATCCTCAGGCCTACACTGGGCAATGTCAAGAAGCTTCTATATTCTTCATGATTCTTCCATCTGTGTTCTTCAAATCCTGCAGACCATAACCCTTTTTAGGGTGCAGTCTCAAGCTCTCTCTGTAACTTGTCAGGTATCTCAGAGAAAGAAGCTCAGAGATCTCTTCAGGTAACAAGGCTTTTGGAAAAAAATTATGAATACCAAATGTTTACCTACAGAACAGATTAAGAAGGAGGTGCTGCCAAGTTTCCCAGCATCCAAAAATATCCAGTCATGCTTTTTGTTTTAATTTTAAATAAGAGACAAACTTTTATAATTTTCTCTTTTTCTGCAACTTTACTTACAAAATTTGGGTTCTTGAACTGTTTATTTTATAGTCTATATTTTAGATTTTTATTCTTTCAAAAAGAATAAAAATTCTTCAAAAAAAATAAAAATATTCTGCCATATTTCATCTTCAACTCTTGATATCAGCTTTAAATTTTAATTAAAGATTATAGGACTTGTAGAAATTTCTGAAAATAGTATATGTATATATATACAAAACACACTGTCACATATATTATGAATAGATTCATTATTTTTTAAAAATGGTTTTAGAATCAGATTGTATATTTTAGTTAGTATACTGTTTTTAACATTTTTAATTAATTAATTACTGTGTGTAAATGTATTTGTATCTATGTTTGTGATAGGGTCTTCTTATGCCACCCAGGCTGGCCAGACTTGGCAGTACTCCCTCAATCTCTTGAGTGCTTGATGTACAATCATGTACCTTCATGCATAGCTGGTACTTGGTTTTACAATTCAGTTTCCCATTCAGTGAATATTTATTAACTGTCTATTGTGCTCTTTGCTAGCTCTTTGGGTGATAAAGATGAGCTAGGTAAAAGAAACTGTATTTGCCTTTATGCACATCATCTAGGCTCTCAAAATAATACAGTATCAAAAACTGAGATTCCAAGCAGTTGCAAAACACTGAGAATCATGTTGCATGATTTAGTCTACTCTTTAAGCTACAGAGTTAGGACAAAAGCCTTAGAAACCAGATATTCATGCATTAGGTGAATTTCTACTCAGGTGAAAGAAAAAAATTAGAGTTTATATTCATTTCAGTATTTCAATTTTGTGTTGTATGTTTTAGTGGCAAAACATATAACATAAAAACCATAAATGTGTATATGTTAGGAATATATTGTAAAATTATTTTCACTCAAAGTTATGTTATCAGAAACTATAAAGTCTCTTGATTTAAAATATGTCTAATTATTCATACAAAAATAAAATCTTGACAGCTTAAAATATATTCCTGGGAGTAACACTGCAGGTTGAAAGAGTGTGGACCATTGCCAAAGCCTTCAAGATCAAGCTGTGGAAAATTTATACTCCCAGTTCACGAGAAAGCTTCTCTTTGTATTATATGTTTAATATTTTTCTAATTTATTAGTTGGAATGTGGCATTTTATTAATGTTTTAATTTGCATGTCATTAGCAAGGTTAAAAATTCCAAGTTTATTGGCTAGTGAACTTCTTCTTTATGAATTACTCACATCTTGTGGATCTGTCTGTTGGGGAATCTCAGGGTTTTTCTCCAGAAACGTGGTACAGCTGTACAGAAGCAGTAATTGCCGAAGTTATAACTGACACAGTGTTTTCAGCACAGAAGTATGATATGTATATGAATATATTTTATATATAAATAGAACATATACATATATTAAATATGTACATATTATATATATAAACTTATATAAGTTTTATATGAGTTTATTTCTACACTTTTCATTGATCAGCAGTGTTATTTTCCTCATTTCATTGAAGTTAAAATTGAGAATATGAGAGAAAAAGAATACTTGGCAGATTTTTTTGACTTTAAGTTGGGTGCATCCCAACTTTTTTTCTTAGCATTTGGTTTTTACTAATGCTGGTTCTTTAAAATGGTTAAAACCTTTTTATTCAGTCATCTTTGTCTTTCATGTTTTATTCTGTTGCTTTTATAATTAGAAACCACCCTATCCACAAAAAAATATATGTACCATTTCTATTTTGTATTTTTTTAAAATATTTTATTTTTCTGGGATTTTTCTAGGTGTGTGGCATTAATTAAAAATCTGTTTCTCAAACAGTGGAATTTTAGAACACAATTAATTGAGTAATTTACTGGCATATTATAACTTCATTTGCCAAATCAGAAGCTAAGGACTCTCAAGTTTGTATTAAAATAGTGTGTGTGTGTGTGTGTGTGTGTGTGTGTGTGTGTGTGGCGTTATTTGTACTAAGAGGATTTTTTTCCTTTGGGGAGCTTTAAAAACAATTCCTTAAATTTACCATAGAATCTAAGTCATTCATGTTTCATGTAAGTTCACCTGTTTTTTCAAGTACATTTGAATAATATTATTTGTAATATTACTTTTTCATTATTTTAATCTCTCGCAGATATTTTGTCACTCCTTCTGTCTAAAAAAAATGATCTATGGTTTTAACTTGCTCCAGTTAGATTTAGCCAATGTTTATTTTACTGGCTGTTTCCCCCACATTGAACTAACGCTCTCATTTATCAATATTTGAAACAAAGTAAGCTATTTATATTTTTATTATACATTTATTTCTTCAAATCCTTAAACATCTTGATTTTCACACTTATTTAGATTTCTTTTGAAGGAGTAAAGAGAAGCTGGAAGGTTGTAAAATTATTATATAAAAGAATTCTCATAGTTGTCTTTGAAATCATTTTTATTCATGGTATGTCCTGTGAATTTTTTTTCTGGTTTTTGAAAGAACAATAAATTTAGAGTTGTTTTAAATTTAGAGAAGTTTAAAGTTTTACTGATTATTCAGAAAATATAACAATTTTATTCATTTTTGAGTTGTTTCTTTGTTTTTCACTTTTGAAGCCTACTATTTAGGTCAGTTCTGGGGATTATCTTATGAAAACATAGTATGTTCTAAATTTATACAAATTAAAATTTAAAATTATGCCTTATGTTATTTAATATCATTGTTCACTTTGAAGTCTAGCTTCAGGTGACTGTCTTATGCAAATTAGTTATCAGATCCTGATTTAAATTTATTATATTGAGTTTCTCAGATTTTCTACTTTATATATTTTAAATTTTTATTTGGTTTGTAGTGTTAAAGAAATATAATTCACTTTGTACTTGTTAGCTTACCTTGAATTTTTATCTTGAATTCTACTTTACCTTGAGTTTTACCAACAATAATTTTCTAGATATTGATTTTACTATTTTTATATTTTAATTGTATCCCTTTCTTTTTTAATTTTATTTTTTAATTCTTTAATCCATATTTTACAGTCCAGACTTTATCCCCCTCCTGGTCAACTGTCCAACTGTTCCACATCCCACACCTCCCCCACAACCTACACCCCACCCTCTCCAAGAGGATACCCCCATCCCACCAGACCTTCCCACTCTCTGGGACCCCAAGTCTCTCCAGAGTTAGGTGCATCTTCTCTGACTGAGTCCAGACCCAGTGTTCCTCTGCTGTTTATGTGTTGGGGGCCTCATATCAGCTGATGTAAGCAGCCTGGTTGCTGGCTCAATGTCTGTGAGATCCTGGGGGTCCAGGTTAATTGAGACTGCTAGTCCTTCTCCTTGGGGTCCAGGTTAATTGAGACTGCTAATCCTCCTACAGGGTCACCCTCCTTCTCAGCTTCTTCCAGCTTTCCCCTAATTCAACCACAGGGGTCAGCAGCTTCTGTCCATTGGTTGGGTGTAAATATCTGCATCTGACTCGTTCAGCTGCTTTGGGGCCTTGTGGAGGGCAGTCATGATAGGCCCCTCTTGGAAAGCACACCATAGCATCAGAAATAGTGTCAAGCCTTGGGACCTCCCCCTGAACTGGATCCCAATTTGGTCCTCTCACTGGACCTCCTTTTCCTTGGTCTCTTCTCCATTTTTTGTTCCTGCAGTTCTTTCAGACAGAAACAGTTCTGGGTCAGAGTTTTTGACTGTGGGATGGCAACCCCATCTCTCCACTTGATGCCCTCTTTTTCTACTGGAGGTGGAAGTTCCCTTTTCCCCCACTGTATAACATTTCATCTTTTTGAATCCTGAGAGTCTCTCACCTTGCAGGTCTCTGGTACATTCTAGAGGGTCCCTCCACTTTCTACCTCCTGAGGTTGCCTGTTTCCATTCTTTCTGATGGCCTTCAGGGCTTCAGTCCTGTTTTCCCCCACAGACCTGATCTTGTTCTCCTTTTACCCTCCTGTCCTCTCTACCATCTAAGTTGCTCCCTCCCTCCTTTCCTCCCTCCTTTTCCTCATGACTGCTTTCTTCTCCCTCCCAAGTGGGATTGAGGCATCCTCAATTAGGCTTTTTAGCTTGTTAGCCTTCTTGAGTTCTGTGGATTGTATCCTGGGTATTCTGTCCTTTTTTGGCTAATGTCCACTTATTAGTGAGTACATACCATGCATGTCCTTTTGGATATGAGTTAGCTCACTCAGGATTTCTTTTAATTCAGTGCAAGATTGTATTAACATATTTCATAAAAGTTTAAAATATTTATGTTTAGTGTCATAATCAGTACTTTTATCATATTTTGCTTGCTAGGGTTTATTCTGTTTTGTGTTTGTTTATTTTTTACTTTATTATTGTTTTGGACTTATATTAATTTTAATTTCAATTATCATTCATTTGTTATTTCTTTTGCTCTTTTTGCCTCTTAAATGTCTTTTTCAATTGGTCTTTGTCAGAAGTTGGAAAGTTCTTTAATAGGTAAAAATTAAAATATGTATGTACATATGACTTTTAGTTTTTAATCACTGTAGTGAAGAATATAATGAAATCATTTAAATATTACTCTTTACAATATTTGATGAATCCATGTCAGGGAGACACACACCCATAATCCCAATATCAGGAGGCAAGATGACCAAGAGTTTGAGGCTAACCTGGGCATATACTAAGACTATGTCTCCAAAACTGAAATTCATTTCCAGAGCTTTTTATTTTTTTTATTTTTTATTTTTTATTTATTTATTTATTTATTTATTTATTTATTTATTTTTTTTTTTGGTTTTTCGAGACAGGGTTTCTCTGTGTAGTCCTGGCTGTCCTGGAACTCACTCTGTAGACCAGGCTGGCCTCGAACTCAGAAATCCACCTGCCTCTGCCTCCCAAGTGCTAGGATTAAAGGCGTGCGCCACCACCGCCTGACTTCCAGAGCTTTTTATAATATGCAGTTAACAATACACACTCCATTGAATTTAGAAGTGTATTCAAAATTCACTACTGTTGAAAATACTTTATACTTTGAAGCCCTCTCTTTTAGTGTAATTTTGTTTCTGCATCCAATTCTTCAACTATGTTTGGAATTGCTGTTCAACCTCTGTGTTTAATTAGCTTCAAACCCAGCAACAGTGCACCAAGTCCATGTGCCTTCTATCTTTACCATTTTAATCTTGATTCATCTTAACTTCATAGTAATTTTTAAAGATCACGTGACAATGACATGCTGCCCAAGTCCTTGTTAATCTGATGATATATTTCTGTTGCTTTCATGCATTAAAGATGTCTTAGGTGACTAAATTTTTTTTCTAGTGCAGCTTGTGGCTCAGATTCTTCAGAGACCACTTAAATGTCTGACTAAATTTGTTTTTCAATAAAGATATTTGGAACCTAACCAGACTGTTGCTCTTTCCAGGTAGCATTTCTTTGCTTCCAGTAGTATGCTTATATAATTATTCTTTTTCTCTTTGTTATTAAAAAAGAAGTCCAAGGTATCTCTAGGGTGAGCTTTATCATTGATTTTCTTAGAATGGAGAACCTCCTCAGTCTTCTCTTCTCAGAAATGCTCCTGAACTTAATCCTTACCTTATTTTAAATTCTTTTCATATCATCTTCAAAAGCCTAGATTGCTGATCATTTTACTTCATTGAATTTATCTGTCTTCATGTAAGCTCCTCTGGCCTAGTCACTACCTTCTTAAACACTGATAACAGCTTATATTTTGATCCTCTAATGTTAATTTTTCTCATTTTGACTTATCGCTAAAATGCTTTCCTATTTCCGAGACCTCTGCTTTGCATGCCACCCTGCTGTCTTTCCCCTTGGCCTTTTTTTATGATAATGATTTCTGATCTTATGGTAGGAAGGCTATGAGTTAAGTCTGCCAATAAATTTTCTAAAGCTTTCCTCTGTCTTAGCACACACTTTATTTACAAGTTTTCTGTTTTATTGAGTTTGTAACTATGCTGACTTTCAGTATTTGTAGCATCTTTATAAGGGTCTAAAATTGTGGGGTCTTTTGTTTTTAATCTATCCACCAGAAGAAAGTTATTCACACTATGATTTACTAAGCCCAGATGAATGTTGGCCTATTTTCCAGAAGCCCATTTAAGTGGATCACCAAGTATTCCTCAGATTTAGCGTAAGCACACTGTGATATATTCCTGGCTCCATTTTCAGAGTCCCCCCCCACCTCCTATTTACTGTCATTGTTTGAAGGAATGTGTCATACGAGAACTTTCACCCTAACTTTTGTTTGTTTGTTTGTTTTTTATTTTGTTTTGTTTATTCGTAGGACTGGCTATGCTGGACAAGATCTCACTACATGGATCAGATTGGCCTGGACTCGTTATGTATACTAGATTGTCTTGATCTCAATAAAATCCTTTACCTCTGTCTTTCTTGCTTGGATTGCTCCAGGTATGTTCCACCACCCTCAGTTGTGTACTATGGTTATATTAATATAGCAAAAGAGGAATTCCTCTTTTCCTGATCTACCTGTCTTACTGACACTGAAACTGTACCTGACAAAGAATGCTAACCAATATGTGGGATACTAATGCAGGCCTGACTCAGGGTAACATCCATGTGTCAGGATAGTGTAGGTAGCTGCTACCTTCTACTTATATTGCTACTGTTCATAATACCAAAATAATGTGACTGTATATAAAAGTATCAAGTAGTAAACATATGTTCATGATGACTCAAAAATATGTTATTCTGTGGAAAGCACATGAAATGTAGCTTGTTCGTCAAGCTCACTCAGCAATTCTTCTCAAAGCACGGCTTTGCCAGTCACTAAGGTCCCCAAGATCTTTGAAGGAATCTGCAGGATCAGACGTGTTTTCAGCACAACAGTGTTATCATCCTAAGTCTTTCATAATTACACTGTGTTGACATTTACACTCGTGATCCAAATGCAACTGTGGATGAAATTGCTACTGTCTTGGTACAAATCATTACAATGACATCAAATGACAGCCATACATAGTCTCCTTGGAAGTCATGGTGAAATTTAGCAAAACTAAGCAGCCAATGTGAGTTTAAAAGACCTTATTGGAGTGCTACAGCTATTAATTGTCCTAAACAGAATCCTTGAGTACATTTTTTTTTTTTAAAATGTTCTGTGCTGTGAACTGGGACGTAAGAAAATAAAGTACCTTGGCTGGATGCCAAAATAGAAAGATTGTCTTAGGAAAAGCACTTTTGTGATTGTTGAAGCTGTGAACATGAAAAGGAAAAGAACCCTGACACACTATAGTCTTCGGTTCTTCATCCTTGTCAGGCACACACATTATGGGAAATGAATGAAGTGAGCCTGTCACTGCAGAGAAAACAGATGAAAGAATTTGTGGTTAATAATAACATTTTTATGCATCCAGAAAAAAACAAACAGAATTTTGGGCAATGTTACCATCACCAAAATTTGATAATTTCCATCCTTAGAGCCTTTTTTCTTGTTAAAGTAGTGCTGAAATACCTAATATGATTTTGATATTATATAATGGGCCAGCATTGGAAAGACATTCCCAGATGATCAGTATCTCCTGTTACATAATTATGTATCAACAAAAGAACCATCCAAAATGCAAAGCATGAGAAGGCATTATAACTTAGTGAGCTCATGAGTTTATTACTGTACATTTTGATTCCACATTACAACTAAGCTTTACAAAACTATTGCTTTTCACATTTTGTCAGGATTTAGTGTGGCGTCATATAATAACCACAATTGTCCTAAAACACTATGAAAATAGTCCTTTCTAACACAACTGCATATCTACCTGGCTTTTAATTTCTTCATAAAACTCAAGTAAAAACATCACAACAGAATAAATGACTGATAGATTTAAGACTCCAGCTATCTTATAATTTGTCAAAATCCAAAACATTATCACTGTTCTAAGGTACTCTATTTGAAAAAAATACAGTTTTGACGTGAAAAGTTATTAGCATACAATGAATTTATCACTACTTTAAAATTCATTTAAATATGTCAAAATTAATTTCCTTTGTTAAGTCTTGCTTTATGAATATAAAACATTATTCACATAAGTAAAAATTCTTTGCAGTTTTCAATATTTTTGAGAATATGGTGTATGCAGCCAGAGAGATGGCCCAATGAGTACAGTACAAATGAGTCCAGGGACCCAAGTTCCAGCTGTAGAACCCAAGTTACATAAAAGCAGATCATAGGAATGAAAACATCTCATCCCAGTACAGAGACAAATAGATGTCTTAGGGTTGCTGGCCGGTCACTATAGCCTCCCTGGTGAGTTCCAGGCTAGAAGATATCCTGTCTCAAAGAAAATGCAGACTGCACCTAGGGAAAAATAACTGAGACTGTTCTTTGGCCCGGATTTCATGTACCTGCACCTGAATGCTCAAACACCCACACTGAAGAAAACAGGGAAGAAGAGATGGATGGAGGGAGGCAGGGATGAAGGGAGAAAAGGAAGGAAAGAGGGATAGAGAGGCAGTGTGGTTCTGAAATAAAAATTTGAGAACTACTTCTTTGAGAACTACTGCTTGATAGGAGGCATTTATTTGTTTATTTATTCATTTATCTATTTATTCTAAAGAAAACAGCATGGTAAAATGACAACAGTTTTCTTCCTCTATCAAATGGCAGCACCCTGGTAAATAAAGAATCAGATATTTTGCTCACCTTTTAGTCACTCAACTTGAGGGACTAATTGAAAGTTGATCCCAACGCACCTAAAAATAAATCTCTTGCTTTTGCATCAAAAAATTATTTTTAAAAATCAGATATTTTGTTCAATACTTATTTTGAGATAGTAAAAAGTCATCTCAGATTCGGAAAATAAATAATAAATATCTGAGCTATTCAGCATACCTAAGTATTTTGCAAATTTTTATGTTTTGTGGTCCTTAATTATCATAATGGAAATTTGGGCAATATTTAAGATATAATTTACATGTAGTAAAATTCAACATCTTAGCATACACTCTAGGATAAACAGTTTTCAGTTTGCTTACAAATTATGCAACAGTTGCCCTCAGTGTACAACTCAGCACTTCAAAGTGAAACCCTTTAGCTAAGAGTTCCTTATCTTCACTGAGAGCTAAGAGACACTAATATTCCCTTATCTGTAGACTCTAACCGGACACTCTATACAAATGGACTCACGCAGAGTGTGGCTTCTATTTATGGCTTCCTTAGCTTAACAACAGAGTTCATCCACGTTATGGACATATAGCATTTTTTTTCCCTAGCCATTAACCAATCAATAATGAGTTGAGTTACTTCCTTTTTAGTTATTATAAATATTGTTGATGACCATTTATAGAGAGGCTTTATGCTTTCAATTTTCTAAGAACAAATTCAACTGGATAATTTCTGGACCACTAGGAAGTATTCATTTGATGTTTTACTTTCCTGAGTTAAAGCCTCAAGTGCTAATGTTCTATCATGAAGCTATATCCCTAGTCCTCCTCTGGTTGTTCATTCGGAGATAGAATCTCACAAAGTTGCTTACACTGACCTTGAGTTTGAGAGCTTCCTGCCAATGTTCCCAGAGGAGCCAGAATTCCAAGCCAGAACCACAAGTCCTCTTTAGCTTCTTATGCTGAATTTTTGGAGGCACAAACTGTTTCCCACAGTATCGACTGTGCTTTCCACAGGGGATTGTTCCATCTTTTATTGTTAGTGCCCACTGGCAGTGTATGAGGGTTCTACTTTTCTCATATCCTTGGTGACACTTACTAGCATCTCTCCTTTTTTGTTGTAAGTATCCTAATGAATATGACCTGGCACCCTATCCTAATGAGTTATTTTACATCTGTGCATTTTGCTCATTCACTTTAAATACTAGATTGACTTTTCCGAAAGTTCTCTTTGTCCTTTTGAGTTCCTTAGAAGTACATACTTCTCTAGGATGATCCAAGAGTTCTCAATGTGGAGTCTGTCTCCAAATTAGAAATCACATATATTTGTAAATATATTAAATATTTCCTTTTCTTTGTTTTTTATTGGATATTCTGCCTATTTACATTTCAGATGTTATCCCCTTTACTCATCCCCACACCAGGAATCCCTATCCAGTCCCGCCTCCTGCTGCTTCCATGAGGGTGTGCCCCCAACCCATCCACCCACTCCCCTCACCCCACCCTCGAATTCCCCAACACTGGGGCATCCCACCTTCACAGTACCAAGGACCTCCATTCACACCAATGCCTGACAAGGCCATACTCTACTGCATATACAGCTGGAGCCATGGGTCCCTCCATGCGTGTTCCAAGGCTGGCAGTTTTGACCCTAGGAGCTCTGGTTGGTTGGTATTGTTGCTCTCCCCACGGGGCCGCAAGCCCCTTCAGCTCCTGCAGTCTTCTCTCTACCTCCTTCATTGGGAACCCCATGATCAGTTCAACGGTTAGCTGCAAGCATCTGCCTCTGTATATGTCAGATTCTAGCACAGCCTCTCAGGAGACAGGTAATAGCAGGTTCCTGTCAGCATGCACTTTCTGGCATCAACAACAGTATCTGCATTTGTTGACTGCATATGGGAGGGATCCCCATGTAGGGCAGTCTCCAGATGGCCCCTTCTCCAGTATCTGCTCCACACTTTGTCTCTGTATTTGCTCCCTTGAGTATTTTGTTACTCCTAAAAATGACCAAAGCACCCATACTTTGGTCTTCCTTCTTGAGCTTCACATGGTCTGTGATTTATTTCTTGAGTATTCTGAGCTTTGGGGCTAATATCCACCTATCAGTGAGTGCATACCATGTGTGTTCTTTTGTGATTAGGTTACCTCACTCAGGATGATATTTTCTAGTTCCATCCATTTGCCAAAGAATTTCATGAATTCATTGATTTTAACAGCTAAGTAGTACTCCATTGTGTAAATGTACCACATTTTCTGTATTAATTTTTCTGTTGAGGAACATCTGAATTCTTTCCAGCTTCTGGCTATTATAAATAAGGCTGCTATGAATATAGTGAAGCATGTGTCCTTATTATATGTTGGAGCATCTTCTGAGTGGGATCCCCAGGAGTGGGATAATTGAGTCCTCAGGTAGTACTATGTCAAATTTTCTGAGGAACTGCCAGACTGATTTCCAGAGTGGTTGTACCAACTTACAATCCCCCTCCCCCCAAGCAATAGAGGAGTGTTTTTCTTTCTCCACATCCTTGCCAGCATCTTCTATTTCCTGAGTTTTTGATCTTAGCCATTCTGACTGGTGTGAGGTGGGATCTCAGGGTTGTTTTGGTTTACATTTTCCTGATGACTAAGGATGTTGAACATTTCTTTAGGTGAGTATTTCCTCTTCTTGAAGCTTCTTCTCGAAGCTTCCTTATCCATGATAAGGTGACCCATTCTTTGGCAGAAATTACAAAAACAGTCATGTTCTCTCATTGGCTTCATACTGTTTTATTACCTTACTAGAAAAAAAAGACACACAAAAACAGCCTAAAATTTTTTATATACTAACCAGGCAGAAGGTACATATCTTCAATTCCAGTACTCTGGATGAAGAGCTGGTGGATCTCTGTGAATCTGAGGGCAACCTAGTCTACAAAATGAGTTCTAGTACAGCCAGGGTAATACACAAAGAAACTCTGTCTTGAAAAACAAAACAAACAAACAAACAAACAAACAAAAATGAAGTACTGTAACATCTTCTTCCCAAATGATGGTCAGTTTTTACATTTTTATTTTTCTAAATCTTTGACATTATTTCTTTCTTGCCAGGAAAAATTGAATAATAATTAAATTTCATAAAATTCAGATTGTATTTATAAAATAAAATTTAAAAGATAAAATGAAGATTGCAGGTGTTAAAGTCATTAGTTTTGGATATTTAATTAATAAATCTTCTTGTCAGGTGGAAGTTAACAACAATTCGTATTTTTAGATATTATTTGAATTACATAGAATTTTAATGAACTATCCCAACATGAAACTGATATGTAGCACCGTATTAACACATCTAACCATAAAAAGGAAAAATTCACCTAAAAAAATGTTCAACATCCTTAGTCATCAGGGAGATGCAAATCAAAACAACCCTGAGATTCTACCTCACACCAGTCAGAATGGCTAAGATCAAATACACAGGGGATAGCAGAGTTCTTCTAATACTTTGTAAATAATAGAGTCATGTCATCTGGTACCTGCAGTTCCATATTTCTGTGACCACAGTTTTACTCATCTCTAATTTCTGATTTCAAAAGTTAAAGAACTTAAAAATGACAAAACAATATAAAAATTCAGACTGACAAAGGCAATGATTTTATCATGCATTTTAGAGGGAGCACATAGAAATTGTAATATCAAAAATTAGTAATAATTTGAGATTGTTGCAGAAGTGCATTTCTGAAGCATGAACCTCTGTGCTGCAGGAGAATGGTTGGCTTATGCCTCTGCCTGACCTCCTCCTAATATACTGAGGTTATCAGTTAAGGTTCATTTCTCTCCTACCTTCTAACCCCACATTTGCTCCACATCAGGTACCACCTTTATGTTTGGGGGGAGTGTTACTGGCTTGTTTGTTTAATTTTTATTTGTTGATGTAGATATGGTGATGTTAAATATGACATCATGATGTAGGTCAAGCAGGCTTTGAAATTATCATCCTCCTGTATCCATCTCTGGAGTACTGGAAATATAGATCTGCCCCCAATGTACCCATCAGGAACTCTTCTTGATCTCCAAATTCTTCATTAACTCTGTGGGGATCTTAGTACAGAATTTAACAGGATGCTGTTATATTGCATTGTGAAATATAGGATAGAATAAAAGAATTTCTCAAAGCATGGGAGAGAGGTATATGGTAAAATTGGAACAGTGTCTCTCAATTAAAATGAGAGGTGGTGGGAAATACACATTATTTAGGGCTGTATGGAATGGGGAACATCTAACAGTGTGAATGGAAGAGAGATCAACTTGAGTCTATCATAACTTAGAAGTAGAGTGACTACATTCCTGCAGAGGTCATTAACTTCTGCAGTTCTAGTTTCCCAGGGACTAAATAAGTAGGTATGTTACTTAACTTTAGCTGCCAACTTGTCATAAACTAGAAAAGGGAACTTGGAAAAGGAAACTCCAAATGAGAAATTTCCTAGATCAGATTGACCTGTGCCCTTACCTGTGAAAGACATTTATAACTGTTATTTGATATGAGAGGGTCCAGCCTCTGTGAGTGATGTTATTCCTAGGAAGGTGGGTCTGGACTGTGTAACACAGGTAACTGAGCAAAGTAGAGAGAACAAGCCAGTAAATAGCATTCCTCTGTGCTTTCTGCTTCAAGAGTCTGCTTTGGCTTCCATCAATGATTGTGGTGGTTTGAATGAAAATGGTCCCCATAATTTCTTAAGGAGTGACACAATTAGGAGGTGTGGTTGTGTTGGGGAAAGTATGGCCTTTGTGGAGAGAGTGTTTCACTATGAATGGACTCTGAAGTTTCAAATTATCAAGCCAGTCCCAGTATCTCTCTTCATGCTGCATGTGGATCCAGATGTAGAACTTTCAGCTCCCTCTCCATCTCCTTGTCTACTGAATACCTGCATGCTTCTTCCTACTGTGATGATAATAGACTGAACTAACTGGAAACCAGCCCCAATTAAATGTTTTACTTTATAAGAGTTTCCATGGTCACAATATCTCTTCACAGCAATAGAAAGCCTAACAAAGACAGTGATAAGACAAAACCTGTGAGCAAAACAGGCCTTTTCCTCCTTAAGTTGCTTTGGTCATGTAATTTTATCAGAGTAACAGAAAAACCAACTAGGGTGGAAGTTGGTACCAGGAGTGAGATTCTCACTCTGATGACTTTGACAGTGTTGTTTTTCAGGAGAGGTATAGAAGCAGTTACAAATTTGGGCTGGAAAAAGTTGTTGAGTGTTTACAGCTTAATAGGCTGTTTAAAGGCAAATGAATGTGAAGTTTAAGAGGAAAGCAAATACTTCACATTCATATATCAGTGTCTGGACTATCATTTGGTTCTTATTTTGGACAAATATAGAATTAAAACAAAATATTTTAATTGGAAACAGAATTTAACAAGGAAAAGATAGAAGGAAGAGTTCATGCTTTGAAGAGGTTAAAAAAAACAAACCTGCCATATTCTCCCAACAGACATCCATAAGGGACAGCATTCTGAATAGAAAACAAAACCTCACTAACCTTATTTATTTCATACCATCATCTATAAAGGCCTTTTTCTGTTTGATATACTCCCAGGGATTTCTTTGTTGTTTATGTAAGTTCTACTTAATACTATTTTGTTTTTAAACTTCATAATAAAAAACTGCATCATAAATTCATGATATATTCTTAATTATTATTATATGCAAGAACACACATATTATTTGTATATATATATATATTTGTGTGTGTGTATGTGTGTGTGTGTGTGTGTGTGTATCCTACTGAGTCCTTTAGCTTTGCTTATATGCACATGTGTCCAGTGATGACCACTTGAGACTGAGCAAACTATGTGGGTATTCATCCCTGAAGAAAACCGGCTTTCCTTTTCTTGGTAGCCACATGCTACCTGAAGCTCTTTATCTAGGCATAGGACCATGTGCATTTGACCCAAGAGATTGGGAATAACTTAACTAGCCTCTAACAAGCTGCTACTGCTAAACATTGATCTTCAGGAGGCTAGGAAAGCATATGGCAAGAACAGAAAAGCCTGTGAATGATGATTTGAAAGGGCCATGACTAGTAACATAAGCAAAAGTAAATATTTTAAAATATGGTCAACGTGTGGGTGTAGAGTCATGAAAACTAGAAAGGGGTCCATGAGAGGGGTAAAAATCTTTAGGGGAGCTGGGAAGATGGGTATGATAGTAACATAGAGAATGGAATACTGGGAGTGAACAGACAAGTTTAAGGGAGAGAGAAACAAAGGATGATAGGAATATATATGTGCTCTTTTCCTTTTCTACAGCTCCAGCACAGTAGCCATCTTGAATGACACAGTAACCATCCGAACCAAGAAGTTCACAACAAACTGTCTGCTTCAGGGGAAACAGATGGTCATTGATGTCCTTCATCCTGGGAAGGCAATATTACCAAAGACACAAATTGGGGGAAAGCTGGCCAAAATGTACAAAACCACACCAGATGTCATCTTTGTATTTGGATTCAGAACACACTTCGGTGGTGGCAAGACAACTGGCTTTGGCATGATCTACGATTCTTTAGATTATGCAAAGAAGAATGAACCTAAACACGGACTTGCAAGACATGGTCTTTATGAGAAGAAAAACACCTCCTGAAAACAGCAAAAGGAGCACAAGAACAGAATGAAGAAGGTCAGGGGGACTACAAAGGCCAATGTTGGTGCTGGCAAAAAGCTAAAGGAGTAGATTTGCGGTGAGTCAATTTTCTGCTGTGATGTGCAGATTTCTGAGAGAACAAATAAATTAAAAAGCTTCAAAAAATATGTATACATATACGATAAATTTATACTTGATAAGATAATATAAAGTAAAATAAGAAAAGAACTTGGGCATAATTACTCTCTGTGGGCTAATAAAGCTGCAGCCAAAAGACAAAGGATATTAAATATACTACCCTGGTGTCATCTGTGAACTACCCCCCTATGGTTGTACGTTATAGTGGTGATTGGCATTGCTGCTGGTTGCCTGCCAGAATTAGGGGGTAAGATCATATCACTGAAGGGACAACACCTCCTTAGTTTTAAGGCATATAAAGTTGAAAATTGACTAGAAGCCTTAACAGTGCCTGAAGTCCTATGCTGGGCGCTGGTAAAGAATTGCACACTACAGTCTTACTTAGCTGTGGAGCCTGTGTAAAACAACATAAACTGGCCAGGAAAGATGAGCCCACTGGTGTAATAGAGGTAAGTCTGTTATGGGAGTAGCCAACCACTCTAAAATTGTATTTGTTTCCCACTCCATTTGAGGGAGTTCACATTTGGTTCTGTAAACCCAGTCAAAAACCCAGGAGGAGGTTACATACCCTAGTGGAGAAGCAATAGATACTGTCTTGTTAAATTAAAATGCTGTGCCTTTTCAAACACTAGGTTTGCACCCAAGGTGTTTTTGTCAACTTCTTCTTGTCTGGCCAGTGGCAACTGTCAAAGTACAAATAACAAATGTCTAGTGAATGTCTAACTAAAGATGGGACATATGTATCACCCCTTCCTATGTTCAAAGAACGTTGCAGAAGAAGGTGTTTCAGAAGAAAGAACCAGAGAAATGATAGGGAAAACATGGCATGCTTATTTCCAGGCAGGAAACTGAGTTTGCATTCCTGAACTCATAGTATCTGTGATTGTATAAACAAGATCTTCATAAGAGTGACCCTGTCACCACCTTTTCATGAAGAGGAGAGGGGCTCCCCACTTCTGCTTAAAGATTTGTATTCAGTTAAGGGTCAGTAGGGGAGAGAAAGACATTTTCTTCAGTAGTGTAGCCACTGATAAGATGTCAATAATCCTATAAACAAACTCTCACCACAATTAAACATTAAAATAGAAGAGTAAATAGTTAGGAAGAGCAAGGAGATTAGCAGGAGTAGAAGAACAAGAAAAGGTGATGGAGGAGAGTGAATAGGATTAGAATATATTACCTTAATGTGTGAGGGTGTCATCATGAAGCCCATTTCTCTGTCTAATATATAATAAAACATTTTTAAAGATTTATTTATTTTATGTATGTGAATATACTGTCACTGTCTTCAAACACACCAGCAGAGGACATCAGATTCCATTAAGGATGATTGTGAGGCACCATATAGTTGCTGGGAATTTAACTCAGAACCTATGGAAGAGCAGTCAGTGCTCTTAACTGCTGAGCCATCTCTCCAGCCCACATCTCTTTTTCAAAGAAGAGTAGGAAAAGCCAAGATTCAGCATGGCTCTGGCACATGTTGAATGGATAATGGGTGGATGGATGGATGGATGGATGGATGGATGGATATATATATATAAATGAATAATAGCATTATTTTTCTTAAAAGTGACTGTGATGGCAATTCTTAGTTGTCAGTTTGATTGCATCTGGAAATCACTAAAATCCAAATGACTGGGCACACTTTGGAGAAATTTTCTTTCTTTCTTTCTTTCTTTCTTTCTTTCTTTCTTTCTTTCTCTGGATTATCTGACGTGGGAAGACCAATCCTAAACCAGGATGTTTTGAGGTGGGAAGATCCACCTTATACTTCGGCCATACATTCTCGTGGCAGTTTATGTTAAGAACAGGTAAGGAAAAATGTTTGTTCCTTGCCTGCTTGCTGTCCCTCTCTCTGGCAAGTTCCTTCCTTCACTAATACTAGAGCCTACTTCTTTGGGACTCTGGAAAATCCTGAAGACCAGCTGAAACATCCAGCCTTGTGGACTGAGCAATTACTGGATTCTCAGACTTTCTGTTGATATATATTCATCCCATCAGTTCTGTTTCTGTAGAGAGACCTAATACACTGAACTATTGAAGCATATGACCACATTGGCCACATCTCTGCTGTGCAATCAGATACATGGAGCTTTGAAACGTTCCTTCCCATTTACTGTCTTTATGACATTGTATTATCAGTTTTTCTGTGCCAAAATGTTTCTCATTCTTTTAAAAATTGTGGCTATGGTGGCTACCTTATTGAATCACTCTGAAGATTAAAAATGATAGCCCTCATGCCAGCCTAAAGCTAACAGTGTATGCTAACATTGTAAAGACACAAAATCCAGAACTAATTTTCTGTTCTGGTTCTGAGACTCCTAAAAGTATGTTCAGGCCACCTGATAGGTTACATATGGTGCAAAGGATCACTTGATTCTCAAATAGTAAACAGTGAACTATTCAGCTACTGACATAATTTTGATAAGACTAGGGTCTAGGCTGTTAGAGCTCATAAATATGTGAAAGTTAAACAAAGCTAGTATAAAGTTTATAATTAAATGATAAACCTCCCTGTCGTGTACTACAATGATACTGTCAGCTTCAACAAAGAATGAGTACATAATGAAAAATAAAATACACTCCTATATGCTCTATTTGAACAAGCACCTAGAGTCAAAGCCTTTCACAAACTTCCTGTGTGGTACAATGTGTGATTTCTATGCCTAGACACCTGTCTACAGTCCAGACCATGATGGCATGGTCAAGTATCTCTAGTCTTAATGTTATATAAATATTGTTTCCACCACCTTTGATTAGTTTATAAAAAGCTGGTTCTGCTTATGACTGGCCAGAGAAGATAGGAAAGCACAATTTCTAATTCCAAGCCAGGAGTCCCAGGTAGAGAGAAGAGAAAGACAATGAGAAAGTAACATAGAAAGGCCTGGTGGAGAGACCAGGAAGATTCACCACAAAGTTGCAATGAGAAAGCAGACATAAAGACACATATGGACCAGAGTGAGCCAGGGTAAGACCAGGTTAGCAAGTAATGGGGTACTTGTCTGGATATTAGCAGCCTGATAGGTTAGAATAGCTCAGAATCTGCCCAACATAGTGCCATCAGCTTATTAATAAAAATATAATGTTTCTGTGTCATTTACTCAGGAAGTAAAACAGACTATAGAAAGCATACAAACAGAAGATATTTGAGAACATAGTGGGTTTAAAACCTCCCCCCCAAAAAAATTCATTACACTTTCTCTCTATTTCTCCACATACTAGACCCACAGTGCTTCTGAGAACATGCTCCTGTAGCTGCTTTCACAGACCAAGCCTCCCTGAGACCTCAATAAAACAAATCATCTCCTACAAGAATCTCTAGAAGTGTTACTAGATGCCTGATTCAAATCCATACTCCAGGAGCCTTGGCTTCTGTACTTTTGCACTTAAGATTCCTATCTCAAGGGAATCCCTGAAATACACAAGAACACTAACATGACTATCTCATGAATATGTTCATGTTTCTTTCTCTACTTTTCTCTTTTTCTTTTTCTTGACTCTGATATTTACATGTGTGCACTTACCAGCAGACTAATGAGCAGTGGCCCTTCCTATATATTCTGACCAAACCCTTTAAGCATATAGTATAAAATGTTAGACAGAAACAAAGCTAGCCACCCGCAGGTCTGAGCTAAGTAAAGGCTGGGAGTGAGTTATCTGTTCTCAGTTTCATGATATGGACTGGAGTCCATTCCTTTTCTATCTCCTCCTTTAACTATAATGCTTTTGTCCATTAAAAAGCTATTCTAAGTAAAAATCTAATGATTGTTTGCATTCAATTATAGAATAATAGAAATAGATCTAACTCTTATCCCCCTACATATTTGCAGCCCAGCTCAGATCATTAGGCTAGGCTGTGGATGGTGTCTGTAGTTTACTTTGAGCATGGGATGTGAATGCTCTAAGATGCCATTGCTAACAGAGAAACAGAAATCTGTCAGTTGATAGAATGGACAAGTCACAAATCTTTTCCCCAAATGATAACTATAAACTCAGACATATGCATCAAAATGAGGATTATGATGCTATAGAAACACTAAATCCTCAGGTCAAACTGATAAATACTTATTGGGGATATACTGAACTTTGGTAAGGTATTTCTGTCTGACCTGCTCTCCCTCTTAACAAATTTATTTTCATGGTGGTTCTATCAGTTGAGCAGGTGCCAACTAAAAGCAAACTAACTGAGAGCAGTGGCTATCAATGTAAGCAACAACCTCAAAAGCAAAATGCCTTAGTGTCCTAACCTAAAATTAACAGAGAGAAATGGCAATGGAATAGCCCTGGAGATCCGTATTCCTGGCTGAAAGAGGCTGCACCTAACAAGAAAGACCAGAGGAGACCTAAGCTGTATACACATTCCTGTCTCAAAAGGAGCCTATGTGGTTTGCCAAGAAATTTTGCTAAAGTCTGGTGTAAAGTAAAAGGAGCAGAATTCAAAATGGCTTGACCAGGGATGTGTTTTTGAGTCACTCTGACACATGGACCTGAGATGCTGAGAGATCTAGAGGCTAAGAGTCAAGATCTACAGTCTCTACCCAATTTCTTCCCAACCCTGGGTTATAATGCAGCAGACTCTTAAGAATTTACCTATACCAAAAAAAAAAAAAAGCCAGGATCAAAAGTAAGTGTTTTAGTTAGAAGAGATGACAGAGGTTCTGGTTAGTCAACAAAATGATGGACTGGGTATTAGGACTATCTTGTACCTCACTGGTACAATTAGGAATAAGTATGCTCTAACTGTATTTTGAGAGAAAGGTTTTACTTTAACAGGAAGAGTGATATGTAGGAGGAGCTAAGTGGGAAGGAGTATTGAGAGGCAGAGATGGAGTAAGGAGAGAAGATGAAGGAGAGGAGAAGCTAGGTGATGAGAGAGAGAAAGAGAGAGGGGGCATGGAGGCAGATGTTCACATGTCTCCACCAGTCAAAGATAGTTTTTATATCTAGGTTGGGTATTGGATTACACTTCTGATTGAGCATTACCAAACTTATAAATCCTTTGATTAACATTTTTTAAAAAATGTATAAAAGCAAAAAGGAAAGAGGGGCATGGGACATTTTCTAGGGAGGAGAAATGGGGAAAGTGGATGGCATTTTAAATGTAAATAAAATATTAAATTAAAAAAATAAAAATAAATGTGTCTCCTACCCCCCCCCAAAAAAGAATTTACCTATACCATGTAGTTTTTATCACAATTGCTCTGTAATACAGCTTGAGGTCAGGGATGGTGATTTTCCAAGAAGTTCTTTTATTGTTGAGAATAGTTTTTTCTATCCTGGGTGTTTGGTTGTTCCAAATGAATCTGCAAATTGCTCTTTTTTACTCTATGAAGAATTGAGTAGGAATTTTGATAAGGATTGCATTGAATATGTAGATTGCTTTTGGTAAGATGGCCATTTTTACTATATTAATCCTGCCAACCCATGAGCATGGGAGATATGTCCATCTTGTGAGATCTTTGATTTCTTTCTTCAGAGACTTGAAGTTCTTGTCTATACAGATCTTTTACTCACTTGGTTAGAGTCACACCAAGATATTTTATATTATTTGTGACTATTGTGAAAAGTGTTGTTTCGCTAATTTCTTTCTCAGCCTGATTATCCTTTGAGTAGAAGAAGGCTACTGATTTCTTTGAGTTAATTTTATATCTAGCCACTTTGCTGAAGTTGTTTATCAGCTGTAGGAGTTCTCTGGTGAAATTTTTGAGGTCACTTAAGTATATTATCATATCATTTTCAAATAGTGATATTTTGACTTCTTCCTTTCCAATTTGTATCCTTTGACCTGCTTTTGTTGTCTAATTGCTCTGGCTACTAGTTTGAGTACTATACTGAATAGACAGGGAGAGAGTGGGCAGCCTTGTTTGGTCCCTGATTTTAGTGGGATTGCTTCAAGTTTCTCTCCACTTGTTTGCTGTATATTGCTTTTACTATGTTTAGGTTTGTTTAGGTTTAGCCTTGAATTTCTGATCTTGCCAAGATTTTTAACATAAAGGTGTTTTGTATTTTGCCAAATGCTTTCTTAGCATCTAATGAGATGTTCATGTGGTTTTTTCTTTGAGTTTGTTTATATAATATTTATACATTGATGGATTTCCATATATTGAACCATTCCCTGGGTTGAAACCCAATACAGGCAGGTAGATCCATGAAATAGAATTGAGGATCCAGAAATGAACACACACACCTATTGTAACCTGATCTTTGACAAAGGAACTAAAACTATCCAGGGGGGAAAAGACAGCATTTTCAACTGGTGGTTAGCATGTAGAAGAATGGAAACTGACCCATTGTTATCTTCTATAACAAGGCTCAAGTCCAAGTGGACCAAGGACCTTCACATAAAACCAGAAACACTGAATCTAATAGAAGAGAAAGTGGAGAAGAGCCTCAAACACACAGGCACAGGGGAAATTTTCCTGAACAGAACACCAATGGCTTATGCTCGAAGATCAACCATCAACATATTGGACCTCATAAAATTGCAAAGCTTCTGTAAGGCAAAGGGCACCATCAATAGGAAAAAAAGACAACCAAAAGATTGGAAAAGGATCTTTACCAATCCTACATCTGATAGAGGGCTAATATCCAATATATACAAAGAACTCAAGAAGTTAGACTCCAGAGAACAAAATAACCCTATTAAAAATGGGGTACAGAGCTAAACAAAGAATTCTAAAGTGAGGAAAATCAAATGGCTGAGAAGCACCTAAAGAAATGTTCAACATCCTTAGTCATCAGGGAAATGCAAGTCAAAGCAACCCTGAAATTCAACCTCACACTAGTCAAAATGGCTAAGATCAAAAACTCAGGTGACAACAGATGCTGTCGAGGATGTGGAGAAAGAGAAACACTCCTCCATTGCTGGCAGGATTGCAAGCTGGTATAACCACTCTGGAAATCAGTCTGACAGTTACTCAGAAAATTGGACATAGTACTACCTGAGGACTCAGTTGTACCACTCCTGAGCATATACCCAAAAGATGCTCCAACATATAACAAGGACACAAGTTCCACTATGTTCATAACAGTCTTACTTATAATAGCCAGAAGCTAGAAAGAACCCAGATGTTCCTCAACAGAGGAATGGATACAGAAAATATGATACATTTACATAATGGAGTACTACTCAGCTATTAAAAACAATTAATTCATGAAATTCTTAGGCAAATGGATGGAATTAGAAAATATCACCCTGAGTGAGGTGGCCCAGTCACAAAAGAACACACATGGTATGCACTCACTGATAAGTGGATATTAGCCTAAAAGTTTAGAATACCCATGATACAATTCACAGACCATATGAAGCTCAAGAAGAAGGAAGATCAAAGTGTGGATGCTTCAGTCCTTCTTAGAAGGGGGAACAAAATACTCACAGGAGGAAATATAGAGACAAAGAGTGGAGCAGAGACTGAAAGAAAGGCCATGCAGAGACTGCCCCCACCTGGGGATCCATCCCACATACAGACACCAAACCCAGACACTATTGCAGATGTCAAAAGTGCTTGCTGACAGGAGTCTGATATAGCTGTCTCCTGAGAGGCTCTGCCAGAGCCTGAAAAAATTGGACTGAGCACAAGGATTCCAATGGAGGAGATAGAGAAAAGATTGAAGGAGCTGAAGGGGTTTGCAACCTCATAGGAAGAACAACAGTATCAACCAACCAGACCCCTTAGATCCCTAAGGGACTAAACCACCAACTAAAGAGTACACATGGAAGGACCCATGGCTCCAGCTGCATATGTAGCAGAGGATGGCCTTATCTGATATCAATGGGAGGAAAGGCCCTTGGTCTTGTGAAGGATTGATGCCCCAGTGTAGGGCAATGCCAGGGCAGTGAGGTGAGAGTAGGTGGGTGGGTTATGGAGTATCTTCATAAAAGCAGGGTGGGGGAGATGTGATAAGGGATTTGTGGAGGGGAAACAGGGAAAGGGGATAACATTTGAAATGTAAATAAATAAAATATCCAATAAAAAAAGAATTTAAAGAATTGTATTAGGGTGAAAGAGAAAATTGAAAAGAGTATATGGGCATGTATTATGAAAAAAATGAAATGCAGAAAATTAAAATTAACAAAAAGTTAGTAAATAATTTTAAAAAATAGCAACAAAATAACACCCTAGGAGAGAATATAAAAATTCTGAGTTACTGTAATTGAACACCTAATCTACCCACACTGGGCACACAATGAAATGAAGCATCAAGAGAACAGAGTGGTCAAAAAGAAGTACAAGTATTTCCGAATGTCCTCAGATTTCATAGATAACTGACAAAAGCTGTGAACATCATTTTAAAAAAACTAAATGGAGATTCTAGAGATGGAAGCAAAATAAGTAGAATAAAACTTCATTTCCAGGGCTCAAAAGCAGAATTCACACAGCAAAGAGAAGCCAGTGTTTATTGAACAGACTGACCTTTTCGTGGACATTAAACCAGTCTTGATAAATTAATGTAATTAAAATCAAATGAAATTTGTATTACAACAACATAATTTGATTAAACATCAACAGAACAAGGAGATTTAAAGAGTTCCGAAAGATTTAAAAATCATATATGCTTCTAATGTCCAAGGCAGTGATATAAAATGGTAGAACAGATGACATTAGAATACATGGCAGGCAATTGCAACAGTGTACTTACAGAGAATCACAGCAATGTCAGAGAGTTTAATAAATGCTCTCGAATGTATGGCTTAAGCTTCATCTTGGATAAAGGAAGAAAGTAAGTGCAGATAAAAAATAGCATACATATAGAAACCAATAGAATCAACAGAATAAGTGAATTTTTAACTACCTTACATAAAGGAACAATGTACATATTTTCCCAAAGCAAAACCAGTGAAGAGTACAATGGTATCAATCTGAAAAAAGTGCAAATGATACAGGATGCTATTATAGCTATATGCCAATAAAATCAATAAACTAGATAAAGTGGACAAATTTCTAGAAATATAGGCATTACCAAAATAACTGAAGGAAATAAAAAAATGTATATGCAGGTATGCAACTAGAACAATTACCTCAAAGCAAATCAAAATTCTATGTACTATCCCAAAATGAAATTGCAGATTAATATTTATCCTAATTTAAAGGCAAAAACTTTTTTAAAAATTAAAGCAAGCTAATATAGACAATAAATAATAATAACAGGACAAAAATGTGACTTTGCATAAGAATGAGAAATTGATTTGACATCTAAATATCAATCTATATGACAATCTTACAGATGGAGAAAAACAAAAGGTGTTTGACAAAACTGTACGTGCATTCATGGCTTTTTAAATAAATTCTTAAAATTAGAATAAAAATGTTTAGTTTTTATATTTAAAATGCACTTAAATTATAATTATTTTGCTCAGTATTTTACCATAACAATGAAAACTTTCAGACACATTTCCATCAATAGTGTGAAAGTGTTGTCCTTTGGCAGTATATATTATCTTCAACAATAGTCATTATTAATGGTTGTGCTCAGTAATTTGGATTTCGTGTGTGTGTGTGTGTGTGTGTGTGTGTGTGTGTGTGTATACTTGCTGCTCAACTGTGTGTCCTTTTAAGGAATGTCTGTTTAGGTCTATGTCCATTTTTACATTTAGTTATACTGTTTCTGCAGTTGAGCTCTGTGTGTGTGTGTGTGTGTGTGTGTGTGTGTGTGTGTGTGTGTGTGTGTGTGTGTTCACACACACCTCTATGTGTACTTAGACATATTTCAGCACATGCGTGCATGTATGCGGAAGCTAGAAGAAAACCTCTGGTGTCATTTCTCAGGTGTCCTATACCACATTTTGAAACTGGGGCTTTTCATTGACCTAGAGCCTGCCAATTAAGACAAGCTGACTGTCAGGGGTTCCAGGAATCCATCTGCCCCTGCCCCTGCCCCTGCCCCTGCCCCTGCCCCTGCCCCTGCCCCTGCCCCTGCCCCTGCCCCTGCCCCTGCCCCTGCCCCTGCCCCTGCCCCTGCCCCTGCCCCTGCCCCTGCCCCTGCCCCTGCCCCTGCCCCTGCCCCTGCCCCTGCCCCTGCCCCTGCCCCTGCCCCTGCCCCTGCCCCTGCCCCTGCCCCTGCCCCTGCCCCTGCCCCTGCCCCTGCCCCTGCCCCTGCCCCTGCCCCTGCCCCTGCCCCTGCCCCTGCCCCTGCCCCTGCCCCTGCCCCTGCCCCTGCCCCTGCCCCTGCCCCTGCCCCTGCCCCTGCCCCTGCCCCTGCCCCTGCCCCTGCCCCTGCCCCTGCCCCTGCCCCTGCCCCTGCCCCTGCCCCTGCCCCTGCCCCTGCCCCTGCCCCTGCCCCTGCCCCTGCCCCTGCCCCTGCCCCTGCCCCTGCCCCTGCCCCTGCCCCTGCCCCTGCCCCTGCCCCTGCCCCTGCCCCTGCCCCTGCCCCTGCCCCTGCCCCTGCCCCTGCCCCTGCCCCTGCCCCTGCCCCTGCCCCTGCCCCTGCCCCTGCCCCTGCCCCTGCCCCTGCCCCTGCCCCTGCCCCTGCCCCTGCCCCTGCCCCTGCCCCTGCCCCTGCCCCTGCCCCTGCCCCTGCCCCTGCCCCTGCCCCTGCCCCTGCCCCTGCCCCTGCCCCTGCCCCTGCCCCTGCCCCTGCCCCTGCCCCTGCCCCTGCCCCTGCCCCTGCCCCTGCCCCTGCCCCTGCCCCTGCCCCTGCCCCTGCCCCTGCCCCTGCCCCTGCCCCTGCCCCTGCCCCTGCCCCTGCCCCTGCCCCTGCCCCTGCCCCTGCCCCTGCCCCTGCCCCTGCCCCTGCCCCTGCCCCTGCCCCTGCCCCTGCCCCTGCCCCTGCCCCTGCCCCTGCCCCTGCCCCTGCCCCTGCCCCTGCCCCTGCCCCTGCCCCTGCCCCTGCCCCTGCCCCTGCCTCCCCAGTCCTGAGATAATCACTTACTCCAACACCAACTATTTTTACATAGTTTCTGGAGTCAGGCCTCATGTTTACCAGACAAACAATGTACCATCTAATCCATCACCCCATCTCTATGATTCCCTTGCATTTTTGAGATATTAAACCCCTGTCAGATGTAGTTTTGAAATAGCAAATGAATCCCTGAATTCTATGGGTTGTCTCTTAATTTCCAATAATTGTTTGCTTTTCTGTGCATAATTTTGATATACCTTCATTCATCTGCCTTTGCTTTGCTTTCCTGTGCAGTTGACTCCTATTCATGTACTGTGAAGCTACTGTGTTCTCTTCTAGCACTTCCACTGTCTCAGATATTATATTTTTGTCTTTTTTCTAGTTTTAGTTGGTTTTTTTTGTGAAATAAGGATTTAGTTTCATTGTTCAGAATATGGATGGACCCAATTACCCCACAGCATTCTATTACTGTTGGGTAAAAAGAAGAAATTCTACTGAGTTATATTGAACAATGATTGCATACTGCATGCTTCAAAGTGTTATCAAAATGAGTTTGAACATTTCCCCCCAGAAACAAATGGCTCGGTGTGGTGATGCACACATTAAATTTCAGCACTTTGGGTGGGAGCTGGGTCAGGAGGGCTTATCTCTCTGACTTAAAAACCAACATGATCTGCATAATGTGTTTCAGGATAGCCAAGCAACATAAAGAGATCTTGTCTCAAAAATATATATTAATGTTTGAGTAGATACTTGGAATTGAATCTAGACATTATACAATCATATATGTGTTGAAGCATTATACATAACTCTACTTATATGTATAATTTTTTTGTTTTTAATTCATCATTTAGAATTAGCCAAATTTTTAAAAAACTAAAATTCCTTTCAGTAAGAGAAATGATTAAACTGATAATAACAAGTTCTACTTGATCTTAGCAAAAAGGCCATGAAGCAATACACAGGTAATATGAAGTGAAAAAAGGGGAGGGTACTTAAATTGGAAAAGGGGGAGAGAGATCAATACAGAAGTATATAAAGCATGAAAGGACAAATAACACTAAGGATATTTGACAAAGCCTCAAAGACTTCTTAATGTATATTAACCTAAAATTATAAAGTGTGTGTGTGTGTGTGTGTGTGTGTGTGTGTGTGTGTGTTAAATAAGGTTACACAACTTGGGATGACACTGTTTTATATAAGAGTTTTATAGGCTATCTAAAAGAAAAACAAAAACAAAAAACACAGACAAAAGCCAATATCTAGCTTGAGAAACCTCTTTTGGAGTTCGTGGTCAGAAGATACCAAGGGACTCCCAAAACAATATAGACTTATCAATGTTACCATTGCTTGCTGCTCAAAGATTGGCGGTTAGGTCCTATTGCAGAACTGTATGCTTCAGATGCAGGACTTGGAAAATTCCAGCTAGATATAAACTGAAAATATTTGTTCCATTGTCCAACTTTCATAGTATCAGAAAGTGCTTGGCAAGCTGCCAAGGGAAGGGAGAAGTCAATAGTCCTGCCCAACCATGACATCTATGAAATAGCAATGACCATAAAGATGCAATAGTGGCACTCATATGTTCATGGAAACCAATAGCTCTTTAACTGGACTTACAGCCTGCTCAACAAGAAGAAAATCATGACTGGTACTAGAAACATAGCCAATGATCTTGACTAGTGAGATCATAAATCGATCTTAGAGGATAACCTACTATTACAATTTACTAGACCTACACGATCCCTAACTGCATTCTGAAACTTATCCTTGTACCCACAGATAAATGTGGCTCTTACCTCTTATTAAAGAAACTTCTCTTCGCAGCAAAGAAAGACCATTACAGAACACCATAACTGGTCATAATGTAGAGATTGACTGACGTTGGAAAGTCCACCCTCATGAGAATACATTGCTACATAACTCCTTCACCTAGGGCTCCGAGGACCAAGACATCTGCTATGAGATTGTGTCTCTTAGAAATGACAAGGAAACCACACCCATGATATCTCAACAATTATGGGTGCCTACAAAAACCACAAACATTGATAATATCAATACAAAGTGGTCAGCCCTGAAATAGTATGCAGAAAAAAAAGGCTAAATGAGATCAGCAGATTATGAATTTGTATATGTATGTGTTTTGTGTGTATGTGTTTATATGTGTGTGTGAGGGGGTGGGGGAAGGTGAGAAAGAGAGAAAAAGAGACAGAGAACAGAGAGAGTAAAATCAAAGAAAAAGAGACCATCAGTTTGAGATTGAAGGAAGTCCATGAGAGAGGTTAAAATGGGGGGGGGGGGTGAGGGGAAAGGGAGGAAGGCAAGACAAAGGGGAATTGTCATAATTAAATTTTAAATTTAAGAAACTTTCAAAACTATTTCTTTATAATTTTTGAGATTATAATGACATTTTCTCTCTCCTCTTTCTCTTTCCAACCCCTCCCATATACTCTTCTTACTCTTTTTTAAATCCATGGCCTCTTTTTTTATTAATTGCTGTTACATACATGTGTGTATATTCTGTATATATGTATTGTTTTTTCATATAAACAGAAATATTGTTTATATAAAATATACAATACATACATTTAAAAATACAGAAGTCCAACCATCTCAATCTGTATAATGTTCCTTTTCTGTATGATTCAGGGCTGATCATTTGTCATTAGATAACCAACTGGTATGTTTTTCTCTTGGGAAGACTTTCTCTGGCTCTCAGCATTCCTTGCTAGTAGTTACTCGTAGTTCTCTGTGTAATGTTGTGGCCTCCTGGGCTCCCCCACACTTCCATCATGTTAGCATGTCTATGATTTTCTTGTTCTTGTTCTTGTTCTCTATTATTGTCTATTATTGTGTTTAGACAGTCATGGTGAGGAAACTTTATGGGTGTAGATTCTGATTTTCCTAGGAAACTTTCCACAAAAAACTTTCTATTTATCTGGCTGTTAAAATATTTCCATTCCCTCTTCTGTAATGATCCCCAGAGTCTTAGGTATGGAAGTTGTATTATAGATATATAGAGAGAGAATGGACTCTACAACTTCTCATTTTGGTTGATTGTGGTTTTCTGTAATGGTCTCCATGAGCTGTAAAAAGAATTTTTTTTTGAATAAGGGTATCTGTATCAAGGAATAAGGATAAGCATTTAAAATGTACTTAAGAATTATGTTGGTTTGGTAACATAGTGGTTTAGGCTCTTCTTTAAGATCCATGACTTCTGTAACCTCCATAACAGTTACTAGATTCAGTACCAGGAATGTTTTCCCTGTTGATGAAAGGGTATTAAATCCAATTAGAACTATTGGTTATCACTAAGTTATACATGGAATTTTTGCACTCTTGGAGTTATTGTGCCATGCTGGTAATTATGGTTTACAATTATTAGTGATATGGTTCATTGTGGCCCATAATTATTATAATTATAATGTTTGCATTTCTAATAATGTCATAAAGAAAACTAAAAGATCAACCACAGACTGGAAGAAACATTAACAAAATTATAGTTCTGCTATAGAATTTATATCTAAAATATATGTTGAGTTCTTCAAGTGAATAGAATAATTCAATTTTAAAATGTTAAAATGTCTTAAATATATTTTCACTGAAGATAATATTCATATATTTAAAATATACAAAAAAGCTTTGCCATCATCATTAAGTGGATGCAAATTAAGCCATACTTAACATAATAGGGTAATAGTATGTATCAACTCTAACAATTATACATTTTAAAGGACATTTTGGGGGTCCATAGTGATTGCTTAGCAGTTAATATCTCTTCAGGAGGACCCAAGTTCAATTTCTAGTACCCACACTGTGGCATGAAACTACATATAACTCCAGCTCCAGAGAATGGAATGGTCTCTTCTGCCTTGTTGGCATATGTACCTACATCACACACAAATACATACATATACACACAACTAAAAATAATAAAAATAAATCTTTAAAAAGAATAATACCAATGTTTGGTGTGAATTTTAGAAACATGGACCTTTTTTCAGCAGTAGTAATGTATAATGGAACAGCTGTTTTAAAAACTGTTTAACAGTTTCTAAGAACTAAAATGTAAACATATAAACATGACCTAAATTCCAACCCTACGAATCTGTCTAAAGAATGAAAAGATTCGTCCACATGAACATATATGTGAATGGTCATGTTAACACTACTTAAACAGTTCAAGTGTCTATCATATGTGAATAAATAAATATGTTTAAATTAAAATAAAATGTCTGGAAAAGGTAGATTTCTACTGACAGAAACATTGAAGACTTTTTAGGACTATAGCTAAGATGGGCAACTAGCTGAAAAAATAGGCTTGAGAAAACATTAGAATGAAGTATTCTGAAACAGTTTAGTGGGGATGTTTGTGTGTCTGTAAATTCACTAAAATAATTAAATACTACCTTTAGAATGAGTGAATGTACAGCATGAAAATTATGTTGTAATACTTAATTTCATTAAAGGTATTTTTAATGAAAGCAAAATATCTTAGTAACAAACTGAAAACATAGGCAATAAAGAAAAAATAGCCCATAAACAGAAAATGGCAAGTTCCAGAATACCTACTAATGGCAGTGTCCCTAGAAATCTTGACAGGAAAAGAGCACCGAGACTATCTAACTATTTGAAAGGAGAAAACACATCCTTTCAAATCTATAGGATGGACAAAAACTGGGGTGACATGAGTTCATGTCTAGGGCTCCTTAATGCTGTAGCATTTAAAGATGAACTGGGCATTTCTCCCCTGATGTCTACACAGTGGCTTCGGGAGATGACCAAGGTTCTGATAGTTGCCCAACTCAAGCTATAGACAGAGGGTATGAATTTATGTTATTGCTGTGAGGAACTGAAACTGAGGAAAGCATACTAGATCTAACTGCAGAGTTGACAGCCTTCAAGATTCAAGGAATATAATTGCAGTTACAATTAGTCAATAGCCACAGGGTCATGTTCTCCTGTGCCAAATCTGTCTTTACATGACAAAAGTCTACAGCAGTTGAAGACTCAGAAAGGAATCAAACCATACCCCAGAATTCACATTTTAGGTCTTAAATATTAATCATAATTTGCTAATCTATTTTCCAGTTAAACCAATTATAATCCTGAAATATAATAACCCTCATAAAATACTATATGCAACACCATAGCCTCCCTTTCTGAATGCTAACCTGAGCAAATGTTTCTGCAGAACACTGTTCATATTTATTCACTTATTCATGGACTTACTCAGCAATGTGCAGCTTGTACAAAATCACACTGTATGTGGACCACAACAATCTGTAAGAATAGAAATAGATTTCTAATGCAATAATGCCACAGTACTTGTCAACCTAGGAAGCACTTAGTATTTCATGACCTGAAAGAAAATATTTTAAAAATAGCTTTGTAAATTTGTATCAGTTTCAGTAAAACTAATCTATTTAAGAGTAAATCAAAATAATAGAGTTAACTTCTTCATTAAAGACAAGTTTCTCAAAGTATTTCAAGATAGATCATTGTCAGAAACAGAAGGAGTTAGCTCCAGAGAAAACTTTAACAAAAAATATATTCTAATTCTTATATAAACATATTTGTGTATAGTCTTACACACAACATTTTTTGAATGTGATGTTTCTTAAAACAACATAAAAACACATTTAGAAAGCTGGTCGAAATATAGATTTCTGAATTTTGGTAAATTAGAGTAATTCATGAATGCATGTTAAAATACCAGTGAAAATAAGCCCTAAATGTTTTCTGAATTTTCCCTATGGATCATAGTTTCTGCATAACTTTCCTTCACTTTCACATTCCCAGACTCCCCTGAATATAAGAAACCACTACAATTCTTGTTCAGAATGCAATTTTCCACATTCCACTCTCTGGGGACTGTTTCAGCCCTGAAATGGAGCCTATAACACTTGTGGTTTCCAGTGCATGGAAATCACTGCTGAAGACTCTGGTGAGCAACTAGGGAGACAGGTCTTCTTGTGCCTTCATAGTTTAGTTGGAGTATATAGAAGTGCATGTCCCCTAATAGTGCATCATGATGCCACTAGGATGCCACATGCACCTGGGCAAGGGAGAATGAAGAAGACAGATGGCTATGGATTAATCCAAGCAAGAAACTTTAATAATCCTTTGGATGATTCACATATCATTCTTCTTGCTTTCCAATAAACCTATTTTAAATTCAACATATAATAATTCAAAATGTATGTAAAACAAATAGTTAATTCACGTCATGGATTAGCATAGCCTGGCTTAGATGTGTTCAGGGTGCTTATACGTGCCTACAACTGGGCAAAGTTATCCAACACAGCTTGTTTATGGTAAAGCATTGAACATCTAGCTCATGTATGTTTTTGAATACCTTTACCAAAAAGACTGTTAATAGAGTATATGTTAGAGTCTCAGATGCTTCTCCTCATTATCATTTAACTGAATAAAAGATTATCTCACTTCTCAAAATTTAGACAGACTTACTTATTGTGATATTGCTACCACAGGAAAAGATGAAAATTAAAAACCAAAGTATGAATCCCAACTGAACAGCACTTACTTCCAAACCATTGCAAAAAAAATAATACATTGAATGAGAATTTAATATGTAAGTTTATGTGACATCTATGCCTTCTATGAGTATACAAGCAGGACAACAGCTAATAATAACTCTCTGATTATAGAACAACCCTAAGAGCTATGCAGCCAGAGGAATCCGTGTGGGCATTACCAGGTTCTTTTCTGGTCATAAAATCCAGTTGGTATGCAATTACTCCAGTGTGACACTTTCTATAAGCTAGAAATCATGTCTTCAGTTTCAACATTGTAAATCAATGAAATTACATTGTAGTCATTGACAACACGTACAATTTTGCCTGTTTGATGCCCCATTACTGCAGCAGCCCTTGCCTTCATTTGAAAATCAGTCCCTCACTTCTCTACATGGATATTACAGGGCACTTCCCCTCCCCAGTCTCTCTGTACTGAGGACATATTTATAGACAGGAGAATAATGTCGCACACAGATTGCTCCCACAAACAGTCCTTGATTCTTTGTAGTACTAAGGTCCATTTTTACATCAGATGGTGAAATTTCCAAAAGTTCCATTTTTCACCCACTGTACACCAACCCCAGGATTTTTTACACAAGAGGTGGTAAAGGTTAAAACCATATTTCTGAATTGACTTTGTCATATTAAACACAATAGTGTGAAGAATGTGGTTTGCTCCATCTTTGACCCCATGAAGCAATGTAGAATTTCTACAAGAATGAATATCAAGGAAGATGTCTTTTGTGAGCTACCAAATGCTGTCCCATAATTACCTCTGCACTCTATTTTACTGAGCATAAACACATATCAGGAACCACTTTTCAGAAGAAGTGATTCACACAGTAAGAAAAAAAGAGGTACAAATATGTCACTTGCAGGAAAAATGAATGGAATTAGAGAATATGCTAAGTGAAATAAACCAGACCCAGGAAAATAAATAGTATGTGTTTTCAGACTAATGATGGAGGTGAGACTGGAGGAAGAAAAAGAAAAACAAGGAAACTGTTAGGTGATGAAGAGAAAGCAAGAGGTAGAATAACAAAGTGATGAATATGATAAGCAAGGTATATTATATGCAGGTATGGAATTCTCACACAATTAATGTGCACTAACAACAAAAAAACCCTAAAATAAACCATTTATCTAGTGAAAGTCAGGTTTAAGCTTACTCATGTCCTAGGGAGTCTCTCTACATCTCTAAATGGAAGGTTTCTGACTCGAAAATGAAGGATAACACACAACTTAAGACAAAAGAAAGGTTTCTGTTTTCTTAGATTTAATTTAAAATGGGTCAATATGTACAACAGGTATGCTTTAGCCATGTGTATAGAACTGAAAGGCAGAGACAAAGAAAAATAATAGTTGTCTCACTCAGTCTCCAGCGGCTTCTGATAAGATGTACCACAGCGTACATTGATGCACTTGATGGTCAGCATCAACAGGGTTAAACTGCGATAACAAACTACTTCAAGTTTTACGAATGTAACATAATATCTTTTCCTGTTTATGTGGCATGAGCAGCATGGATTGGTAGCAGTCTGTATTTATTACAGTCACCTAGAGACTCTGATGACAGAGACTCAATAGAGAAAGTTCTCAATAGAGAAACAGAGTTCTCAATAGAGGCTTCCATGGTTACTGAATTATATGGGAAATCTCCCATTATCCAGGAAACTATAAACATGAAGAATGTATGCATCAATGGCCAGTAACAGTATAGATGCTACCCTTTATTTTAACTTTTTATTTATTATACAGTTTGACAGCTTACATTTTAATTCCCAATCTATTGTTCTCCCTTAAATGTCTTATTAATCTTAAAAACTATTGATAAGGCACATTTATATAAGTATATACCATTACAATGTACCTCTGGTCACAGTGTAGTCATGTACAGTGTACATCATTTCTTTATACTTTAGAGTCCACTCTTTATACTTTAGAGTATATACCCCAGAAGCCAAGAGGCAGTGCCATAAACAGGAAACTGACTTAGAACAGTTAGAACACACATTTGCAAGTGGAACCTATTAAATTCTCAGGATTTTTGTCAAATTAGTCATGCCTATTCTCCTAGGGAAATACAGAAGTAAGAATTAAACACACTCTGAGATTCTGGGTGCGAGAGATCTGGTTTGTAAATCTGCCTTTGCACAGCATTTGTAGGAAGTCTAATGACATCACCTAAAACATCCATGGCCTCAGACTGAAAAAGATTCTGATAGTCTAAAAGGAAACCTAGACATCAAAAGGGAAAATCTGAATTTTATAAGACAAATGAAGCCTTTAATAAGATATAAAATAATACATTGGAAAACATTTACAATATATCAAACTGCAGTATCAACAAAAATAATGTCTATAAAAGGCAAAAGATGACCAAACAGACATTTAAAAATAAACATTATTCTCCTCACTGACTATTAAATAATACATTTTGTATCATCTAGTGGTGAGCAAAAATTAGAAAACGGAGAATTGGTTGATGCGTCAACTAAAATGACTGTCTTCAAATCCATTAACCATTGCTCTACACTGATCGTTGAGAGCAATTCTCCAGTATTCATCAAATTATATACTTTATATACAAAGGAAAACTTCCACTAGAAATCTTTCAGAGTTATATCAATGAAACAAGGGAAATAAATAAGCGTGAGTCTTCTTACAGCATTGTGACATCTAAACTTGGAGGAAATACATATAAATTCACCCACACAAAGAGCTGATTATGTGCCTGTGACCGTGATAGGAACCAGAAAGTATTCATGAAAGTGTAGACCAGGGCTTACAGTATGCTGTGGAGTTAACAGATAGTGGGAGAATGAAAAACACGATAAGGCCCATACCACAAGCAAGGCTCAGTTTGTGTCAGCGACTGCCACATTCATACCCGCATTCACACTACCAACCTTTGGTAACTGGGGTGAGAAAATCAATTATATTGAACAATTTTTTAAGAGCAAAGTTGTGTGTGTGTGTGTGTGTGTGTGTGTGTGAGAGAGAGAGAGAGAGAGAGAGAGAGAGAGAGAGAGAGAGACAGAGACAGAGACAGAGACAGAGACAGAGACAGAGACAGGCAGAGACAGAGAGAAAGCATGTGCCTCTTTGCAAAAGGATTGGAAAAAACAGAACAAATGTCAGAAAAGGTACATGGAAATTAGGCCATAAATACTGCCCAACAACAAAGTACCACTTTGTAATTCTCATACCTGATTGGGAATGGAAATTTAACTAGCATTGCTTGTATCATCTTCTTTTATTAAGTATTAAAGTATTTATGGCTAAAGAAGTAAGATATAGTGCCTGTATAACACATTTAGGAATACAAGGCTTAGACCCAGTCCTTCTTTAACTTTTTAACTGATTTGGGATGGTTAGCCTATGAGTTAAGGGACTATAGCAAATTCAGGGCTTTGAGTTTATTGTTAGGGT